>NW_020664444.1:16564291-16604747 GCF_002925995.2 Terrapene triunguis | reverse complement strand
AAAAAATAATAAATTAATGGAGATATCCTATCTCTTAGAACTGGAAGGGACCTTGAAAGGGACCTATACCTCAATGGTCAAGTTGTGGAACAAGTGAATAGTTTTCCCTGCTTAGGGAGTCCTAATAACATCAGCTGGAAGATATGACACAGAAACCAAGAGAAGGATACATCTTGCAAAAATGTATTTCAGAATGGCCAAAAACTTCTGTGTTGTCAAAAGTTAAAACTGCACATCTGCACTAGATTGTGAGATCTGGACTCTTTAAAAGGATACTGAGAGATGACTTGGAGCATTTGAGTTTTGGTGTTACAGACAAATGTTAAAAAATTAGCTGGATAACCAAAGCTATAAACAATGAGGTAATTTTTAGGACACCATAAAAGCCCTGAACCATCAACCCTTCCCTTAACTGAACCCCAGCTTTTCTCCAAGGCTTGCTTTGGTTGAGGAGTCCCTTTTTCATCCTCCGTTTCTCTACTTTCATCACTTCTAACCCTCTACCAAGATTACAGCCCCATTGCACTAGGCACTACAAACATATAATGAGAGAGTCCCTACCCAGAAGAGTTTATAATCTAGCCCAGACAGAGGTTGGGAGGAGGGAAAAGTTATCTGCATTTTACTGATGGGAACTGAGGCGAGTGCCTTTAACAAGACCATCATTCCTTTCTTAAGCTGAACTTCTCCTTAATTTTGCCTCCAGTTCCTTCAGCATGATTCCCTCTTTTGCCCTGCGGCAATCAGGTTTGACTGATCTCCCCGGCCTTGATTCAGTGACATCTCTTGTCCATCTCTCCGTGAACCTTTTTTCCTTCTCTTAGCCTCTCCCTGATCTCCACTTTCTTTTCTTTCCCCTTATTGACTCCCTAGTCTGGCTAGTTTTTTCCTCTCTCTATTTCTAGTGCTAGATGCGAGGTGTCCCAGAATATCCTGTGTGCAGCTGATAACGCTGGTCTACAATTTTTGAGAAGTCATCTGCTTCAGAGATTAAAATGTGCTATTTATTATGTATTTTGATGTGCTGAATTCAAATATGTCAATTAAAAGAACTGATTGGCTACTGTTTCTAAGATATTTAAGTTTTTACATTTTATGTCTATGTATATTGTGTAGATAGTAGAGTTTTAATCATCAATTGTAAACCTAGGTCTTTTCATGTGTTTATGGTTGCTTTACATGATAATATTTCACCTGTCCTGTTTATGTAACACTTTAAAAATCAGCAAAAGAGTTATATAAATACAATTTATTATGAAACAAAAGGCAAAAAACTATTCTGTACATAGTTTAGTCCTATTCAGTGTCTACTCGGCGCTTCTTGGCTTGTCTCTTGTATTCATTAAATGGAGCATCTCTTGTCACTGTCCAGCAGTAGTCTGCAAGCATTGATGGGCTCCATTTGCCCTGATAGCGTTTCTCCATTGTTGCAATGTCCTGGTGAAATCGCTCGCTGTGCTCGTCGCTCACTGCTCCACAGTTCGGTGGAAAAAAATCTAGATGAGAATGCAAAAAATGTATCTTTAGTGACATGTTGCAACCAAGGCTTTTGTATGCCTTGAGGAGGTTTTCCACCAACAACCTGTAGTTGTCTGCCTTGTTGTTTCTGAGAAAATTTATTGCCACTAACTGGAAGGCTTTCCATGCCGTCTTTTCCTTGCCACGCAGTGCATGGTCAAATGCATCATCTCGAAGAAGTTCACGAATCTGAGGACCAACAAAGACACCTTCCTTTATCTTAGCTTCACTTAACCTTGGAAATTTTCCACGGAGGTACTTGAAAGCTGCTTGTGTTTTGTCAATGGCCTTGACAAAGTTCTTCATCAGACCCAGCTTGATGTGTAAGGGTGGTAACAAAATCTTCCTTGAGTCAACAAGTGGTGGATGCTGAACACTTTTCCTCCCAGGCTCCAATGACTGTCGGAGTGGCCAATCTTTCTTGATGTAGTGGGAATCTCTTGCACGACTATCCCATTTGCAGAGAAAACAGCAGTACTTTGTGTATCCAGTCTGCAGACCAAGCAAGAGAGCAACAACCTTCAAATCGCCACAAAGCTGCCACTGATGTTGGTCATAGTTTATGCACCTCAAAAGTTGTTTCATGTTGTCATAGGTTTCCTTCATATGGACTGCATGACCAACTGGAATTGATGGCAAAACATTGCCATTATGCAGTAAAACAGCTTTAAGACTCGTCTTCGATGAATCAATGAACAGTCTCCACTCATCTGGATCGTGAACGATGTTGAGGGCTGCCATCACACCATGGATGTTGTTGCAGGCTACAAGATCACCTTCCATGAAGAAGAATAATGGGACAAGATCCTTTTGACGGTCACGGAACATGGAAACCCTAACATCACCTGCCAGGAGATTCCACTGCTGTAGTCTGGAGCCCAACAGCTCTGCCTTACTCTTGGGTAGTTCCAAATCCCTGACAAGGTCATTCAGTTCACCTTATGTTATGAGGTGTGGTTCAGAGGAGGAGGATGGGAGAAAATGTGGGTCCTGTGACATTGATGGTTCAGGACCAGAAGTTTCATCCTCTTCCTCTTCCTCGTCTGACTCAAGTGAGAATGATTCTGATGCATCAGGAACCGGCAGTCCTTCTCCGTGGGGTACTGGGCGTATAGCTGTTGGAATGTTTGGATAATGCACAGTCCACTTTTTTTTCTTTGACACACCTTTCCCAACTGGAGGCACCATGCAGAAGTAACAGTTGCTAGTATGATCTGTTGGCTCTCTCCAAATCATTGGCACTGCAAAAGGCATAGATTTCCTTTTCCTGTTCAACCACTGGCGAAGATTTGTTGCACAAGTGTTGCAGCATATGTGTGGGGCCCACCTCTTGTCCTGATCTCCAATTTTGCAGCCAAAATAAAGGTGATAGGCTTTCTTAACCATAGTGGTTATACTGGGCTTTTGTGATGCAAAAGTCACTTCACCACAAACATAGCAGAAGTGATCTGCACTGTTCACATAAGTACAAGGCATCTCTGCTCACTTTGGCTAAACAGAAATGTGTCCCTTTGCAAAATCAAACACTGACAAATAAGAGAGCACGACACTGTATGATTTCTAGAGCTGATATAGGGCAATTTGTTCAGCAGAGTGATGTAAGCTTCGTTATGATTGCATCATCCATGACTTCTAGGAATAACATGATGCAATTCATATCATGTAGGACGCAATACCAGCTTCAGATTGCATCATTCATTGTTTTGCCTAAAAAGCAAGTACTGTCCAAACCCAGTCATATATTTATTCATAGATCCAGTCAAAGATGTATTTTAGTCATTTCTGGTTTAAATTGAGATCCCTTCCCTTTATAACTCACTTATCCTCCGCCATTCCCAAGTCAAGGGTCGTATATACTGACCCAATAGCATATCTTGAAAACTAGAGCCAATCAACAATTTTAAGCATCATTTTCGTTCTCAGTGACCCAGAATTAGTAAAGTTTGACTACATTTATTTCAGAAGCATTTTGGCTGTAGAGCAGTGTAACAGGAATGCTTCTGTGAGTACCAAAGTTTAACATGGCACTTGGCTTGATAGAGATTGCCACACAGATCTGCAGAGACTCCACAATGGGCTTTGTAGCATAGCAGGAATGGCTGAGGAGTCTAGTAGAACAAGAACACACTTGGCCCAAATCTCGATCCAAACATTTATAGTTGGTTCAAGGATTGGGTGGTTCTTGTATCTTTCTAATCACCTCCCAATCCCAGCTACTGAGGGCCGAGCACATGGGGATACTGATAGAAGTTGAAAAATGTTGAAGTCCCTAAAATTGCAGTGTGACGTTGTTGTAAAAACTACCAAAACCTTTCTGGCCCATAAGCTTAAGATTTATTTACTGCTCCAATAAACAGTGCCACGTTATCTACCATGCCCATCTTTCGTGAAGGGCTAATGTGGCCCCTCTAACAGTGAAAGACCTAGGTTTTCCTGCTGTTCAGCATGTCTTTTAACATTAGAGCTATGAATGTTTTTCCAAATCTTATTTGTATTAAATACCAGTGGCATTCTCCATCGAAGAGCCTAGATACTCAAACATAACTTCTTGCATTTTATTCCTCTGCTCAAAAATGACATTTCCCCTGTATATCAAGGTAATATCACACCCACAGACTTTTCAGAAATTATAACTGCTGTAGCCTGCATGCCCCAGGAGGCAATTTCTCTAAATTGGCAGTGTTGCCTCTCAGTAAATCTTCTGCCAACTTGTGGAGTTCATGCGGTTCATTCTTTATACTAACAATCTCTTTAAATTTAAACACACACATGCACAACAACTCCATCCTCCAAGTGAGGTTTTTATCGTAACTCATAAAAGCACTGCAGTTTTCCTTGCTGTTACCTTCTACATTAAAATGAAAACTGGGGCTCCATTATATATTAGATTATGGACAGCAGTGACACATATTATCTAATCAGTCCCTGCACTGGGTCATGTGACTTTTGCCCTCCATCTCACATTGGTGCTTGGTAACCACAAGTAGTTGGTTCCTTAAGAAATAACAGAAACTATAAGTGACAACCCGTGTGAGTAACTGAAATGTAATTATCCTGTTTTCTCTCTCTAACGCAGAGGGGAATGAATTGCAGTCACTATTCTACAGCCTGCGTGGACCAAAAACTGGCATAACTTGTGTGTGAATGCTAGATAAGTAGCATTTGTTTCGTGTAGTATATTGGATTTATGAAAGCCCATCCTAAGAAAAAGGGCAAGGCTTGTGCATGCAAGGATCATTCATAGATGACTCAACTATTTACAATCCTGGCTTTTTCCTCACTTTAGATATTGAATAAATGATCCTTTTATAGCTTGCATCATGATCCTTGCTTTTTTGACAGTATTGAAGGTCAGTTATTGACCTATATATGGGTAACTGGACCCTATGGTCCACACATGTAACATATATAATGCAAATAACTTTCTTCCTAGGTATGCTAAACACAAACATGCTTTCAAGAATGGGCATCTGCTTAAGGAATCCAGAAGATTTTTTTTAAATAAATAAATAAATTAAATAAATTAATGGAGATATCCTATCTCCTAGAACTGGAAGGGACCTTGAAAGGTCATCAAGTCCAGACCACTGCCTTCACTAGCAGGACCAAGTACTGATTTTTGCCCCAGATCCCTAAGTGCCCTTTTTATATGGGTTCTTGTGAAACCTGATGGATGTATGGAGCCAGAGTAGATTTCAGTGGCCTGAATTTATGCTAACGCTGTTGCTGACCTCTCTACACCCTGGTTGGAATACCTCCATAATTTACCCACCTGCCTTCGGGGGGGGGGGGAATATTTCCCCTTCCACTCTAGTCTGTTTCCCTAAGGCCAAATGATGCTCTGACTCCCACCCCACCCAGTCGTTGGGGTTGCACAGAGTCTAGGGGAGAATTTAGCCATTGTTTTGAGCAGAATGTAACGAAAATTTAACTTGCTCACCTAAACCAGGAAAGCACTCTCCCTGTTGCTATGGAAACCTCTCCATTCCACCGCCCCTGATCACAGCCCATTGCTATTGCCTTGCTCTTCCTTCCTGCTGCAGTGCCTTGGACCAGCCACTGTCTTGTGCTGCTTCACTGAAACAAAAGAACAGCCTTAAACAGATGGGACTGGGTTCATTCCAGGTGTAGTGCCACTGAAGTCCTTGGCCCTAGAGACTGACTAGAGAGAGAATGAAAACAGAATTGCTTATTTGAAAGTGCAGGGTCTTGTTCTGATCAAGTAACCCACTGAGTCACTACACTCGTGCTGATTTCCGTGCTGCGGCTTGCTCTGTGCTCCGTCCTCTGATGTAATAAATTCCCCAGTTCTTTTCACTTCTGTCTTTCCCCACAGAAGCTGCTAGGCTTTTTAAGAGTCCAGATCTCACAATCTAGTGCAGATGTGCAGTTTTAACTTTTGACAGCCGTTCTCATCATAAGTCGTTATAGTAACAGCTCCATTTCTACATTATAAACTCACTCACCAATTTGTACTCATCATTTCGGGGCCCACTGGGCTGGGGAAACGAACTTGCTGCTTTAGCTGGGTGAGTGGCTCGAGGGAGATTTTTTGGTGCTGATTTCATGCTGATAATTCACTGACATAGTTGCTTGCTTTTTCGCCTCTGAACCGTCAATTTGTTGAGTCAAGTGGCTTAGCTTGGGTCCTCTCTGACAGGGATTTGGTGAGCCAAATAGCCCAATTAAGGGCCCTAATGGTGAAGAATTTGTTTCAGAAAGCAAGTTGGCTATAGATCTGAGGAACTGTGTTGTCATGAGGAGGATTGACTAGAGGCCTAGACCTTCATGAGGAGAGAGGCCTGTTCCCTCACAATTACCAGATATGTCATGGGATATGTCTACACTACGAAATTAGGTCGAATTTATAGAAGCCGGTTTTATAGATACCGGTTTTATACAGTCGATTGTGTGTGTACCCACATAAAATGCTCTAAGTGCATTAAGTCGGCGGACCGCGTCCACAGTACCGAGGCTAGCATCGACTTCCGGAGCGTTGCACTGTGGTAGCTATCCCACAGTTCCCGCAGTCTCCGCCGCCCATTGGAATTCTGGGTTGAGATCCCAATGCCTGATGATGCAAAAACAGTGTTGCGGGGAGTTCTGGGTACATGTTGTCAGGCCCCTCCCCCTCCATCAGAGCAACAGCAGACAATCGATTTGCGCCTTTTTATCTGGGTTACCTGTGCAGACAACATACCACGGCAAGCATGGAGCCCGCTCAGCTCAGCTCAGCTCACCGTCACCATATGTCATCTGGGTGCCAGCAGACGTGGTACTGCATTGCTACACAGCAGCAGCTCCTTGCCTTTTGGCAGTGGATGGTGTATTACGATTGATATCCGTCATCGTCATATTCCTCAGTGAGTTCAATCAGAGGCACCTGGGAAACTTCTTCAGCAGATTCCTCTAAGAAATACTGAACCAAACTTTCCACTCTGGGCATCTGATTCTTCATTTTGTCTCCTGGAGACCCAGCAGTCCTATTGAACCGTCTTGACGATGATGGCTAGCAGTCGTAGTACATCATTTTCTGCCAAGCACCCAGAAGATGCCGATGGCTATCAGTCATGCTGCACCGTCTGCTGCCAGCTTAAGATGTAAAAAATAGATGGACCAGATTTGTTCTGTATTCATTTGCTTCCCCCTCCCTCCGTGAAATCAATGGCCTGCTAAACCCAGGGTTTTGAGTTCAATCTTTGGGGGGGCCATTCTGTGTGACAGTTGTTTGTGTTTCTCCCTGATGCACAGCCACCTTTGTTGATTTTAATTCCCTGTACCTGTACGCCATGTCATCACTCGCCCCTCCCTCCCTCCGTCAGACACTAGTTTCGCGCCTTTTTTCAGACCAGACGCCTTAGCACTGGGATCATGGAGTCCGCTCAGATCACCGCGGCAATTATGAGTACTGTGAACACCACTCGCATTGTCCCGGAGTATACGCAGAGCCAGGACATGCCAAAGCAAAACCAGGACCAGCCGAGGAGGCGATTGCAGCGCGGCGACGAGAGTGATGAGGAAATTGACATGCACATAGACCTCTCACAAAGTACAGGCCCCAGCAATGTGCAAATCGTGGTGTTACTGGGGCAGGTTCATGCTGTGGAACGCTGATTCTGGGCCCAGGAAACAAGCACAGACTGGTGGGACCGCTTTGTGTTGCAGGTGTGGGACGATTCCCAGTCGCTGCGAAACTTTCGCATGCGTAAGGGCACTTTCATGGAACTTTGACTTGCTTTCCCCTGCCCTGAAGCGCCAGAATACCAGGATGAGAGCAGCCCTCACAGTTGAGAAGCGAGTGGCGATAGCCCTGTGGAAGCTTGCAACGCCAGACAGCTACCGGTCAGTCGGGAATCAATTTGGAGTGGGCAAATCTACTGTGGGGGCTGCTGTGATCCAAGTTGCCAGGGCAATCAAAGACCTGGTGATATCAAGGGTAGTGACTCTGGGAAACGTGCAGGTCATAGTGGATGGCTTTGCTGCAATGGGATTCCCAAACTGTGGTGGGGCGATAGACGGAACCCATATCCCTATCTTGTCACTGGAGCACCAAGCCACCGAGTACATAAACCGCAAGGGGTACTTTTCAATGCTGCTGCAAGCCCTGGTGGATCACAAGGGGTTTCACCAACATCAACGTGGGATGGCCGGGAAAGGTACATGATGCTCGCGTCTTCGGGCACTCTGGTCTGTTTTGAAAGCTGGAGGAAGGGACTTTCTTCCCAGACCAGAAAATAACCGTTGGGGATGTTGAAATGCCTATCGTGATACTTGGGGACCCAGCCTACCCCTTAATGCCATGGCTCATGAAGCCGTACACAGGCAGCCTGGACAGTAGTCAGGACCTGTTCAACAATAGGCTGAGTAAGTGCCGAATGGTGGTGGAATGTGCATTTGGATGTTTAAAAGCGCGCTGGCGCAGCTTACTGACTCGGATAGACCTCAGCGAAACCAATATCCCCATTGTTATTGCTGCTTGCTGTGCGCTCCACATATCTGTGAGAGTAAGGGGGAGACATTTATGGCGGGGTGGGAGGTTGAGGCAAATCGCCTGGCCGCTGATTACGCGCAGCCAGACACCAGGGCGGTTAGAAGAGTACAGCAGGGCGCGGTGCGCATCAGAGAAGCTTTGAAAACCAGTTTTGTGACTGGCCAGGCTACGGTGTGAAACTTCTGTTTGTTTCTCCTTGATGAACCCTCCGCCCCCACCCCCCCGGTTCACTCTACTTCCCTGTAAACCAACCACCCCACCCTCCCCTCCCCCCTTCGAGCACCGCTTGCAGAGGCAATAAAGTCATTGTTACTTCTCATTCATGCATTCTTTATTAATTCATCACACAACTAGGGGGATAATTGCCAAGGTAGCCCGGGATGGGTGGGGGAGGAGGGAAGGGAAAAGGACACACTGCAGTTTAAAACTTTAACACTTATTGAAGGCCAGCCTTCCGATGCTTGGGCAATCATCTGAGGTGGAGTGACTGGGTGGCAGGAGGCCCCCCCCCACCGTGTTCTTGGGCGTCTGGGTGAGGAGGCAATGGGACTTGGGGAGGAGGGCTGTTGGTTACACAGGGGCTGTAGCAGTCTCTGCTCCTGCTGCCTTTCCTGCAGCTCAACCATACGCTGGAGCATATCAGTTTGATGCTCCAGCAGCCGGAGCATCGACTCTTGCCTTCTGTCTGCAAGCTGACGCCACCTATCATCTTCAGCCCGCCACTTGCTCTGTTCATCCCGCGATTCAGCCCGCCACCTCTCCTCTCGTTCATATTGTGCTTTTTTGCACTCTGACATTGACTGCCTCCACGCATTCTGCTGTGCTCTTTCAGCGTGGGAGGACATCTGGAGCTCCAAGAACATATCATTCCGAGTCCGCCGTTTTCTCCTTCTAATCTTCGCTAGCCTCTGCGAAGGAGAAGTATTTGCAGCTGGTGGAGGAGAAGGGAGAGGTGGTTAAAAAAGACACATTTTAGAGAACAATGGGTACACTCTTTCACGTTAAATTTTGCTGTTCACATTACACAACACATGTGCTTTCGTTACAAAGTTGCATTTTTCCTCTTATATTGAGGGCCTGCCGGTTTGGTGTGAGAGATCACTCACGCAGTGCCAGGCAACAGAATTCGGCTTGCAGGCAGCCATGGTAAGCCACAGTCTTTTGGCTTTTTTAACCTTCATAACATGTGGGAATGGTTTCAAACAGCAGTGCCCTCATTTCCCATACCAAGGACCCGTTGGGTTGGCCATTTAAAATGGGTTTGCAATGTATAAGGAGGGGCTGCGGTTTCCGGGTTAACATGCAGCACAAACCCAACTACCCCGCCTCCCCCCCCACACACACCCAATTCTCTGGGATGATCACTTCACCCCCCCCTCCCCCCACCGCATGGCTAACAGCGGGGAACATTTCTGTTCAGCCGAGCAGGAACGGGCACCTCTGAATGTCCCCTTAATAAAATCGCCCCATTTCAACCAGGTGACCATGAATGATATCACTCTCCTGAGGATAACAAAGAGAGATAAGGAATGGATGTTGTCTGCATGCCAGCAAACACCGGGACCATATGCTGCCATGCTTTGTTATGCAGTGATTCCAGACTACGTGCTACTGGCCTGGCGTGGTAAAGTGTCCTACCATGGCGGACGGGATAAGGCAGCCTTCCCCAGAAACCTTTTGCAAAGGCTTTAGGAGTACATGAAGGAGAGCTTTCTGGAGATGTCCCTGGAGGATTTCCGCTCCATCCCCATACACGTTAACAGACTTTTCCAGTAGCTGTACTGGCCGCGATTGCCAGGGCAAATTAATCATTAAACACGCTTGCTTTTAAACCATGTGTAATATTTACAAAGGTACACTCACCAGAGGTCCCTTGTGTGCCCTCAGGGTCTGGGAGCACGCCTTGGGTGAGTTTGGGGGTTACTAGTTCCAGGTCCAGGGTGATAAACATATCCTGGCTGTTGGGGAAACCGGTTTCTCCGCTTCCTTGCTGTGAGCTATCTTCATTGTCTTCATCGTCATCATCATCTTCCGCGTACCCCGAACCCGCTTCCCTGTTGCGTGATTCTCCATCGATGGAGTCAAAGCACACGGTTGGGGTAGTGGTGGCTGCACCCCCTAGAATGGCATGCAGCTCCGCGTAGAAGCGGCATGTTTGCGGCTCTGCCCCAGACCTTCCGTTTGCCTCTCTGGCTTTGTGGTAGGCTTGCCTTAGCTCCTTAATTTTCACGCGGCACTGCTGTGGGTCCCTGTTATGGCCTCTGTCCTTCATGGCCTTTGAGACTTTTTCTAATATTTTGCCATTTCGTTTACTGCTACGGAGTTCAGCTAGCACTGATTCGTCTCCCCATATGGCGAGCAGATCCCGTACCTCCCGTTCGGTCCATGCTAGAGTTCTTTTGCAATCCTGGGACTCCATCATGGTTACCTGTGCTGATGAGCTCTGCGTGGTCACCTGTGCTCTCCACACTGGGCAAACAGGAAATGAAATTCAAAAGTTTACGGGGCTTTTCCTGTCTACCTGGTCAGTGCATCTGAGTTGAGAGCGCTGTCCAGAGCAGTCACAATGAAGCACTGTGGGATAGCTCCTGGAGGCCAATAACGTCGAATTCCATCCACACTACCCCAAATCCGACCCGTAAAGGCCGATTTTAGCACTAATCCCCTCGTCAGAGGTGGAGTAAAGAAACTGGTTTAAAGGGCCCTTTAAGTTGAAAAAAAGGGCTTCGTCGTGTGGACGTGTCCAGGCTTAATTCAATTTAACGCTGCTAAAGTCGACCTAAACTCATAGTGTAGACCAGGCCATGTTCCTAGAAGCTCAATCCATAAACTCATTGAAGTAGCCGTGAATAAAAAAGAGATCTGGTGTGTACTGGCATAGTTCCATTGATGATCTGGCCCATGAAGCTAAAGCTTCAGTTAAGTAGCTGGTAAGATCTTCAGTGCAGCGATATTGGTCCTGATTCTCCTCCAACTTTTATAATAGTGCAACTCAATTGACTTTGTAGCTACTTCTGATTTTCACAGGCATAAGTGGAAAAATTCAGGCTCTTTGTTCTGTCTGCCTGTCCAACACCTAATTCATGTTGCTCAGTAGAATAATAAACACACTCTAATACAAGTGTAAACACATCCTTTACACACTAAAGTAACAATTGCTGTTTCTAGAAACACCACTGCCTTGGATATGTTACTTAAAGATCAGATTCCCTTTTGGTTACATGAGTTCCCTTGCTTGGAGGAGGAATAACGTTCTATTCAGAAGCTGGAGTTGATGTCACTCAGACATTGTCAGAGTTGGTGCTTGCTGATATGGTGTCTCACTGGTCAGGAAAGGGAGCATTAGAAGACATAAATTGTTAGTCTATGAACTGATAGAGTAAATTAAAGCTAGAAACAGGAAATGTCACCAGTAGACAGTTCAAACAGATCTTCATGGCTGTGCAGCTATTACACATTGGCTTCAATTGCTGATCCCCCAGGTTCAGGTGTGTTAATTATCTGCCACCTAGTGACGTAGCATGGAACTGAAAATTTCATTGCTCTCATACATGGGATGTGAGAAGGGTGAGTAGTAGGGGAGAAAGCAACAGATTCAGACTAACACGGCTACCCCTCTGATAGTAGGGGAGAGGTAGCAGCTGGTTGCTGAGGCATACTACAATGCAGAATTGTATTAGGTAAAGTTTCTTACTGCTTCTCCAGAAAGGAGTGGCGTGAACTCTCCCAGCACAGGTTGCTGGATGGCAGCATATGTGTAGGGAATTGGAATGTGGGACCGTGGAAGACCAGTAGTGTGTTAGCCTCCCAGCCTTGTCCTTGTTCCTGCAGTCCCTACATTCCCCTGATCACAGCAGCATAAGGCAGGGCAGATATCTTATTCTAGAAGAATCTTTAGTGAGGGGTATGTTTTTATGTTTATGCACGGGTATTGTCACCTGTAATTGCAAGATCCTGCATTGTTCCCTATATATAACTGGAAACACTGATCATTACCCAGTGCAAAGTGGGTAATTACACTTACTTGCTTGAACTCACACACTGGTGATTTTTAGAATGTGAATGAGGAATATGCTCCCACTCCTGGATTGGTGCAACCGATGACTCAAACATATACTTTACCTGTCATAGCCTGAAACAAGGGAAATGCAGTAATGATATTTACTAATCTCTAGCTACAGCTGATCTGTTTCTTGGCAATACTGAAAATGACACATTTGGGAAAAAATATCCTCTCATAAAATGGTGTAGTACATCCACTATGCACACTGCATTCTCTTCTTATGGAACCCCTAAATCAGGAGGATTTTAGGCACGTGGGTTTTTTGCTTTCTTGGCAGTTTGCATTTTTTTGATTAGCTGGGTTACTGTTCCCTTTCCAGCAATCTTGTGTATTACAATAAAATCACACTGAAATTGTTTTGCTAAAGCCCCGAATTCATAAATCAAAGGCAAATAATTCCATATTGAACTCCCAAGCAGAGATCTACCTTTGGAGGTGTGGGGCTCTTTTCAAACCATAACAGAGCAGGAGATTTGCGATGAAAGTTGATTCTCCATCTATAACCTGTTCTGTATTTAGTACTGTAGGGGCTTCCTATGTTGGGGTGACCTTTCATATAAAAATAGGTGAGAGATAATCTGAGTCGCTGAGTATGCAATGCCAATGGCCAATCTACCCACAGATATGCGTGTTTATAGGAGCTCCTTGTTTGGGGAGCTTTCTTCAAGAGAACTGTAATGTGACGTGAGGTGGGGCTCAGCCATTGACAGGCAGGATAAGCAGTCAAAATTCTTGATTTCCTCATGATTCTTCTGTGTTAAAGCTGCATTGTTTGTGGAAATGAGGGCCCTCCAATTCCTAGGATGACCAGGGCTGGCTGGAGTGATACTCCTCTCTGGCAATCCCCAGATGGCATAATTCAGTGTACCCTCCCATCCCAAGCTGCTCTTCATTATGCATATGGTCGACTTGGCCCCCAGATTGACACATGATTAGCCCCAGACTGCCCTTCTTCCTCACCCCTGGTCGTGTTCTGGGTGGAGCTTGGCAAGACCCAAGGATTAGGGACCAGGAATTCACACCCTAGCCTCCTTTTTCTCTGTGCACCAAAGTTCCCAGGCTCTTACTCTCCACTTCAGTCTCCAGCCCTCTTGTGGTTCATGTTCTTCTCATGATACTTCTGCTGCTCCCTTCTATCTATTTCAGTGCTCCAAAGCCTTCCAAGGTCTCTTCTGTGCCCAGTGGCTTGCTTTTCTCTGCCACCACCATCCTGATGTCTCTTCCCTTCTCAAATCACCATCACATCTTCCTGATCTTCTTTGCCATCCCCTCTGAGGCAGGCCCTGCTTTTCCATGGTGCTGAGGATGAGTAAGATGAATGATGATGACACAATAATATTTTTTTTCAACAGCAGTGCTTGGGAATGATTCAGAAAAGAAGCATCAGCAAAAGGAGTGGCATGCATAGAACTTGAGCCTTTCAAATTGTCCTATCCTATGACTCATGCGGGAAACCCATAAACCTCAAGTGTGCTGGAGATTTTTAATCAAACTCCTTGTTTCATCACTATAAACAAATAATTGTTAGTGTTAAGCTTTGGGGAATGATGGATTCTCCTGAACAAGATGCTGACTGGTTTATTCTGAAGCCTGATCCTACTCCTAATGTTACATTCACAGTCAGCTAAATATAGCTAATTTCTGTGATATTCAGAACTGAAGAAAGGGTAATTAGTGGTGTTTGTGTATTTGGAAAAAGCTGATTCTTGCAGGAAAACATGAACTCTGACTCCTACAAAGACCTTTAAATGGCAGACCCCACATGAAGGGCTGTGTCCACCCCTCCATGTAGAGGAAGGAAGGAGCAGAAAAACTACCACTACTTTGGCCAAAACTGTGTCCACGGGAGTTGGGAAAGGTTGAGCCAACACGATATAGCAAGCAACTTTAAGTGCATTTTCAACAAGTCAGCAGAGTCTCTGGCCATGAATGTCTGGTCCTTTCACTTGTGAGGCGCCTTGAAGATATAAATAAACAAATAAAATGAGAGTAAATAAATCAATAGGATGGAAAGAATAAAAAGCTGGGCACCACTTCTGCGGCTGGAAGCTCAGGGCAACCTGATGAAGTAACATGCTTCTTATGTAAAATGATTCCATTTGGAAGGTGTATCCCAAGATTTCTCTTTCAATGTCCCATACCCCCAAAATCCTTAGAGCTGCCAAATGTACAGTGGTGTGAGATTGGTTGAGAGAAATCTGTTAGTGAAGGGGGGGCGGCGGGGGAATAACACAAAAATGAGTTTGCAAGCCTGCCAGATAATGCAAAGTTTGGCTCTGACTGTGAGGGATCGGAAGATGCCAATATTGCATCCATATTGTACTCGTCCAAGGATGTGATTCCTCTAAACTGTAATTAGGTTTTTTTATTTAGCATAGTTTTGAGATAAACAGTAGAGCATCCACATCCAAATAACAACAAGATAAAAAACAAACATGGAGCTAAGAGGTGGCCTAGAATGGGTTAACAAGAACCATTTATGAGTCCATGGTTGAATGTACAAGAAAGAACAGGGTAAAAAATGGATTAGAACTCTAAGTGCAGGAGGAAAGAGTGACAGAACTATCTCATTGTTTTCCAGACGATTGCACAGTCAGTTGATTCTTGTCTATTCTGTAATGAAAACATGTATGCACTGAGGATTTGTAAGGAGTGTTCAATACCAGAAATAAACACAATGGTGAAATGGCTCAAGAATTTCATTGTACGAACAAGGCCGTCTTTAGCCATAGCAAATCACATTTTTACTAGTCTCTCCTGTCATAAGCAGTTAGAGTACAGTTTACCCCGCGCAGAGGACCAGCACAAAAGCCTATGTGCCACTTAAGCTGTCAAAATAAGGCGCTTAGTGAGATTTTAAATGGTGGCATAAGCCTTTGTGCTGACGCTCTACACAGAGATGAATGTTGCCCTTAAAGAATTTGCCTAGAAACTTCACCGTTTCTCCTAGATGATGACTAAAAGAAAATATATAGCGATGTGAGTTCTGTGTCGGGCATGGCCCCACATGCAGCTCTTTTACAGTTTAAGTGTGGGTCACGAGCCCCCATGTACCCTTATTCTCTGCCTACCAGACTGGGCGGGGTACAGGACTAGGGGCTTCTGTCCTGAAGGGATGGGGGTTTAAGGGTTTAGCTTTGGGGGGGCAGGGGTTTTGAGGCAGAAGCCCTGGACCCCAGTAGGCGCCGCCCCACGGGGCAGGATGTGCGTGTCTTGTGGCTCTCGACCTTCTGAAGATTATTGCATGTGGCTCGGAGGGTCAGTAAGTTTGGCCTGTTATATGTGATGTGTTGTTGTTTTTTAACAGTATTAGTCAGCAAGTGAAGTCTTGAGACAAATCCTGGTAATGAAAATTCTTCTTGTGAGCTCTCTGTGGTACGTGTCTGATAGGGAGCTACTTCCTTTCACATGTGGGAGTCTGGAAATGACATTTCACCAAAAATATAGATTTTTTTTTTTTTTTTTTTTTTTTTTTACAAGGAGCTTTGCAGAGCCGGCCCTCTTGGCTATCTGGCATTTCCTTCATGTTTTAAGCAAAGCTTCTTCATAGGTTCGTATGTCAAAATGTTACACCAGCTGTAACTTTTATGTTTTTCTGAAGTTTTATTTTTGGGGACGTTTCAGAATTACCATTTAAAAAGAAACTGTTCTTTTCAGTCTCTAAGTGCAGATTTTACAAAATCCAAGACTGAGATAAATGTTTCCATATTTTTAACTTCCAGTGCAATTGGGGGGAGAAGAGAAGGGAAACAAAGAGGTGTGGGGGGTTGTGTGTGTGTGTGTGTGTGTGTGTGTGTGTGGTTGAATTCAAATATTTCTCTACACATTTGCAACCCAAACATTACAGCACAATGCTAGTGCCTGGCATCCAGAAAGTGAAATGGTTGAGAAACAAACTAAAAACACCTAACTCTTCTATTTTCTTTGTCCTGACTCCAAGCAGAGCAAAATGTCAAAAGGAAACAACTGTAGATAGTGCTAAGTAAATTATATTTTTAAAATTCATTAAACTTTTCTATTTTTAATAGATGATGATTAAGCAGAGGCTGTTCTTCTAAATATTTTTTGGCTGAATTATGCTGAGCATAAAATGGCTGTAAATCTTTTTCCTTGACAGACCATCATATCAAACTGTTCTTGAGTGTCACTCTAAAATGACAACTTTCTGAAGGGAAGTCCCATCCTTGACACTGACCATGCAAGTAGATGTAACACTCTCTCTATCAATGAAATAGTCAATTGAGAACAAATTCACATTTACAATGTCAACCTGCCTCTGAGAATTGCAGATACACTGAAATCAATAATTAGTTATTTCACTGGTTGGACTCAATAATCCCCATATAGACAAAGTTCTCCTACAGAGTAGTAATAATTGGTAATTAAAGTTCTGCATCTCAAAAAAGTACCTTAATTTATCTCTAGCACTAGCCAATGTGATCGTCCTGGGCCATGTCTACACTAGCACTTATGTCAACAAAACACCCCCCTGACCAATATAAGTTTTGCCAACATAAGCACTCATGCGCACAGCTCTATGTTGGTGGGAGTCGCTCTCCCACCACCATAGCTACTGCAGCTCGTTGAGCTGGTTTTATTATGTCGATGGGAGAGCTCTCTCCCATCGGCATAACATGGTTACACGAACGCTCTTACAGCCGCAGAGCTGTATCGTTACAGCTGTGCCACTGTAAGCTTGTAAGTGTAGACATGGCCTTACTTTCTCCAAAAATCGCCGCCTTGTAGGCCCAAACCCATAATCTTTCAGAAATCTCTGAATAAACTTCAGGGTGGGGGGAGAGGATGAAGCTGAGTGTGATTCATTCGCTGATCTGTATTAGCCAGGAAGTCAAACTAGATTATCACAATGGTTCCCTTCTGATCTTGCAATTTCTGAATCTATAAGGGAGAGTTGGGAGGGACAAAGAAGCATCAAGAAGAGTCAGGGAAGTGTTTTAAGAGATAATTGCAGACAAGGAAAGGAGGGGGTAGCAATCGGTGGAGTCTGGGGAGCATCTGGGAAGGGCACATGTGGGGGGATCCAGCAAACAAGGGGAATGCTGAAGAGTCAGAATTACAGTGCTGAATGGCTGGATATCTGGATTTCTAACATCAAATGGAAGCTGAACATGAAGGAAGGATCTGTACATACCTTTCAGAGTCTCTTTGTAGGTTCTTTCATGGCTAGAAGCCATCTCAGGTTACCTTAGTCCTGAGTTTACTCTGTAAAGACATTGCTGACAGGCCTAGGCAGACTTAAATGCCCAATGTTGAATTGAAGTGTTATGTCATATCTATGTTAGGATCTGAGTGTAGATTGGCGTCTCCCTTTGTCTATGTGGTACATAGTACTTGCTGTGTATGAGGTTTTTGCCTGCAAAAATTAGAGCTGCTTGGTCCAATACACATTGAAAGGTGGGTGGGTGTTTGCGTGAGTTTAATAACTAATCTTACTGCTGGTTGAACATTTTTTGCAGAACAAAAAATGGTGGTTTCATCAGAATAGAAATTTTCTGTGGGTAAATGTAAATTTCAATGAAAACTTTTGATCTTTTTCTGCTTGGGAGAATTAAAGCAACAATTTCATTTTGAATCAACATTTCTAAACAATACCATACTTTTCCCAAACAGATAACTTCTTCACTTTACTGGTGCCTATAAATTGACTGTAAATCCCTGGTTACAATGTGCTATTCCAAAGTTTATGCAAAGCTTGCAAGGAATTACACACAAAACTAGACCTTTCATCAATTTACCAGCAGGTGGCATTAACAGAGCAGTGAAAGAAATTTTAGACCATTACCACTGAAACTAGTTGAATAGGTTGCAATGAACATTTTTAGTAAATATATTTCTGTTAACATTATCTGCCAACGTGTTTCAGTTTTTACAAATCTGATCTTTGTTTGAAATTATCTGACAAATGTTTTAGGCAAAAAATTGTTTGCCTAAAACATCACTTGCAAACCATTCACTGAGATGGTTGCCTCGAGTCTTTGTTATTTATAGTTCTACTATTCGTGCTATGTGATTGGGTACCAAGAAACTGGGTATTGTTTCTGCTCCTTGACTGGATGACTGAAATGTTTATAAAAAAGAGGAGGGGGCTTGAAAAAAATCACTAAAGTTGTGACTATTTGCACAAAGATCTTATGAATATCTGCCACACTTTCAGAATAAATGCATATTTTCATTATGGTTTGGATACTCATTCCAAAAGCACTCTTGTAAACAAACCTCTCATGCGAATGTTTGCGGAGAGCGGATAGAAGATGAAGGTCACAAAAGCTGTCAAAGCAAATTCACTTTATTTTTTATTCAAATGAATATTGTTTTTATTGTTGTTTTAAGCATTTGCTCATCTCTAACTGCCACTCACTCTTGCTTATAACTGTTTCAGTATAAACTGGCTTCCTTGTTATTTATCAAGTGCTTTATCTGAGGGAGCACATCGATCCAAATAGATCCACTCTTCTGTCTCTGAAATTTTCAGATGACTTGTGATCCGTTTGTAAATGGACCTGTAAACTAAAGCCTCAGTGCCAAAGGTCACAACTCGCCAGTGAAACTGAGGAAATGCAGGGAGGATCATGCAAATCAAATTAATAAAGGAACTTTGGAAGTCTTTTCCGTCAAACAAATTGTTTTAGTAAAGGATTCCCCAGGCAAAGGGAGGGAGTGGATTAAGGTGTATATTCTGGACCAGTAATATTTAAAGTGAGTGGGAAGGTAGCTACCTGACACTTTTGCTGTCATAAAGGCTATAATTGCCACCCATAAATCTTAAGCTTTCCCAGAGATAGCCAGTACTGGCTGTACAACCAACTGTAAAACTGTATGATATGATGGACTTTGCTAAGAGGACTCCGCCACCACTGGAAACAGAAAATTCATGGGTGAATTCCTGGATCCATTGAAGTCAATGGCAAAACTCCCATTGACTTCAGCAGAGCCAGGGTTTCACCCCATATATTTGTATGAACAAGTTTCTATTTCAGCAAGGGAAATATAAATATGCATATCTGTGTAAAATCGGTCTTGGAATATGTACACACCATGAAAATGTTTGAAATCTTTGGCTTGCTGTCTGGTAGTGATTAGAATGCCAACTTATTGCTATACGCTCCATAATTTGTTGACAAATACGTGTTCAATATAGGATGCAGGAAGTGAAAAGAATATGTGTCAAATGCTGGCAGTGGCAATATAAGTAGCACAAGAGAAAACAGGATAGCTTTGAGCAAGGCAGATCCTCCTTTTCAAACCAAGTAAGGGTAACTGATTTCTAAACAATTAAGGAACAAGAACACCCAAGATGTGTTGCTTGAAGCCATAATAAAAGAGAAAATGGTTTGTATAGGTTCCTTATATTACTAGTGCTAGAGACCCATGTAATATGATCATGGGGAAAATTGCTTTCACAGAGGCACTGATTCTACTCAGTATCAGTGTCTGCGTCCAGTCTATAATTCTAGTGGTGTATTTTGTTTCGTAGAACAACCAACCAACACCTGTTTAGAACATGACATGAAAGGGCTTTTAAATTCTAGATGTAATTCCCAAATTGTGCCAGTTTTCAAAGCAGCCCCTTAATATAGGCTTGTGCTTCAGAAATGATGTTTGAACGTACAAATTCTATTGTCTCTGCTGACTAATTATGATGATACCTGTGTTGTTCTTTGCCAAGCAATCAGAATTTATTCACAAGTACTTTTGCCAGCTGTGCTTTGGAAAATGCTTTCCAATAAGGCTCCACTTTTTATGCTTTATTAATATTTATTGCTTACTGGATGCAGTTGTATGTTTATCTATTTGCGTAAAAGAGCTTGAACAAAATGCAGCAAAAGGTTTTCAGTAGAAAAAAAAAGAAATGGCTGACTATAGATTGTGCTTATTATGCAGTTGTTCGTGGCATGTTAACTAGATCTCAGTTATACACCAGACTGACTTTCCCCACTTTTAGTATAAGTACCAAGTTCTGATGCAAATTATAACCATGCACAGACAACTAAGGCCCTGATTCAGCAAAGCGCTGACCCACACACTTAACTTTTGTTAGGTATATCTCCATATATTTATATTATATTACATATCTCATAGAACTGGAAGGGACCCTGAAAGGTCATCGAGTCCAGCCTCCTGCCTTCATTAGCCGGACCAAGTACTGATTTTGCCCCAGATCTCTAAGTAGCCCCCTCAAGGATTGAACTCACAACCCTGTGTTTAGCAGGCCAATGCGCAAACCACTGAGCTTTTACATAAGAAGTCCTATGTACTGTGCTGTGCAGAGGTGCCAACTCCATGGCTGGAGCACCCATGGAAAAAAAATAGTGGGTGCTCAGCAACCACCGACAGCCTCGCTGATCAGCTCCTCCCCTTGCCCCCACCCACCAGGAAGCCCTGCCGATCAGCTCCTCCCTGTCCCCCCCTCCAGTGCCTCCTGCCCGCTGGTGATCAGCTGTTCAGCAGCATGCAGGAGGTTCTGGGGAGGGGAGGGGAGTGGGATCGAACACCCCCAAGGAACTCAGAAAGTCGGCGCCTCTGCTGCTGGGTCAAGGCCAAATTCCTGAAAGGAACTGGAAATCTGAAGAGAATATTCCTATAAGTATAGCAACTGTAACTGTTGTTACGCTCATCGTTCACTACGAGAAAATGCAAACTATGGTTACACTGAGGGTATGACACCTTATTTCAGAGGCAGGGTGGGTGAAATAATATATTTTTTTATTGAATCAAGTTCTGTTGGTGAGAGAGACCCCCTTGTCTATGCAGAAGAAATGTCTTCTATGAGGCCATTGGAAAAGACAATATTAGATGTAGGTATGATACATGAGCAATCTAAATCCATCTGGACACCTTTAAGTCAGTAAAAAAATATGTATGAAAACTACTAATTGCTGGTGCATAATTCTGACACTAATAACATGGCCACAAGTTCAGTGGATAGAGTCATTTAGAATTTATTGCATTGCCATAAAACAGAATTTAAAATTATGAACTTCTCCCCTTCATATCAGCAAACTGTTATAATCAATCGTGTTCTTCATACTTTATTAGCTTTTAAAACAATTTGCGCTTTGGGCCAAATTTCACTCCATATTACACTGCACAACCCCATTGACTTCACTGAGTTGCACAGTTGTAACAGAAAGAAGGATCCATTCTCTTTTATCAAAGTTCCTAAACTGCATACTTACAACTTACAGGCCAAATCCTCTCATCTTATTGGCATGTGTAGTCAAGTGGGTAAGGCAAGCAGGAGTTAGACTTTATTCATATAGGCTGGGGTTGTCTACATCAGTGGTTGATGACTTCCAATTCCAAAGCAAGACTATTGAGAGCAAATCTGCTCCTTTAGCAAGATTACAATGCAATATTTATTATAACAATGTAAAAATGTCCCTGCATCAGTGAGCTACAATTTCTAATTCTCATAAATACACTTAATGGCTTGCATGCTTCAGCGCTAGCATCAGAGACTAATTTTGCAGTGTAGGTAAACAAGATTGTGACTTCCAACAGACCATTTGAAGGGAAAATTGTCCTTGAGCTGAGACGCCATTTTCTATTGGGGTTACAGTAGACTCTTGTGTGCTTAGACAGCTGTAAAAGCCACATTGATTGATTGATATACTGTTCTCCAATGACAATTCAGATGTCAAACTATTAAGGGCTGAATTTTGATTATGGCTGTTGGGACACTACCGTATACATAGCATGTAATGAGACTTGTTTGCTAAATTCACCAGATGTTGGCATAGTTTGGAAAATGGGTTACTTTAACATAGTTAAGCAACTTTAAACTGTGTTAAGTTAAAACATTTCAGTACTGGTTTCAACCCTTAGGGAAGTAGCCAGCTCCCAAGGGCAGGGCATCTGGGAGCTAGCTAATTTCTTAAGTGTAACATGCTACTACTGGAGGGTGTTATGCAGAGAGAAAGCGGCTGTCTGGCGGTTGGGAAATGGATCTAGGTAGGGATTCATAGGGTGCAGCATGCCCTGTTCCATCCCGACTCTTTCCCTGTCCTGTTCTACTGATGTGATCCTGCTGTTGGTCACTGACTCCTTTCTCCCCATGCCAAGCCAGAGATGGGAAGGGACCAATATAAAGCCTACAGTGCTTCACTTTGGGAAAGCAACCAAGCAGAATCTGGTGGCCATCAACTGACCAGGGCACTCAGGTGCTTGGAGATGAGGAAGGGCAAGAGTCGTAGAAGAGACTGACTGACTTTCAATCAGACATAGGCACCTAATTCACTTTTGAAAATGGGCCTTATGCTACTGAGTCACTTAGGCACTTTAATTTTTTTTGCCACTAATCTCTTAAAGCCACCTTGGAGCCCATGCAGAGAAAGAATTGAGATTCTTATAGTATGAGAGAGCAAAGGTGAGGTAGCTGTCTCTGCAACCGCAATGCAACATCATTTGTGTTTTAAGGGTGTATTTGACACAGACGCAATAGCGATGAGCACACTAGAAATGCCTAACATAGAACTTTGCCCTGACCTGGATAGGAATCTAACTCCCCTCCTTACCCTTGGTAACATGATTATGTGCTGCAGATGAAAGGTAAGATTCTTTGCAAATAATTCTCTAATCCATTCCCATCTTTAATTATCAAATATTTTTTTAGGATCGGTAGCATTTGTGATAGGCATAACAGCTCTTCATCAGCAAGACAAACTGGGATATATCCCCACCATCAAATGTTATACCAATCCACAACATGGCCTCTATTGCTAATACTGCTGCTGATCTTTTTAAGGTGAAGTGTAATTTTGATCACTGTAGACAACCATTTTAACTGTGAGCATCCTGATACCGCCAACACAGACATTTAGTGAACTAAAGTAACAATTCTATTTAGATTATATTGATATGTCAACTTCTGGGGCAAGAAAGTACATCCTCTATCTAAGGAAACCTACAATTTACAGATGTGCATTTTATTACTCACATTCATAATGTGTAATCTTTCTTTTAGCACTAAGTAAAGCTTGAAGTTTCACTATGCAAACTCAATGCTTTCTTGTTTTGTATTGCCATAGAACTTAGAGTTGCCAATCAAGAGGCTACCAGCTAGGGTGACTGGATGGCCCGATTTTATAGGGACAGTCCCGATATTTGGGACTTTTTTCTTATATGGGCGCCTGTTACCCCCCATCCCCGTCCCGATTTTTCACACTTTCTATCCGGTCACCTTATTACCAGCAGCGAGTTTGGCCCCTGGCACAAGTTAGAGCAGCTACAGGGCTCAGCTGGAGTGGCCTCCTGGGCTATTTTGCTGGTCCTGAATTCCTGAAGGGTAGTGCATTCTGGCCACGCCCACTCCCACCATTGCAGCACCCTTCCACCAGGAGAAGGGAAGGGCAGGAGCAGATGATGCAGCATTATTTAGGGTGGCTTTTCACTAGCGGAGGTTTCCCCAGGCAAGGAATCCTCAGCTGGCTCTTTAAAGAAGCTTTCCATCCCCTTTGTGTCACCAGAGCAGTGCAGAGGGTACAGAATGGAAGCCTGGATTTGGACCCTTGCCTTGGCACCCAAGATATTAGCTCTAATAGGCACTAACATGTCATTTATCGAGATGAATGATTTTTCATTAATCCTGTACCTTTATAATGGGCTCGATAACTGTTTCAAGACTGATTTTCATATCCAGTGGGAAGGAGCAGTGAAAATTAATTTTTATTTTATCTTGAATGATAATCCCATCTTCCAATAAAGAGTATTGCTATAGGTGGCATGTGTCTCATTTTTCTATGGGGAAAAGAATGAAACCATTATAGCTTCTGGATTTGGTAGATTTATATGGTACAGTACCAGCACGTACTGCCATTCAAATTTCATCTTGTTGCAAGTATTACGAATTGCCTGCCTGGGTTTTTTTCCCCTCTTGCTGAGGCAATCAAATAATCTTATCTCCTCATTCTTCTTTTCTAATCTATTCTCTCAGAACCTCAAATGATAGGTTCTCTGTTTGTAATAAAAAATATGTTATTATTATTGAGTGTTTAGAATCTCCAACCTAGATGAGAGCCCCTTTGTGCTAGGCACTTTACATGCATCTAGAGATTGGCCCTGTCCCAAAGAACTTACAATCTAAATAGACAAGACAGTCAATGGGTGGGACAGAAAACATAGGCACTGAGATGGAAAAAAGAGGCCAATATCCTGCCAATATCTTAAAACATATTAGGAGCGTTAGACAGTGCTTAGCACTAAATACCAATGGTTAGATTGATTTTAGTTCTGGGCTTCAAAGGAGCAGGCTGGATCTGGGTTCTCCAATCCATCATCCATATGCTTTAAGACCTTTACACCAGAGTTTCCAGCAATAAGGTCCACTAGCTTTATTTGGAGAGCTGAGAAATCAAGTACAGCGCTCACTTTTCATGAAGAAAGGAAACTTTTTTTTCCTGAATGTCAAATTCCTTTCCCATTCAATAGGTAAATAGTGGTACAGAATGTCAGGTTGAAAGTTGTGTTGAACCACATTTTAAAAGAACACATTTCACAGGAGTTAATAGTGGGTTTTTTTAGCGTACAAGTGAGCAAATAATTATCCTTTAAAATCATAGTTGTTGCTTTAAACCACCTCTGTGTTGTACTGTCTGTGTGTGAACTTTGGCTAACTCTTTATGCAAATTTTTGTATTTCAGTAGAACATAGTAATCAGATTCAGCCCTAGAGTTAGGAACAGGTGATTGTGTTTGGATAAAATAAGAAATAACTAACTCCTTGACCAAAACTGGAATCATCCCTGAACCTTTGTAGATGTACAATAAAGTGCATTTCATATTTTTGAACCCTGATTAATTTATTTTTAATTGCTGTGCTCCTCTACATTTCCAGCAAGGACAGGAAGCAAAAACGCCAAAATCCTACAAAAAATTGTTCTGATTCAGGGCACAGGGTCAATTTTTTAAAGGTCTCTAGGTGCCTACGAGTGTACATAGCTACCTAATGGAATTTTCAGAAGTGCCTAACCCCCATAGACTTGTGCTTAGCTGCACATGCTTATTTTTAAAATAATCCAGGTATTTGTTCTAATTTTGGCTCCATTCCCATGGCATGAATTCCCCCTTCTCTTGAAGACATGAGGGTTGCATTGGTGCAGCAGGGAACAACTGATTGAATGTGCCTCCTGCAGGTTTCATTCAAAAAGGATAGTATGCTGAATGATCTTTGTCCTGTTTTCTGCAGGGCCTTAACCCTTTCCCTTGTGACACTATTTACTAATTAACTCATTTGCCCAGAAAGTAGAAAAGGCACAGGAAAGCAGTGCCAGGGGAAGAGAGATTAAGAGAGGCAAACTCTCAGTTAGTCCCAAGAGAGATCTCCCACCTCTCCTACCCTTGATCTAAGGGGCTGAGGGTTATGTGCTGTTGTAGATAAGGTGCTGTGCAACACCGTAAAGGTGACAGGGGAAACGTAAATAAACTACAGGTGGTGCTCACAATCAGAGTGTCTCCGAGTTGGCTGTGTGCACAGAAACAGACAGGAGTGGAGGGCGCGCCCTGACAATAAAAAAAATTTGAGGCAAAATGAAAGATTACTTTAAGAACTGAGACATTGATTCCAGGTTGGGGGAAAACACCAGTAAAGTCACATTCCAAAGAGTAATGATGCACAGCCAGACAGTGACGTCATATTCTCTCTTTATTTTCTTTTGTTTTTTTGATGCATCCTTATATTCTCATGATGCGATCAAAGTTCTCATAGCATCTTCATCTTCAGGATATCCTCCTATGGAATCTTTCCCCTTCAATGGAGCTAAAGTTCTTCTTTCTGTTTTATGACCGTCTCTTCCTCAGTGAGATCCTCTTTGCTTTCTCCAGAAGGAGGCTTTAAAAAATAAAATACACCAATGATGTTCCACGTTATAGCTTCTCAAGATAAGAGAATCGCTTTAGTGAGTATTTGTTCTCTGAAAAATGTGTTTTAAAAATATTATAAGAACTTTAGATGATTTTTCTCTTTTACATCTTAATGAGATCAGAGCTACTGCTGCTGTGACCAAAAAATGAGATCTCGCACCCAGGGCCGGCTCTGGCTTTTTTGCCGCCCCAGGGGGGAGGGCGGCCGGAGCCCCGAGGGGAGGGCAGCGAGCCCCGGCGGGGGCTCCGCTCTCCCCCCGGCGGCCAGAGTGCAGGGGGCAGGGCGGCGAGAGGGCGGGCTTGCCGCTCTCCCCCCGGCGGCCGGGGAGGGGAGGGGGAAGGGCGGCTGGGGGAGGGCGGCCAGAGCGCCGGGGGTCGGGCGGCGAGCCCGGCCGTGGCCCCGCTCTCCCCGGCGGCCGGAGCACCGCACCGCCCCCCCTCCAGGTGCCGCCCCAAGCACAAGCTTGGTGGGCTGGTGCCTGGAGCCGGCCCTGCTCGCACCCACACATCAGCCCCTGGGCAACGCTTAGATGAGATGCCCTTTGTGTGAAATTCTGATAAACTCTTGAAAAACCAGTCACTCTCACTATGTAATGCATGGGCAGATCTAAAAATCCTGTAGAGATAATGCTCTGTCTTTTCTAATGCAACCTCAAAAGAGCTGCCCTTTGCTTTTGCTATTTGTAACCTCCCCAGTAATGGAACAAAAAGTATTACTCCAACAGGGGATTTTCACATCAAGCAAGTGCACTGTGCAAAAAACGTAGTGTATCCTGCAGTACTATGCTGGACAAATTTGGATGTCCTTCAATAAGGACAGCAAATATAAGCAGGTGGGCTAATGCCAACCGTTCCCCCTCGAGCAGTGCAAAGCACATCTTGGATGGGGTTTCAGACTGGCTGTAGAATTACTCTGCAGGCCTTATACAGTGGAATAAGGCACCAAGAGAGAAATGGCAGAATGCACATAGCAATGTAGTACAGCACAGAGAAGAGTGAGTGAATGTGACTCCTAACCCTCCTTCAAACACGTCACTGGAGAACCTTCACCACAGCCGCAGCCCCTTCATGTGTACAGCAGGAGAAGAACCTCTGCTTCCCAAAACCAGCTGCTTAGTCATCGATTCATCAATAAGCCCTGAGAATGAGCCTGAGTGAAGGGTGAATCACATTCCTCAGTATTTCTCCATCCACCATCTCATTGCTTCCCCGCACCTTTAAAGGGCAATTTCAGTGGCATCCTCAGTGCATCCAGGGCACCTGCCTTCTCACTCCTTTTGGCAGAATAGGCTCTGGATTCCAGTGAAAGGCAGATTATGCACCAAGTTGTCCTTGCATGTCCTTTCTCAGAAGAAGTTAGGTGTGAGGACTCTGCCATCACTTTTCTAAGGGTTTTCTACATGTAGCTTGAGTCTCAGGTTGTTAAACTATATTATTTGTCATTAACTCTTTCATAATGAAATATGTGTAAATATGCAACTGAGTCAATATGGAGTATCTCGTGCATACATAGTGTGCTCTGCAGCAGATGAAGCCCAGCCTTCTGGAGACAGGTTGAATCAAGGGCACCAAAACTTGTGGTTGGTGATCCAGGCTATAGTCCAATCCAGATCACAAAAAGGAAAGGAAAACATTGCAGTTACTTCTGCCACAGTGCTTAGAAAGGAGAGAAGCCCCACTGAACTTAACGGGAGTGGATAAAATGGGAGCTAGATGTGAACCTTTCCAATTTTCATCCAAACCAACTTTGGCTGAGGCTTTGATTTGTAAAATCAAAACCCAGTCAAAGTACAGTTCTTTCTTGCCCAGATGGCAATTGCTTCTTGCTACAATTGCTTCCTGCTAGTGTGTGGTTACACTAGCTTCTTGGCTCAGAGACCTGTAACATGAGCATCAAAGAAGGATCATGTGTTGTAAACCCGGGTGTGACAGAGTGGAAAGTCAAATCCTTTACCTTTTTGGTTGCTTCTACTTTTGGCTTGCTTTGTTTTTCTAAGAATTCAGCAAAAGCCTCCAGGGTATATTCCCCATCATATACCACAACCTGAAAAGAATAGAAGGGTAAAGAGTTATTCTATACATAAAATGCCTGAAATCAGACCACAGTACACAGGGATTTCTGAGTTATGCAGGCGTATCAGACTCTGGACTCTTGCATTTAGTTTAGAAAGCCATGGAGGAGACTCAACAAATTATAAAGTATAATTGGGTATCCGGAATGGGGAAGGAGATAGATACAAATACCTGTGAGAAGAAAGGAGGGAATCCTACACAAACCAGACAAAGTCCCTTACCTTATTATACTAGGCCTGGATCCTGCCAACTAACTATTGACATCTCATGCATATAGTTAAGTAGATGCATGTATTTTTTTTGCAGCATAGAGACCATAAAGAGTATGGGTGAGCTTTTCAAAGCTGCCTAAAGGATTTTAATTGGAATTGGACATCGAAAGCTATTAGATGGCTTTGAAATCCTCCACCTAGGATGATTAAACTAGAACAAGAGGAGGATGAAATAAAGTAAATTTGCTTATACTTAATAGCTGTGTAGAATACTTCATGTGTTGAGGCAGAATGCATTGCTGAATGTTTGTTTAGGGAGTTTGGAAGAAAGATCATTTCACACTGAGAGCTTTAGAATTCTCCAACAATCACTGAATACAGCACCGTTTTAGAGGCTTTTTCAAAACGTGTTGTGTGGGAGCTTAAGGAAGATTGTAAATGTGTTTAACCATAATGTAGTGCAAGGTTGTATTTGCTTAACACAAAAGTGTCCACTTGTGATCTGAGCAAATTTAAACATCCTCAGGCAATGTAAACTGGTATGTCTGCACTGAAATAAACTGGACTATGCTGATTTACCCCAAAGGAGGATCTGCCCTGTTTGAATTCAAAATACTGTGTGCAAAATTCCTCCATTCCCTTGTGAATTCAGTAGATTTACACCAGGTATTCATTTTGTCCAGGCATTAAAATAGTTTGAATATGATAAGAAACTATACAGCTGTCTTATGTGATGTTTTCTTAAAAGTGCTCATGGTTTTTTAAGTTTCTTGTCAAAACAACTGTTTTGTTCTCCTTCAGAGAAGATAAATGTTCTCCAAAAAATCTTGAGCCTGTCTGACCTCTGATGAGGTAATCAATGATAGCTAAAGCAGCAGGGTCTCAGAAGGTTGTCAAAGTGAGCTAAACCACCCTCTTAAGCTGTTCTTGGGGTTTGCAACCAGGGAGAATTTTCAACATTTCTCAGAGCATTCAGTTCTTAAGAGGATATAAATGTGTATGTCTCACTTAGTGCCAAGAAACAAAAACAAATGTCAGCCTTAAACGCCATCTGAAAAATTGCTAATTTATATTTTATTTGCACACAGCAAACAGGGAGACAGTCTACTTCATCAAAAGATCTCAAATAGTGCATGGCAGACTCAACCACTCCTGAGGGTGTTAGCAGATGAAATATCTCCATGTTCCTTCAGCTCTGATGGTAACTGTCCCCATCAGATAGTTAAATGCCGACTATATTTTTTCAACTCCACATTTACCTAGGGGATTTAAGAGTTTTCTGATTCAGTATGGTGGCTGATTGCTTTTGACAACAAAGTGTCCTCTTTATGTCAATGGTCACTATTCGCTTGTTAGAATAAACAAATCTTTATTAAGGCCAAGACTTCAAAAAACAGACCCTTGAGCACTTCTGAAAATCAGGCTGTTTACACAGGTATCCAAATGTGGACTTAAGAGCTGAGCCCCCACCAGCTTTCTAGTTACTCATTTAGAACCCTAGCCAGGCTCCTAGTTTTGAAAATCTTGTTCATGGGCCGAATCCTGCTCCCACTGAAATCGGTGGGAGTTTTGCCAGTGCTGTCAATGAAAGCAGAATCCAGTCTTAAATGGCCAAACTCTAAAGGCCTGGTTTGAATGAGGGACAGCTGACGCCGCTGAGAAAAAATGGGTATTCCATAAAACCACCTTTGTATTGTGAGAAAGTGTCTGATTGCACATCAGTCAACTGAATAGGCCTGGGGCAGAGCATGCAGTAATGTTTAGTTTCCTGATGGCTTTATCACAGTCCTTTCAGGACAGCCTGAGGGAGATTATAGTGGTCGGAAGTCATGACATCCTCCCTACCTTAGTCCTAGAAAACAAGGACCTGATTTTGCTCCTATTGATGTCAATGGCAAAAACTCCCATTGATTTAATGAGAGCAGGATCTAGCGCTCAGATGTAAGGGGTTTTGGTATTTACCTGGGGAAGGGGGAAATCTTATCTCAAGGGTTTTACTCTCCAAGCTTTTTTCACAATGTGAGGTTAAAGTGACATCCAGAAAGTTACCACTATCTTCATCCAGCATAGAGCTCTTCCTATCTGTAATTCTTTAACAGTGAAAGGTGTTGGGTAGAGTAGACACTGATACAGAACCACCAACCCTCTAACAACAACAGAATCCCCATCTTGGGAGTCGGGCATTCCATGAAGCATTGTAATTACTATCCCATTTGTTGAAAGCTGACAATCATCTTGGTGCTGTACAAATATACAGAGATGTGGCTGCTGCCTCAAGGAAGTCATGCTCAAGACGGGACACAGCGACAACAGTTCAGACATACAGTGTCCCCTATGTGCTGGCATGATTTTCACCTGGTGTGTTAGAACCATACAGTCTGAAAGACTGTGAGGGAGAAATAGGTTCTGGGAAGAGATTGGTAGGAGATCATTTGGTGCATGAGAAGACCGAGACTAACCCATGCAAAAGGGTCAGACTGGAAGAAGATGCAAAGATCAGAATGGGAGAGGCTTACACAGAGAGGAAATGCACAATCTTCATTGACCTTTGTCACACTAGCATTTAGTTCCCATCCCTAACAAGAGAGAGGGATAAACACCACAGAAGTATTACAAGGAGCAAATATTTGTAATTGTGCTGTGTATTTCCTGCTCCTCTCTCTCGCGCGCGCTCTCTCTCTCTCTCTCTCCATCTGTTTAGCATCTGGGCACCAAACTCCAGTCTAAGGCAGGAATGTGGTAGGAGAGATTATAAGCTCTTCGGGGCAGGGCCTTTCTTTGTATTATGCATGTACAGTGCCTAGCACAATGAAACTCTGATCCCTGACTGGGGCCTCAGAACACTACCACAATTTAGATAATTAGTAATAAAAGTCAGCGACAGCCTGGTGTGCCAACTTTTCATTAATTTTTTTTAGAAAACAAAAGGTCATTAATATGTTTTTTAAAAGTATTGAGTGGAAAACTGCTAAGTGAGAGGGATGTAGAATGTAGACATTAAGGCCAGACCCAGTAGGGATGTGCGGGGCTGCCGTTCAGTTCATTAGAAATTGTGCATGCACGTCCAAGGGAAGAATCTCTCCCTAAGAGATTAAATGAGGACAAGTACAAATGTCTTAGAATTTAATTTACGTGTGGGCCATGAGGAGAAAAATGAAAAGCTGAGTAATGTTTTAATTATAACCATATCATAGAATTGAATTTCTTTGATCCAGAGCTGGCGTTTTCTCTTCAATTAAATTATCCATGTGGATGGAGGATTATGACTATGTGGTTAATATATTTCTATTTCTTCTGTCCTTTCTTGCAGTAATACTTTCAGAACATTATGCAACATGATGGTACATTACATAGCATATTCTAGAGATAATCAGCAATAGCAACAGCTCTTTATTTTTTTTATTAAGAGGCACTTGAATTTGCTGCTACTGTGGTTTGTGATCTTGGCAAAGCTGTCTGGCAAAGAGTTTCTGAAAAGCTCAGAGGACATGACCTCTAAGACAATGTAAACGTGTTTTCATAAGCCAAACTGCTACAGAAACAATTCAAGCAGGTAACATGAATAAAGCACTGGGGTGAATAAGTCCTGAGTTGTGTTGTTTTTTGTTGTTGTTTTTTTAAACGAGTGTTACACTAAGCAGCCCCTGCAGAATCCATTCTCAGAGGCTAGCACAGGACCATGGCTGTCGGTATTTTAGAAGTTAGGGTTCTGCAAACACCCCTGAAAGTCCAGGACCACTGGAACCTGGGACAGTACAGGGATTGACTCAGGTCACCAGTGACTATGACTGTATAAACTTCATCCGTCCAGGTCTGTTAAAAGTCTAGTATGGTCTCATACAAGAACCCGATACTTGTGAGAGAGGGCTGTAGGCAAATATTTTGCCCTTTAAACTCAGATTCCTGGCAGAAGTGGGTACATGTTGCTCCATAAGAAATATGTGAATAGATGAGGACCAACATTTTATTCTCACTTTCATGGCACCTTTCTCACATGCTCCCTCATTCTGACATGCGCACACACACACATTGAATGCTTCTCACCTGGTTATTGGATCCAACAGGAAAGAATCTAAAGAATGGATAGCGGTCTAGCATAACTAACTGGATATCATTTGCTGTGAAGTCTATTTTGGCAATTACTATATTTTCATGATGTTCATATTTCTTGCCCAGCTCATCCCAAATTGGTAAGAGTTTCCTACAATCATGGGACCAAGGTGCATCTGTAATTTTAAAAACAAAAATAGATGTTCACAAATCAAGCCTATGAACTTACTCCACTGCTTTCACAGGAATACAGAAAATTGATAGGTGCCAGAGCTGAAATGGGCATTACTCACTTATAGAAACAATGGGGCAAACCAAGAAGCACAATGAAGACAGTAGGAGTTTTTCAGAGTAAGAACTGAGCAAAATCTGAGTAAAAACCAGATGTTGTGGCCTAACAAACACCTTTTCTTCTGGTACCACTTTTGGGTGGCAGGAAGGCTTGCAGCTCAAGTAGATCCCAGCACCTCCATCCTTGTTACATAGCAATGCTTTACCGTCCTGAATTTAGGAGGGAGATGGATTATAGCCATAATCCAAATATGGATCGGTTTTGTGTGACTGACCCTTTTCTCTATACTATATCAAACCAAAACTCCAGAAGTGAAATCCTGGCCCCACTGAGATCAATGGGAGTTTTATTATTGACTTTAGTGTGCCTAGGATATCGCCCCAGATTTGAATATCCCACATTTTGGGGGTGAAAGGTTCAAATTCCAGATCCAAATTTTCAGGTTGGGCCCCTCTCTCCTTAAGGTTTGGGGAGGGAGAGGAATCAGAATAAGCACTCAGAACGGCAGATGCATCTCTGAGCCTGCAGAATCCGGTATTAAATCTTTGGAGAAATGGCTTTCTCATGAACTTCCTGTTTCTGCATCAGTCAGTCCAGAAATATCATCATTTTGGCACTTCCATTTCGGATCTTGGGTGCAACCAAGAAGGGAATAAGCAAGCTAAAATGTTACAGAAATAGAAAGGAGGGAAGTTATCTTAACTCTTCTGCACCTCCATCTAGAATGGCAGAAACCTTGCAAGATCAGTTAATTGTGTAAAATTTCCATCAGCAAGGGTTGACTTTGCTTGCATTAGAAATGGAATCTGAAGGGCCCTTTCAGCTTCAGATCCAAAACAGAATCTAAATGATCTAGCTCCAAGTGTTGACTGTGAAACCATGAAATTCACGGCGGTTTGGATTCAAGGTTCCATTTTCAGCTTTTCTCTATTTTTATTTGAAAACCATTTGCCCCTCCCTCATTTCATGCCCTACACCAACAGTTCACTAGCAATTGCCAAACATCTCTTGAATGCATTTGTATATAGCAAAACTGCTGATCCTAATAGTACAGAATTAAATCCTTCATAATAAAAATAAACACACAAAGTCCTAGCAAGTCATCACATGACTTCACTAGAGAAGATTCCACGGTTGACCAAGACCATCAACCCAAGTAAATCTTTCATCAGTTCAACAATGCAGTCTTTGTTACAAAGTATCTCTTGAAACAGCAAAATGTCAAGTACACACACAAATGATACGGAAAGCCAGTGTATCACAGGCGATGGATTATGCAATGCTTCATGTATTTGTCTTGCTTTCAAACTAATGTCACTCACATAAATCAGAGAGAGCTGCATGGAAGGAAGTATTTTGTGTATCAACTAAAAGTCACAACAGTTATTTATATATCAGGGAGGACAATCCAAAGGGCATGGAAGGATAGCAGAGCAGAGAATCCTAGGAATCTGATACGACTCTTGATGTATTGCGACTTAAAAATGCCCCTTGTTTGAAGTCCTTCGTCAATGGATCAGTGCCCATATTCAGGTCAATTTCAATAGGGTTTCTCTTTTTGGGTGTGTGGATGTGTGTGTGGGGGGGAGGAGTGATTTCAGGAAACAAAATCAAGATCAAGATCTCATACTGTAGCCTTTTTAATTCCAGTGTCTTGTGTTCAGTGCCTGACTAGGGCACAAATACATGCTTTGTTCACAACACTAAACCAGGTAACAATAATTACTATGAATGAAATGGTCACAGATCAAAGCTGATGATTCCAGGACAGTACTAGTCTCTGGTAGAGCAGGGGTGGCCAACCTGAGCGTGAGAAGGAGCCATAATTTACCAATGTACATTTCCAAAGAGCCACAGTAATACATCAGCTGCCCCTCATCAGCACCCCCCCAGCTCCCAGTGCCTCCCACCCATCGGCAGCCTCCCCCTCCCTCCCCACACCTTCCGATCAGCTGTTTCATGGCATGCAGGAGGCTCGGAGGGGTGGGGGAGGGCGGGCAAGGGAAGGCCGGCTCAAGGGAGGGGGCGGGAAGGGGTGGAGTGGGGGCAGGGCCTGTGGCAGAGCCAGGGGTTGAGCAGTGAGCACCCCCCGGCACATTGGAAAGTTGGCGCCTGTAACTCCAGCCCCGGAGTCAGTGCCTATACAAGGAGCTGCATATTAACTTCTGAAGAGCCACATATGGCTCCGGAGCCACAGGTTGGCCACCCCTGCTGGTAGAGTGTTGGAACTTCAGGATGAGTGTTGTACAGCTATTTGTGGGTATATTTCTGTGTTTCTTACATGTGGTTTCTTTAATGAAATAAGCAAACATATCCCAGTTGAAATGTAAAACTGGGGTCCTGAACATTTTGTGCATGTATGGTTGTCCTGGTCAAGTTCCAATTTGCTAATGCAATTCTGCCCACCTAAATTCTCATGCATTTTCAACTCAGAAAGGTATTCATCACTTTTCTTTCCTAAACCTCAGTGGTGCCGTCTTGGGCCCTTAAACATTTTCCACATTCCTCTCTGGCGCTGCTGTAATTCAGCAATGGATGAAGGGGATCCTACAGATAGTTTGCAACCAGCTTTGGGATCCTAATCGAGTAAGAAGATTATTATCAAGATTCAGTTATTAGTATGTCCATTGGCATTTTTCTGTGGGAGATTATTTCGATTGCTTAGAAGTCCAATTAATGCCTTTCTCCTCCCTGTCGCCTTGGAAAAATAAAAATTATTGTGAAAAATAGTTCTATGGCTCAGATTAGGTCAAAAGGACCAAGGTTCAGAGAGGAACAGCAGCAGGAACAAGACTGTTAGAGGAGTGGTTTGCGTATCTTGTTTCATATGGAGGCAACTAAAAGGAAAATGAGGAGGCTGCATCAGTAGCATGATTGCAATGCAGTTTTCTCCACCATCCTTCTTACAAACTGTACTTCAAAAGTGTGGTGATAATCTAAGTACAGGCACATCTTTCTTCATGTTAATTGTATTTGTTTCCCTAAGGCCCACCTTTTCCCAGTGGTGTTCATCAGAACACCAGCAAACTTGGAACCATGTTCACAAAAGCCTAAAATTGGCATTATAGGGCTAGGTTTGGTCTTGGGTTATGCACCCAGGCAGAGGCACAATGGGGAGTAAGAACTCCTGGGATACTTGGCTTGTGGGTCTGGGTGCACAGAGTTACTCTGCACCTGCGATTCCCACCCTGGAGCAGGTGGATGGGCAGATGTGGGAAATAGGCAGAGATGCTCTGGTGGTTGCAGGAAGGGAGAGTGATCTCCTGCTATTTAGGTCAGCAGGAAACTACTTCCCCTTGGAGCTAAGGGAAGCAGCAAAGAAATTGTGGCTCCTTTTCTGGGGCACTCCTAGTAAGATGTCCTCCATTTACCTTGAGATGTGTCCGTGGGACACAGTCTAGTTCCTATAGTATGGCACATTTGAATGTTACATTGTGCAATAAAATGCCAGGATAGCTTTGTCTTTCATCATCAAGATTTCACACTGCCTTGGAAAGTATTGGCTTTAGGGATCCCTATACAGAGCAATCTTAAGTCAGTACATGAACCACACTGTTTCCTTATGATATGGCACAAATCTTCCTATAATGCTTTGAGCAGACAGCAAAAGTATAGTAATGATGTAATGTATAGTGCTTCGTTTGATACAGAACAAATGCATTTGCATTTTCACATCAAAGTGATCATGTTAAAACAATCTAGAATGATACTCACAGAACATTACAAACACATTCTTGGTCTTATTAAAGGTGACCCTGTTGAAGTTCTTTCCAACAAGCACCTTAACAGGATTCTTGTCCCAGTCCTCTGGAATTTCTTCACTAGATACATGGGGCTAATCAGAAAGAGAAACAGGGATATGAAAGTGATATCAGGAAGCCATATTCCGGTTCAGGTTTAAGTGAGTCCAACTGGACAATACTCACCCAATGCCCTTACTTACTATACTTAGCTTTTTAAAATATTGTGAGTCATGTCAAACTATAAATAGGTTACTTGAACCTACACGATCCAGTTGTCCTACAAAACCTGGCTGAATAAGAATCAAAAGCTAGAGAACTATAGAGCTTGTTTATTGTGGAAGAGGAGTGAGGTGGCTATATAACATAAATGCCACTGCCTAGATTTCTCCATCCCCTCCACATGATTCCTTCCTTCCTCTTAATGGAAGCTGTTAAATATGAAGGTAAATCAAGCTTCAGAACATTGAAAACACAATACAGTTTACAATGTATCTGTCTTGGAACGTATGTGGCATGAACATTCTGATATCTCATTGCGATGACAAAATATTGTAATGAGAATAGAGAAAAGTGATCCAGCAGGAAATAATTCTAGTGAAAAGGGTTATAAGGAGTCACAAAAATGAGGCAACCCCAATGGTGCAGGCAAATAGTAGTATCCCTACTATACAGATGGGGAAAACGAAACTCAGAGAGGTTTCATGGTCTTATTTTCAGAGTTCACCCTAAATGCCAGTTGAAGTTAATGAAATTTAGAGGTTCTCATCACCTTTAAAATTCAGGCCATAAGTGACTTGCCTAAATTCTCAGAGAGTTCTTGGCAGAATCCTGTGGTCCGTCTCAGTTATCCAAAATAAGGGAGTAGACCAGTATGCACTGAAAACGGAGCACATGACAGCAACAAGAACAAGCTTGTAAAATCAGAATCAGGCTAGTACACGTGGTAGATTAGGAACTTAAATGACATTTTCACTTTCTTTTTGCAAATGTGCTAGAATCTTCAGGTGGTGTCAAATGGACAGCTGACTCTGTCTCTTCAGAGAGGCATACCTTTGCTTTCCCACCTAGATAGCTGTGACAGAAGCTTCTTAGATTCTCCACGGTCACCTCATCTGCAGGCATTTTGTACTTTGCATCACTTGTCAGGTTTAAGATTCGCACTGCAGGGACGTCTATCTCAGTGATGCGAAAATACTCAAAAACGCGCCCGTTTCTGGTTTCATTCGTGTCCACCAAGATGAACATTATCTGGAAAGGAAAAACAGCAACATGCTGGATATCCAGCTTCCTAGCAGCCCATTACATCCTAAAAGCAGAAGTCTATTGCCTTAGAAAGAGCTGTGCAGTTGTTCACACAAATCGACATCTTTTGGATTCCTCCACAAGGACCTGCTTCAACCAGCGCCATCTTTCACTTTGAATTTTAGGTTAAAAGAAATTAGATTCTGGACATGAAACTCAGTTAAAAGCTACTGAATCTGAAGATGAGTTTGGATATGAAATTTCCCCCTGTGTACGGGAATTCAGTCCAAGGGCTTTGGCTTAATCCATAGCAATACAGGCCAGATTTGAAGTTTAGATCCAGAAATGAACCTCCCCAAATTTGGCATTGTTCAGATCCAGGCTTATCTGCCGCTGGAACTCTGAAAAACCATATACTGAGCATGATTCACCCAGCAGTTTTATAAACTTTTCTGTGCCCCAGCTCTGAGATAGTAACAACATTCTAAACCAAGTAAGTTTGGGCTTTTACTGAATCTACTTGATACTGCTGTACTACACAGCTGCAGCACACTAATATTTAGATTTATTTCGCAGCCTGGTAAATTATATTGCTCTCTCCCACACAACCAAAGCTATGCTTATGCCCTGGTAAGTTCTTATTGCTTCTCATAGCCCTGCATTACATGACAAAACTTAATAGTACAAAAATCTGAAATATTTATAATCCAGGTGTCTTTACCAATAGTAAAGTAAAATGATTGGTGGTGGTTTTACTACCAGATGAATTCTCATTCTGTAGCACTTAGTGTGTTTGGAGCAATAGCAACAAAATTGAATAACTGACAGTGGAGACTGCTAGAAAGTGCTGTTTTTTACTTACTCTCCCTCTCCTTTGCTGCAACCCCCCCCCCCACACACACACACTTTGCTGCATGAAACAGTGTCATACAGATTCTTTGCAAAACCAGTTAAGGTAGAACTGCTGGTTTCAACTGTGGCAAACAGCAAGTCATTGAAATTCCCAGAATGGCATTTCCAGACTGCATCATAGACTAGATGCTGAGCCTACAAAAGCACTACTAAACGTTTCATGGCTGGAAGTTCCTCTTAGTAAGGGGCATATGTAAGATCAGAAATAGGTTTGTTGTGCATGACACAGTTAGAATCATATTTTTAAAGCATCACTCTCCCTTTGGGTTTACTTCTAATTTGATTTCCCCAGACCATTTTGCTTAAGGACCCATGCTAGAAAAATGGTTCTGAGAACTATTGGAAGTGGTTTGATAGTAGACAAACTGACAGCAATATATTCCTATCAGTAACATTGGAGGGTGTTTTTCAACTGATCTTCGACACCTGACATTTGCAAAGCAGGACTCTAAAGTAAACTACATCACAAACCTTTCCTCTAAATTCCACAGCAGCAGACCTGTAATCTTCATAAGTCTTGTTGAATGTCTCTGAGTTCTTAGGGGTGAACAGCAGGATGTGATTTTCAACAGGGACATCAAAAATCTTCACAGATGTCTGCAAAACAAAAGGCTCAACATCTGTTCCACTCTCTGTAAGCAGAACAGTGAATCACATGCTCGAAGTATCAATGCCATTCAGTTCTGGGTTTGCATATTTTACTTTGCAAGACTCATATAGTTCCCCATCATTTTCATAACCCTGGGATTTTGCATTGTTTTAAAGAAGATAAAGTGAGAGCAGATCAGCAGCTGCTAAGTGGGTTTCCTGCTCAAGGAAAACCTCAGCATTATTCATAGATTGAGACCAGAATGGACCATTATGATCATCTAGTATGACCGCCTGTATAACAGGCACAGAATTAATTCTGGCTGTAGTTCTCTAAGTAAAAGATAGTGTTGTCGATAAAAACTATTAGGATCAGCTCACTGAAAAGCAACCAAACACTTGGCAGCTGCATAGCCACCCTTAGCCTGAGATTTGGAATATGATATTAACCTTTACAACTCTCTGATCCTGTTTTCAGCTATTTACAAAACTGGTAGGGTGAGTCCTTAGAGCTAGTAGATGTGTTTGTCTGGTCAGTAGTGATGGTCAACAGGAATGAATAACTGATTGGCCATCAATTCAGAATAGATCTGCTTTGTTGAACGAGGATGCAATTTCAAATAAGGTTTTCCTGTGGGGTTTAACAGATGATAGAACTCCACCATGATGGAGTTTCATAGTCTGAGTTCTCCAGGAAAGAAGTCAATAGGGGAATATTGAGGGATGATTTTACTGTGCTCTCAAACAGGGCCGGCTCCAGGCACCAGCCCACCAAGCTTGTGCTTGGGGCGGCACCTGGAGGGGGGCGGCGCGGCGCTCCGACCCCCGGGGAGAGCGGGGCCACGGCCGGGCTCGCCGCCCTCCCCCCGGCGCTCTGGCCGCCCTCCCCCCCCGC
>NW_020664444.1:16494591-16564191 GCF_002925995.2 Terrapene triunguis | reverse complement strand
CCCCCCCGGCGCCCTCCCCCCGGCCGCCGGGGGGAGAGCAGCGAGCCCCAGCTGGGGCTCTGGCCGCTGGGGGGAGAGCCGAGCCCTGGCCAGGGCTCGCCGCCCTCCCTACCGGCGCCCTCCCCCCAGCCACCGGGGGAGAGCGGAGCCCCCGCCGGGGCTCGCCGCCCTCCTCCCAAGGCTCCGGCCACCCTCCCGCTCCCCTCCCCGTGGGGGGGGGCGGCCAGAGGCTTTTTTGCCTGGGGCGGCAAAAAAGCCAGAGCCGGCCCTGCTCTCAAAACTGGAGAAAAACATCTTAGTGGGATTATAGCCCTATAAAATATTTGCTGTTCTGGTGTAGGTAGCTGTATAACTGTTATGACCGTTTTCTACACGAGTCCCTCTGCGCATCTGCTGGAGTGGTCAGTGCGGCAAGCTAGTTTGTTGAGATCAGCTGTTAGTAGTGACAGAGACACACAGGGTTCTCAAAGAGATTTTACGTTTGTTCTTCCTTTGCTGCTTTTATTAATCTAACATAGAAGTCAATTGGAGTGGAACCGTATGGTGTACGGGAAATGTGTACGGTAAACAGAACAGCTAAGTAAACTGGATTCCCACTCTAAATTCTGATGAGCTTCATTGACCAGCTCAACAAAGCCCCATTTTGGTTCTGGAATTCCAGGAGCCTAGGAGCAACATATTAAAGAGATGATGATGATTTTTCACAGGAATTCCCTTCTGCTTTAGCTCTCTTTAATTCCATACAGTGAACATACCTCAAGATTATACTCTGTGACCAAATCCATGGTAAAAGTTTTAATTAATCTGGTAAGATCCACTTTGTTCTGCTTGCCATCTTCAGCCACTTCGTTATGTACAGGTTTTCCCTTGAGTAATAATAAAGCAAAGTTTTTAAAGCAGCCATCTTTATCCTTGACTGTAGCAAGCATGCTGTCATTAATTAAACATATTGTTGTTTTCAAATTTACTTTTTCTTGTCAATAGCAACTAAAATTTCATAACTCTTCTATAATAAATGGCACCGCCAGGTTAGTAACATGGTTGCAGCTGAGTGTCAAGATAAAGCGGACATATTTAATTTACTCCATGCCAATAATCCTAATACACTGTGTATGCACTCTAAATTATAATGCAAGACCCTTTCAGTGTCTAGGCACAATGAAATGGCAAGTGAACCTTTGCTTTAACAATTTCATGGTCTGATTTGTTTTGTAGCCTAATTGTCAATGTTACTTCCGTATAGTTTTGTAGTTGTCATTTTGTTTGCAGAGCGCTTCTTCCCAGTGCCATTTGGGGAAAAGGAAAAAGATCCCTCCCCAAAGTGACGTGCTACAGAAGCACTGAGCATCCACAACAGTCTGTCAGTCCAGCAGAAGTTGTAAGTGCTCAGTGAATTTGAAAATTGAGCCACTGTTCTTTAAGTGACTAAATATGGCTTCAGAAGCCAGAATGCAGCCCCCAGATTTCCATCGTGCGCACCTTCTTAAACACAGCAATGGCGTTCTCTCGGATGCCATAGCTCATAAAAACCTCCTCGCTGGCTGTCACTCCGAAAGGCAGCTCTGGCACATCTCTCGCAGTCTCATAGAAAACTTCCACTGCTCCACCGTGAAGTTCCTGTAGAACAAAAGCAGTGATTTACAATCACCGGCACCCTGTACGGTGCTGGCATGGATGGGAGTTAGGAGCAGACTGAGGCTGGCCTCATGCAGGTCTCTGAGGTGTAGAGGAGGGAGTAAACACTCACACTAGCAGGGCTGGCTGCATGACCTTTTCCAGATAGTGTCTGCTGGGCTGGTGTGGGGCTGATATGGCATTCCCTGATCTCAACGTCTATCCTGCCCCATTCAGCATGGACCTGCCTATTCCTCTGCTCCACCATTGCCCCAAGCAAGTCCTGGCCTTGAGAGGGGCTGTCCAAGAGCGGAAGGAATCATGACAGCACGAGATCCTGACACCACTTCTTCACCCCTTCCACACAGGAACAGTGAAAGTCACACAAAGAGAGTCCCTTCTGTGCAGTAGATCAGACAGGAAGGATCTCTGCTTGATTGAGGACCTATCTATTGACGTGTCTGAATTGTTTTGCCTATGTCTGATGCTTAGATAGGAGGTTCTTCAAGGCAGAAACCTTGTCTCCTAAGCCTGTAGAATAGACAGCATGCTGTAAGCCCCCAATTAATAGTAAATAACAATGATGGAAGGCAACAGTTCCTGCAGCTTCCATTTAATTAGACAATTATTTCATGCTAAATGAATAGTAACTTATATGCTGAGATCTTCTGACACATTCTGGCAGTTGCATTCGGTGAGCAATCTGTGACTAATAGAAGGCCAAATCCGGCTCTTTATTTCTTTTGACAGTGCTTTATTCTATTGGCTTCCACCTGCTGTATTTCTGACATGTCCTAGTGCATGCTGATGATAATCTATAGCCATTTCATTCTCCAAATGAATTCACAAATTCCAATCAAAGAAGTCTGCAGGCACTAACTATCAGCTCAGTCCAGTAACACTATTATACTAGGCCGGATGGTGAGTCCTTTTGTGAGTTGCACCTTAGTTCATGAATGATTTCAATGGGGCTACTTGTGGAGCAAAACTCTAGTTAGGGTGAGCATTTTCACAACTGGCCCATTGTTTTCAATGCATACCCTGCCTCTCCCCCTAAGGTGCTACGGCAGCAACATACTTCAATTGCCCTAACAAGTTGCCCCATCAATAAAAGTTGGAGTATACATTAGGCAGTGGTTCTCAAACTAGGGCCGCCGCTTATTCAGGGAAAGCCCCTGGCGGGCCGGGCCAGTTTGTTTACCTGCCACATCCGCAGGTTCGGCCGATTGCGGCTCCCACTGGCCGCGGTTCGCCGCTCCAGGCCAATGGGGGCTGCAGGAAGGGCTGGCCCCAGAGCGCCAACAATGCCATAAGCCTCTCAAAGGAGAAAGAGAAGGGGTTGAATGATGGCAAGTCTATTGCCCTGTTCTATACCAGCCAGTAGTGCTGGGATGTTCAGCAGAGAGCACTCTCCAAGGGCATAACAAGAGCTACTTTGGCATGGGCTGTACCAGCACTGCTCCAGGACTACCGTCAGGCACTCCTGCTGAGGCCAAAGACCTCTATGCATATACATACAGAGAAAATACCATGGGAGTGAGGCTTTACAGCTACAGTCTAGCCCTACATAAACCCAAGTATTTGCAAGTGTAAAAATGTATACAGGAATAAGTGCATGGTTTATAAAAAAAAACAAAAACAAACAAAAAAAAACCCCTAGCAAACGGTAGGCCTAGTTTCTGAGGCCAACTTTAGGCATCTTTGGAAATATGGTCCTCGGTGACGATGGCAAAAAATGTGGGTCCTGGTCATAGGCAAAACGGCCTTTGACTTTCCATTGAGTTACCTTAAAAAAGCCAATCACTGCCAAATCTTCAGAGTTGATGATAGCTTCAGCTTGGTCAGTGCTGTTGATAACTACAGTGCTGGGTCCTATTTGTCTTCTCACCCAGGTAATAAATGCAGAGGCCTCTCTGACTCCTTTGGAACAAGGAAAGAATTAAAAGGACTGTCAAAGAGAATTACAAAAAGACATCAGTTTTCTAAACAACCAAGATGACAAGAAGTGCACAAGGTTGTTGAGTCTAAGTTCATTTGAACTCCAGGCACCCCTGAACTCTCAGCTATTGGATAATTAAAGGTGGTTTTAAGCATTGAAATTCAAATTCAGATCCCAATCACTTGAACAGGTTCAGGGTATCACAATACAATGTTTGTGGTTGTCATTCTACTTTCTGGGTTCTCTACAAACAACAATTGGGCATGTTGCCAATCAACTGTTCAGTCACAGATTTTATGGGTGATTTGAGGCCCGGGCTCTCACACAAGTAGGAAAGCACGGAGCACAAAGAGTCATGTGGCAGGCGTGTGACTGTACGGCACCCATGAGCTATACAGAAATATCAACCTGTGGTTTAATCCGACATGACTTCAGAGCAATTCCACAGTTTGTTGAGCTAGCTATTGAGTTGAAGTAGGTGTTAGATTTGTACCTCTTGCACAGCAGAAGAGATGGGATAGGTGCTGAGGCATATTAAAATGCTGCTTCAATGTTAGAGCTCAGCTTTTTTGGTTTACAGGCAGGGCCGGCTCTAACTTTTTTGCTGCCCCAAGCAGCAAAAAAAAACCCCGCCCCGCCCCCCCCGCCGAGCGCCGTGCCGCCGGAACTCCCCCCCGAGCGCCGCGCCCCGCGCCGCCCCCCCCGACGAGCGCCGCGCCACCGGAGCCCGCCCCCCCCGCTGAGCGTCGCGCCACCGGAGCGCCCCCGCCCCCCCCCACGGAATGCCGCGCCGCGCTGCCCTCGCCACCCCAAGATTGGCCGCCCCTTACCAGGTGCCGCCCCAAGCATGTGCTTGGTTGCCTGATGCCTGGAGCCGGCCCTGTTTACAGGTGAGAATTAAGGCCCAAATGGTCAAGTCCTTTAATTCTCCATGCTCCCAGCTTTTAGCTACTGGACTCAGCATTGCTAACTCTCACAATTTTATCACAAATATTATGATATATGATGATTTTTTTTCCCCTTAAAGCCCCAGCTCCTTTGGTCAAGAATCTCCGCTTTCACTTAAAAATTAAGTTTCTATCCCTCATGTTTGCAAAAAAAAGTTTAGAAACATGACTCCTAAAGGCTCAAAGGGGGCTTAGGGAGCTGAAAATCCCAGCCTAAAAGAATGCCCCTTTATCTTTTTCAGTATAACCTTCTTTAAGAAGAGGCGCAGATGTACACGAGGGGTCCAGCAAGGAGTGAATCAGAATTGTATATGAAAAAGAGCACTGATATAGTGCCAGCCTGTATGTACTGTGCTATGGTGTAGTCATGCTACATATAATAATATTATTTGTATCTATTTTTAATGAAGCAAAAGCTCTAATCAAGTCTGGATTTCCAGGGATTGTGCATATTCTGAACTAGGGAATGCACAGGCCAAACACTATAGTCTATTTAATATATCTTAATGTACTTTACCTGCAAACTTTAAAATGATTCCATTGCATTACTGGGCTTTGTGAGCTCCCTCTGGTGGGTAATTTCCCAGCTTCAAAATTCCTTCTTAGGTTATAGAATCATATATATACACTGTGTGTGTATGTGTGTGTATACACACACATTCAAAACAGACAAGGTTATTGTTAAAACAGTCCTCTCCAAACCACAGTGCAATTTGTACTTGGAATCCTGTGGGTAGTACAAATGCAAAATAAAAAGTAATTGGGCCACATTCTCAGCAAGTGTAACTCCATTGTATTCAGGCTTATTGTAGTCAATGGGCATGCATGGTAGTTCACTGTAGTCAATGGAGTTATGCCAGCAGAGAATTTGGCTGCTAACTGCATTGCTGGTCAAAGAAGAGCATTTAAATCCTAACTTTGGAAGGCAAGTTCAAATCCTAGTTTGTCTTTATTAAATGCAAACAAGTACACACAGATATGTCTGCATATCTAGCTAAATATACATATAATGTCAAGGGCAGAATCCCTTTACTATCTAATACATTCACTGTCTGAGCATGATATTCTGTCCAGTCAATAATGTAATAAGTCTTTTTTCCATCTGCAATACAATGGATATTATGCACTTCCATCAATCCAAACAACAGTTTACCTTTGCAATCTATAGGATTTTTCCTATTACCATCCACGAAGAACTTCACAGTCGGAAACTCTTGAATGTTAAATTCTTTTTTCAGATCTTTTTGGTCTGTGATATCAACTTTGCCAAATCTGATACCAGGAGCTTCTTTTTTAAGCTGCCCCGCAGCTTTGGCAAATTCTTCAGCCAGAATCTGAGATGGTCCAGATAAAGAAATGTCTGAAAGGGATCAACAAAGAGAAAACCAATCATGTAGTAATGAGTGTTAAGTCTCAAACTCAAAGCCATTAAATCGGGCAATATTTTAAAGGGATAAACAGGGCTGTTGATGAGACACAAGACAATGGAAACCTATCCCATCCAATGAGTCTAAAACAGGAGAGACCTTTTTGATCTATTTTGTTCATTACGAATGATCAATCTCTGCATGTTTATATGTATTTTTGTGTTTGTACCTGTGCATGTGTAGCAAGAAATGTCATTTAAAAGCTCCGATGGGGGGCTAATTTTTTTTTGGGGGGGGGAACAAAATGGAGTCATCTGTGATTGAATATTCTGGCCAGATTTTTAAAAAAGGGAGCCTAAGGGTGGGGTCATTTAATTCATATAAAGTTACTTAAGTCAGGTGATTTTCAAAGCTGCTGAGTACCCAACAGCTCCCGCCAACACAGGTTTTTATAACACAGTTTGTGTGTGTTGGAGCTGTGGGAAGCGGGTTCTAGTCAGCACTCTGCAAGTGTATGTTGTGTTATTATGGAGAAGGGGACAAGAAATGAATTGCCTGTATCCAGCTGCTCTGAACTCAAAGGTATGTATCAGATAAATGCTAAGAGTTCTCAAGTTTTGCAACTTGTGGAAAGGACTTTTAAAAGCAAGTTACTTTAACTTTCTACTGATAAAACTGAGATATGTTATCACCTCATTTGGCTTGCTTTACTATTTAACCCAAAGAGGGGAGTGAAAACTTGAAATACTGATTTCCTTTCAATCCCTGACAGAAACATTTTAGTTTTATCAATATACCTTTCAAGCAGGGACAGATAGTCTGGGTTATTTATAAACCAAATTGTAAATCCAATGGCATGACTGTTTTTTTTAATCTAATGTCTCTTGTACTACCATAGAACTGGAAATAAATACAAGTCTCTACAATTTTCCTAATCAAGACACTGCCTTATATAATAGTACCAAAAAGTGAGTGATCATTTTCATTAGAGCTCTCATAAATGAATAGCAGATAAAATGTTTAATCTAGCTCAGTAATCAGTTACATTTCCCTGCATGATTCATCATCATCGTCATCGTTCTGAGTCCCCACCGTAAATCATTCCTCCATCCAACCAGTGCAATCAGGATCATGAATAGTAATACCCAACAACTTCTTTTTATTATTAGTTATTTGACCTGTACGTGGATTCAGTCCTGTAAGAAAGCTTTGGAATCAATGGCACAAAGCAGTTTATCAGCTGAGGGTCTGGTTACTTGTTTTTATGTGATCTAATGGAGCTCAGGAAAGGCAGTGCTGGTACTCCTGGATTTTAATCCCACCAACGTGCTGTGTTACCTTAGTCATGTCATTCAGCAAAATATTAAAGTATGTGCTTAACTTTAAACATATGCTTACGTCTCACCGAAGTAAGTTGGAGTGTCTGTTGTTGCAAATGGGAGATGCATCAGGCCATTAATTTCTGTGTATCTTGGTTCTCCCAAGTGTAAAATGAGTGTGATATCACCTACCTTCTTTCCGGGGTCAGTCTGGAATGTGCTTTGTTGGGGGTGTGCATGTGCTGATTTCATTCTTCTTTTTAACAATAGTTTTCTAAGTGAGTTTATAAGACCTCCTAGAAGTGTAAGGATCAGACAGTCAACAGTGCTGGCTCCTTCTGAGTCGTAACAGAAAATATTGGGTGATATCTTGGCTTCACCAAAATCAATGAAAACTTTGCCATTGACTTCAGTAGGTCAGGTTTTCACCCAGTGAGTTTATGGCAGGGATGGGCAAACTTTTTGGCCCGAGGACCACATCTGGGAATAGAAATTGTATGGCGGGCCATGAATGCTCACAAAATTGGGGTTGGGGTGCAGGAGGGGGTGAGGGCACCGGCTGTGGGTGCGGGCTCTGGGGTGGGGCTGGGGATGAGGAGTTTGGGGTATAGGAGGGTGCTCTGGGCTGGGACCGAGGGGTTCGGAGGGTGGGAGGGGGATCAGGGCTGGGGCAGGGGGTTGGGGTGCAGGAAGGGGTGCAGGCTCCTGCTGGGGGTGTGGGCTCTGGGGTGGGGTTGGGGATGAGGGATTTGGGGTGCAGGAGGGTGCTCTGGGCTGGGATCAAGGGGTTCGGAGGGCGGGGGGGATCAGGGCTGGGGCAGGGGGTTGGGGCGCGGGGAGAGGCTCAGGGGTGCAGGCTCTGGGCAGCGCTTACCTCAAGTGGCTCCCGGAAGCAGCGGCATGCCCGTTCTCCAGCTCCTGTATGGAAGCGCGGCCAGGTGGCTCTGCGCGCTGCCCTGTCTACAGGCACCACCCCTGCAGCTCCCATTGGCTGCAGTTCCCAGCCAACGAGAGCTGCTGGGGCAGCACTTGGGGCGGGGGCAGCGTGCGGAGCGGAGCCCCCTGGCAGCCCCTACGCATAGGAGCCGGAGAGGGGCCATGCTGCTGCTTCCGCGAGCTGTGTGGAGTGGCACCCGACCCTGCTCCCCAGCTCGAGTGCCGGAGCGGGGCAAGCCCCAGAGCCCGTTCCCCATTGGGAGCTGGAGGGCTGGATTAAAACAGCTGGCGGGCCAAAGTTTGCTCACCCCTGGTTTGTTAAAAATGCTGACTTACAATTCTATTTTCTCAAAACATTAACCTGTTAGATTCTACTAACTTGTTTCTCATGTAAACTATTTTTAACTCAAAGATTCAGAAGCTGTTACAAGCCCATCCATCAGAGCAGCTGCTCCAGGTGCAAATATGCCAAATGAAATTCTTGTCAGGGGAAAAAAAAAAAGTTAGTGGGGCCTAGGTTACCATGGTGGTGAATGCCACAGAACTTTCTAGATGGACGGGACGTCTCTACATAAAATAAATCGGACTAAAAGCAGCAGTGGATCAAACTGTGATCTAATTACCTGTAGAGTTACAGTTTCATCAAATAAAGTAATTTTGATTTTACAGGAGGATAAAATCTATCAGAAAATTCTAACTTTAGTTGCTCTCTCTTTGCTAACTATAAAAATGGTCCTACCAACCTTCCCCCCCCACACACAAATTTTTTAAAATATTTGCCCTCCAAATTAAACTTTGTATGTAGAGTGCCGATCCAAGCACATTTGTTATATTCCAGCTGTAAACTACTGTAAATACGAGTATTTGATAGAAAATCTGACTTACCATGTACATAAATGGCACATCCAAAGTATAAAAAACTTTAGAACAGATGAGGCAATGTTTGCCAAGCACAGGTAGGTTATGCTTTAAAATAGGCACAGAGAAAATTGGTGCATTTTTAGTAACACAGGCTGTGGTAGACATGGAGCTGCTATGTAATCATCTAAGAATCATCTATGAATAATGTGTTCTGGGCAGTGTGGTGCAGTTACTGGGTAGCTACACTGGGTTATTAGAATGTCCTGTATGAATGTGTTGGTCTTGCTTAATAGGGCGCTATTGGAAAAAGAAGCAGGAAAGCAATACAGTAGCAAGTATTAAGCATGCGAGTAGTCCCACTGACCTCAAGACAAGCACATGCTTAAGTTCTTTGCTGAATTGAGGCTTTAATGCTTAAATTAAGGAATAAAATGCTTTTAAATTTAACTTTTAACCAAATTTTTGATACTCTCCCACCGACATAGCGCTGTGCACACCGGCGCTTATGTCCATGTAACTATGTTGCTCAGGGGGTGGTTTATTCACACCCCTGAGCGACATAAATTCTGCCGACATAAGATGTAGCGTAGACATAGCCTGAGGCTAGAACAACTACACCGAAGAAGTGGGTTGTAGCCCACGAAAGCTTATGCTCTAATAAATTTGTTAGTCTCTAAGGTGCCACAAGTACTCCTGTTCTTTTTACACAGATTCCAACGTCAATGGGATTAGGACATGTGCAGAACACAGGGGTAGATGCAGTTGGACAGCCAGTATGTTGGCATAGAGCTTAAGACAGGGTTGGCAAAGGTCACCATTGAAAAACTTCTGGTTGGGGTGACAAGACTGGTAACTACACTGCAAATACCATCTCTATTGCTTATCAACTTACTGAATCAAACACAGCTGTCAGAAAACGAATGACCCTTAAAATGTCATCAGACCAATCATTAGATTTTATTTGGCAGGGGGTGGTCTTCAGCTAAATGTCAATACTTTATTTATTTATTTTTTAATTAAAAAACAGTATTTTGGGATTTTAAAGGACTGACTTGTCTCCTTCGATCATTACTAAATTCCCACTCACCCAGTCTCATCACTGGTTTGTGAGGAGTTCTTCTGATGATCTTTTTAAAATGGACCTGAATCTAAAACACAGCCCTTATCAGTGCAAGTGGATTGTGACAAATTGAGCATGGGCACAGCAGACAGCGGAAATAAAATATCCGGCATCTGAAGCTGAAGACAATTCAGGTTGCTTAGTTCAGGTACAGGAAGAGGAAACAATAGGACATAAAGATACAGTTGTTAAAAGAATCTCTTTTCCTCTTGCTATTCTCATTATTTTCCTGCTGTTCTCTTTTCATGTTGCTAGTCTCATTCTTTCTGACTTTCAGTAAAAATCAAGCATCAATGAGTGACTTTTAAATTGCTTATTTTTACCAAGGGGAACCTTTCACATGCTTATGCAATGTTATGAATCATTTCTTTGTGTGAGGAAAGTGCCTGCAAAGGACGACAGTGGTCACTCTTCTTATCGGTTCAGCTGATTTCCAAAGTTTCTGTCCCTTTAGGAGCTACAGTAAGAACACGGAGATTTCTGAAGTATCCTCATCTTTAGAGCAAATCACACACACGTGCGTGCGCGGTTTGGGGGGTGGTTGCTTGTTTGTTGTGTTTTACCTGGTTTTGCTTCTTTCCAATCCAATGTACAGAAAAGGCCTGAACATTTTTTTTAAAGTATTTAATTCCTGCTTTTCTACATTATAAATTCAAGTCTTGTCGATGTTGTTTTCCTGGGCAGACTCAACTGGAGAACTAGTATGCTTATGACATTGCAGATGTCATGAAAGTAAAACCTGATGAATTGAGAGGGAAACTGATTTTGAATCAAACTGTTTAAAAGTTGGATTTTTGCTTGCCCCTATTATTTATAGATTTGTATTCCAGGAGCACCTAAAGGGCCCAACTGTGATGAAGGCCCATTGTGCTAGGTGCTGTACAAACATGTAGTGAGACATAGGCCCTGCCCTGAAGAGTTTATATCCTGAATAAATAAGATGGACAAACGGTAAGAGGGAGAAATACTATTGTCTCCGTTTTACAGATGGGGCTCTGAGGCATGGAGAATATCATGCCCAAGGCATATAGAAAGCTTACAATGGAATTGGGAATTGGAATCGAGAGCTCTTGAGTCCTATCAGGCCAGCCTTCTTAAACATAGTGACATCACGAATGAGCCACTGATTTTTTTTGTTTTGTTTAAGAATGCAACTTATTAGACTAAGATATATTGAAATGTGATCATTAGGGATGAGATTAGCCAATACAAAAATAGTGTATTTAATGGCCCTACAGCATCCTTTAAATGAGTCTACATGGAAGCACAGCAGTTGTCTCCATCTTTACCTAATTGTCATCTGCCTCCAGTTTCACTCTGCAGTCTTTATTGATGGTCCTGGTGATTACTGTAGTAGCAGTGAGCCTGCCTGTTGTCAGGCTAAGTACTGATTTCCTAGCACTTAGCTGACCGTGCCAGAATCTCAGCAGGCCCACTCTGCATCTTTCGGTGTGTAGGCTGCTTATTCCATTTCTCCGCAGACATATAATTTTCCCTGTAGAAAACTCTTGAGGGGGTCTGGAAGTCAGAAGGGCTTTGTTTTAGTCCTGTCTCTGCTGCAAACTTTCCTGTGAACTTGAGCAAGTCATTTAAAGCCTGATCTTACTGACACTGAGATCAATGGGAACCCCCCCCCGATTTAAAAACAAAACAAAACGAGGAGTCCTTGTGGCACCTTAGAAACTAACAAATTTATTTGGGCATAAGCTTTCGTGGGCTAGAACCCACTTCATCAGATGTATGAAGTAAAAAATACAAGAGCAGGTATAAATACATAAAAGGATGGGGGTGCTTTACCAAGTGTTAGGTCAGTCTAACAAGATAAATCAATTAACAGCAGGAAACCAAGGGAGGAAAAGTTACTTTTGAAGTGGTAAGAGAGGCCCGTTACAGACAGTTGACAAGAAGGTGTGAGTAACAGTAGGGAGAAATTAGTATTGGGCAAATTAAGTTTAGGTTTTGTAATGACCCAACCACTCCCAGTCTTTATTCAGGTCTAATCTGATGGTATCTAGTTTGCAAATTAATTCCAGTTCTGCAACTTCACGTTGAAGTCTGTTTTGAAGTTTTTTTTGTTGAAGAATTGCCACTTTGAGGTCTGTTATTGAGTGACCAGAGAGATTGAAGTGTTCTCCTACTGGTTTTTGAATGTTATGATTCCTGATGTCAGATTTGTGTCCATTTATTCTTGTTCGTAGAGACTGTCCGGTTTGGCCAATGTACATGGCAGAGGGGCATTGCTGGCACATGATGGCATATATCACATTGGTAGATGTGCAGGTGAACGAGCCCTGGCTGGTGTGGTTAGGTCCTGTGATGGTGTCCCTTGAATAGATATGTGGACAGAGTTGGCACTGGAGTTTGTAGCAGGGTTTGGTTCCTGGGTTGGTGGTTTTGTTGTGTGGTGTGTAGTTGCTGGTGAGTATTTGCTTCAAGTTGCGGGGCTGTCTGTAAGCGAGGACTATCCTGTCTGCAAAATGTGGCCCATAATCTCTTGGGTCAGTTTCTGTGCTAAATTGGGTTAATATAACTGTGACGTTATATGATTAAAATATGACCATGTAGGTCATTGTTAAGGCTAAGATTTTGTCACGGTTATTTTTAGTAGAAGTCATGAACAGGTCGTGGGCAATAAACAAAAATTCATGGAGCCCGTGAATTGTCCGTGACTTTACTAAAAATAAGCAGGGGGCAGGGCTATGTAAGGAGGAGGATTGGAGTCCCATGGGACGGGGGGGACTGACAGGCCACAGTTGCGGGACAGGGGTGCGCAGCCACTGTAGCCCCCTCCAAGCTACAACCAGGGGGGAGCGTGCATGGTCCTGGGAAGCTGCAAGGAGGGTATGCGGCCCCGGCTGCAGCCCCTGCCAAACCCAGGACGCTGTGGGGCTAGGGCACACGGCTCTGGCTGCAGCCCCTGGCGGAAGCTGCGGGGCTGAGGCACACGGCCATGGCTGCAGCCCCCACCAAGCCCAGGACACCGCAGGGCTAGGGCTCACACCCCAGCTGCAGCCCCTGGTGGAAGCCGCTGGGCATAGGGTGGACCAGACAGCAAATGTGAAAAATCGGGACAGGGGGTGGAGGGGGTAATAGGAGCCTATATAAGAAAAAGACCCAAAAATCGGGACTGTCCCTACCCTAGCGGGGCAGGGGTGCATGGCCCTGGCAGAAGCCGGGGGGTTAGGGCTGCAGGGTCCTGGTTCTAGCCAGCCCCAGTTGCAGGGCAGAGGTGCACAGCCCACCTCCGCCTCCTGAAGCATAGAAGTCATGGAGGTCTGGTAAAATCACAGAATCCGTGACTGCCATGACCTTAGTAGCCTTAGTCATTGTTGCTACCACTGTTAAATAATCACAGCAAATCTTCTACAAAGTGTGACATGTAAGTCGTCTATGGAAAAGTTATAATTTGCGGAATATGATTATCCTTTTTGTATGCATGTATCATTTTTGTATTTGAAGTTATGAACATTGACTATGTACCTGTATTTCAAATGTGTTTGCTCCTGTGGTAACTCCCACAAGGCAATTTACATCCAGTCTAGCCAGCACATTGTGAAGGGAATATTTAAGTTGACAGCCCCTCAACTAACACAATGGACCATAGAGGAAGCCTATCCACATCTGATGGACTTTCCTGAGGACATTCTAGCTAGAGTAGGGGTCAGCAACCTTTCAGAAGTGGTGTGCCAAGTCTTCATTTATTCACTCTAATTTAAGGTTTCACGTGCCAGGAATACATTTTAACGTTTTTAGAAGGTCTCTTTCTATAAGTCTATAATATATAACTAAACTATTGTTGTATGTAAAGTAAATAAGGTTTTTAAAATGTTTAAGAAGCTTCATTTAAAATTAAATTAAAATGCAGAGTCCCCCGGACCAGTGGCCAGGACCCGGGCAGTGTGAGTGCCACTGAAAATCTGTGCGCGTGCCGCCTTTGGCACGCGTGCCATAGGTTGCCTACCCCTGAGCTAGAGTATAGGTAATGGCTGCCATGACTCATCAAAGCATGCTAGGGCATGAACTCCATCTTGTGTGCCTGTACTTTTCCACAAACGATGCCAAGGGCTTTGTTTGGGATAATGATATTTCCCTCCACATGGCATAAGCTATAAAAGGTCCTGGAAACATCTCCATTTTGCCTCTTTCCTTCTCACACCTCTGGACTATGGATTTATACTAATGGGAGCATTCTAACCAAGGGACTGAGGACCTTCCAATCATTTTGGGGGCAACCAGAGACTTAACCAGTTAGCAGTTTATGCCATCACTGCTTCAAGCCTGATCCAAGAACTTTGCAAATATTGTATGTATTTGATTCCTTTAACCAATTTTAACTCTCTCACCTCTTTCTTTCTTTCTTTTTATAAATAAACCTTTAGATATTAGATACTCAAGGATTGTCTGTAAGCGCGTGTTTGGGTAAGATCTGAAATATTCATTAACTTGGTGGGTAATGTATCCAATCTATTGGGATTGGTAGAACTTTTTATATGATGAAGATTTTTAGTAATCCTCATCATATTTGACTTGGCTGTCTGGGTGGAAGCCCAAGGCTGAGTTGCTTTAAGGAAACTGTTTTTGGCTTCTGGGTAACCAGTAAGGCATTGTGGAAACTGTTTTGTTGCTAGCTTGTTGGATCTAAGTATTGGAATAACCACCAGTTTGTGGGATTGTCTGCCTCATTCTTTGCAGTTTGCCCTAATTAAGCAATCTCAGTGTGGCTCCCCTGGGACCCCGGTCACAATAAACTTGCTCACATGGGTGTTGTGAGGCTTAAGTCACTAATGTTTATAACATGATTTGAGATCCTCCAATAGAAGGTATTATACAAATGTAAGAATTATTTTAGATCTTGGGGACTTGTAATCAGTGTGTCCCAGACAAACTTCAAAACGTTCAATAAAATCAACATGCTCTATTCACATCCATAATGTATGTGTATGAACAGCATTGGCAAAGGGGTATTAGAGCATCATGGTACCTATTTTACATTCCCAAATGTATGTGTCCCCTGGCCTGCTCCCCCATGGGCTTGCATATGGTACAGAACAATTTGTGACCATTTTCAGGAAACTTGGCCTTAAGGAGTAAGACTAGTGTTTTCAGGGCAGCCTAAAGAACTTAGGTACCCAAATGGCATTGACTTCCCAACCCTTAGGCTCCTTTGAAAACCCCAGCGGTAGATGTCTTTGTTCGTCATATACCCTAACTACTTTGAGAGGCATGTACTTTAAAAGAGATACACTATCAGCTTTCACTGTTGGAGTCCATTTTGGATGTTGGCTTTATGATTAAAAAATTAGATTCCCATACTCTTTTTTTCCTAAGAAAACCCAATTTTGATTAACAATTCACAGGGACTGGAGGAATTTCCAAGTGAGGGGAGTGTTTTTGATAGAAATACATCTTTCTGTTCCCTGTATTTAATTCATCCTGGTATGTCTCGTATACTGAGATGTTTGGAGGTTCTCTGTACAGATGTATTTCTTTCCAACTGATGCGGGATAGTGTTCTCTAGTATTGCTATAATGTCATTATTGCCTTTAAAAAGTCATCGTTTGCCAACAGTTACCTCAGTTTTTATCTGAGACACCACAGATTTCCTTTGTGCTTAGAAGGAGAAATCATTCTGCCAACTGTATGGTATTAGTTGACTTTTTTTTAATGGCAATCACTGTATTTGTTGTTGTTCTGTGTCCAGAGCCTAAGGAATGCCATTAACTTGTTACACTTCTTTCCTGCCAACTGAATGTAGTACCCTTGTAATGTGCTAGACTGAAAGCACTAGGAAACAATTTCTGTCTATCCACTGAACAGGTACCCTGGAATAAGAGTGTCCATGTGGAGAGTTATACTGGTATTATCACATTTGGTTTAAATTCACACCTTTGCTTGTACTGATATAACCTTCCTGTGTAAAGAAGCCTGTAAAGTCTGAGTGGGTCAGCTACTGTTACTGGAGCTCTGTCAGAATGCAATGGAAACAAATCTCCCAACTGGCTTGTCTTAGAGGCAGGGGAGCAGCTATTCACCTACCCCACCAACTTCCTAATATCAGAATGGTTCTCCGCTAGGCCAGCCAAAGGACTCAGCAACTGGACCTTCCTCTCCACAGCCCTCCTGCTAGGGTATCCATGGAAACAGGTTCTTGAAGCATCAGTTTACCCCAGAATATGCTGTGAATTCCACGCATGCCTATAGCCCGTCCTGGCACACAGTACTATATAGATTCAGATACAACACCCATAACACTCCTGTGCTGGAGGTGTAACATAATCCCTCAGCCAACATCTATCACTGGCAGAACTGTTTAACTCTGCAAGTTACATATTCAGGAAAACCCAAAAGGGAGGCAGTATGGCCTAGTGGATGGAGCACTGACTGGGCCTCGGAACTCTTGGGTTCTATTCCCAGCTTGGCTACTGGCCTGCTAGGTGACCTGAATAAGCCTTTCACCTCTCTCTGCTTCAGTTTCCCTGTCTGCAAATTGGGGATAATTATCCTGACCTCCTTTGTAAAGTACTTGAAGATCTACTTATGAAAAGCACTGCATAAGAACTAGGTAATAGTAAAATTGCTGCTGACTACATGCTAATGTCACTGTCCTCTCCAGGTTAGAGCTTTACAGGAAAGGACAAAAGGACATTCATAATTATTTAACTCTCCAAAGCTTTAAGAATATCAGCTACAGCCCTTTTTTGTGCTAGGTTTAAATCCGTTGGTAAATACAGGGAACCACCACCAGAACATACACCATCTGGGCATGTGTTTTAAGCCTGAGCTGCTGTTTTGTATTCGGAGAGCTTCCCCTGACATAAAAAACAATGATTATCTGAGCTAGTGCAAGGTTTGGGTATAAACCAGGTAGGATCCAGGGGCAGCCTGTGGGAATCCTGCAATTTGCTGAAATGACTGACAATCCTGGCTGGAAACTGGTGTGAGTGGGGCTGCTGCCACCCTGGAAGGCATACCCATCTTTTATTTTCAAGGTATATGAAACCTGAAGGGGGCTATATTCGTAATACAAAAATTGCTGCCATTCTACAAAATCCATACTGCCTTGACTCCCGTAAACCTTCCCTTCTGACTTCCCCCCTCGTTACTGTATTTCAGTCATTTTCCCAAAGCCACAAACACTTACTGTACTGCAGAATATTTCCAAAGTATGGCCAAACCCACCCCCAAATGTCATCAGAATATAAATATTACAGCCGCTAATCTGAGCAGCTGAAGACTTATGGACACCTTTTAACACCTTGGGGTAGTTCCTCTGAGGACTGCGAGGAGGCACATCAATGGCAGACTACATAGGCTTCTTTACACAGGAAGGTTATATCAGTACAAGCAAAAGTGTGAATTTAAAGCAGTGTGATAATACCAGTATAACTCCCCACATGGACACTCTTATTCCAGGGCACGAGGGCCTTTTTTAGTTTAACTTATTTCTCTTTGGAATAAAACTGTCCACACAAGGAGTTACACCATTTTAACTATATCAGTTGTGACAGACCCAGACCAGTGGGGTACAGGAGTCTGGTAGAGGGCAAATATACTGGTCACTAGATGAGTAGTTTTCTGTTCCCTGAGTGACCAGAGAAGGGGCTGCACTAGAGTAATCAGGAACCTGCTAGAACCAGTTAAGGCAGGCAGGCTAATTAGGACACCTGGAGCCAATTAAGAAGAAGCTGCTAGAATCAATTAAGGCAGGCTAATTAGGACAACTGGGTTTTAAAAGGAGCTCAATTCAGTTTGTAGTGTGAGAATGTGAGGAGCTGGGAGCAAGAGGTGCAAGGAGCTGAGAGTGTGCTGCTGGAGGACTGAGGAGCACAAGTGTTATCAGACACCAGGAGGAAGGTCCTGTGGTGAGAATAAGGAAGGTGTTTGGAGGAGGCCATGGGGAAGTAGCCCAGGGAGTTGTAGCTGTCATGCAGCTGTTACAGGAGGCACTATAGACAGCTGCAGTCCACAGGGTCCTGGGCTGGAACCCGGAGTAGAGGGCGGGCCTGGGTTCCCCCCAAACCTCCCAATTGACCTGGACTGTGGGTTCTTCCAGAGGGGAAGGTCTCTGGGCTGTTCCCCAACCCACATGGTGAATCTCTGAGGCAAGAAAATCCGCCAATAAGCGCAGGACCCACCAAGATAGAGGAAGAACTTTGTCACACAGTATAAGTATACAAGTACAACTGGTAAAACTTTCCCATGTAGACCAGCTCTAAGCAGGGGGTTCCTCCTGCCTGTAGTAAGTACTCTCTTTTCTCCATCCTAATGGAAATTCAAAAGAATATTGTTATGCTGGAGGGTGTTGGTAGACACCAACCAGTGTGTGTTTGATCTGTGAGCAATCACAGACCTCACTGAAGCCAACACCAAACCCTTTCCTTAGCCTGAATGAGGGAGCAAATAAATGCTCCTTTGTTTTCTGATAGCTGAAACAATAGAAACTACTGCCCAAACATGGACCAGCATAACAAGGCTGGAATAGAAGCTGAGCCATGGGGCTGAGAAGTTTCCATTGCAAATGCAGGAGCTGAAATTGGTTGGATTGCAGCAGTATGTGTGTCTGTGGGAGGGAGAAGCAGAAGGACATCAGGAAATCAGCTAGGAAAGCCAAGAGAGGGCCAGAGAAGCACTGGCAGTGTGGTGATGAGAGGAACAGGAAGCCAAGAGAGAGTACTTCTTTTAGGCAGAATGCTGGCCGCAGCAGGCTTGGAATTGTGAACAAGGATGGAAATTGCCTCCTGTTGTTTGTTCCTACAGTGCATGGGAAAGAGGAATTTGTGTACACTCTTTGGTGCAATCCTGTTTATTTACAAAGAAATACCAGACTTGTATCATCAATTTCTGCTCATAACACAAACAACCCAGAAAGGCCTTGAATATTGGCTAACCACTGGCCAAATGGGACAATAATATTCCCAGCTCTCTACTGTTGGTTGACACACCAGAGCACAGATAGCAGTCAGACCATTCCGGTGGGGTCAGTCAGTGCCACCTGAGGTCACACGCACAGTGCACAAATGGTATGTGGCTAAGACAGCCATGTTGTGTCTACTAGCCTCCCTTGAAATACAGGAAAGAAGGTGGTGGCAAATTTGAGTGCCATGGCATTATTTCCCAACTGCATTCCCTAGTTATGATTAACTCTCTGCTCTTTTGCAAAAATGAAAGAGAAATTTGAATTTCTACTCCCTGCATCCTCTCAATATTGCCTCTCTCCTCATTTTCTTACTGCAGAGCACAACCTATTACAGAGAATGAGCTAGTGAAGAGGACAGAAAGGAGAGAGATTTCTGAGTCCTCGCTTCATGCAATACTGGGACTTTGCCCTGTTTACTTTGAACTGCGCATTTGACTGGCCCAGTGCTGCCAGACAGAAGTCAGTGGCTTTTCTTTTTTGCAAACTTTGAGAGAAAACGGGCCCTGGACATTGTGCTGAGCTGACTGACACCAGAAGATTTGGGCAGTCTCTGGAGGGGAAGCACTAAAACAGGACTGTCCTGTTGAATACTGTGGGGCTGGTAAGTATGTAATGAGATGCAATGGGGAAAGGGTTGGGGAGGATTAATAAGGGACAGGCCTGAATTAACCCCACATGTGGACCTTGTATTCACAGCTAGGTTTGGAGTAGAGTTTGCAGCTCAAACCCCAATCTGTAATGGACCAAAGCCAAAGAACCCAAACTTTGCAGAATTTTGTGTTCCATCTCATTCTCTGTCCATCCTTCCACAATCAGAGATGGGCCCAAGAAATGAAGGATGATCCTGTGCTGACTCAGGAGGTCTAAAATTAACTCCTGGCTGCCCCACAAGCTTCCTGTGTGACCTGGGGCAAGTCGCTTCATCTCTCTGTCTCAGTTTCCCATCTGTGAAATGGTGATAACAATTAGAGCTGTGTGAAAATTTTTTTAAAAACCCTTGTTTTGGATCAAACTGACAATGAAATTTTACAGACTGTTTGGTGAATCAAAAATTTTGAAAAAAATTGTTTCTGGTTGAACTAAAAATTTCATTTTGATACTGACCATTTTGAATCTTTCTGATTTGTTTAATAACATTAAAGGATTTCTTTTAAATGAAAAGTCATTTGAAATGGAAAAATCAAAATGTTTTGCTTCAAAAACATTTAAAACCAAACACTATGATTTTTTTCAGATTTTTGCTTTTGTTTGTTTTTTTCAATCAGAACAATTTGGCAAAAGTGACACAAATTATCAAAAATGTTTCAGTGTCACCCCATCATTTTTTTTTTTTTTTTTTTGGCCAGAAAAAAGTTTCAGATGAAAGATTTCACTCCACTCTAATCATAAGTCTTCCTTTCTCCGACCACCTTGTCTGACTTCTCTATTTAGATTGAAATCTCCTCAGAGCAGAGAATGTTTCTTATCCTGTGTGTGTGTGTGTGTGTGTGTGTGTGTGTGGTGCCTAGTGCAATTGAGCTCTGGGTTCAGCTGAGGCCCCTACATGCTACTTAATACAAATACTAATGAACGTTTGGCTGCAAACACTCCAAAGTCCACAGGCACTTGGATCTGATGTTTTAGTTCAGCTCACTGTAAAGCTGGGAGCCTTCTGTGAAATTTGGATTCTGGTTCGATTTCAAACATCCCATCGTCAAGTTCAGAATGTTGCATTCTGGGCTTTTAATTGGGGCCCCTCTCTAACGACACCCCCAAATTAAGGCTGAATTAGATTAAAAAACTCTGACTGGCTGAACCTGTTCTGCAAACTACCTGTTTACTGAGCACTCCGAGTATGGTACAGTCGATAGAGCAGCAGCCCAAGGTTAAGCCCTAGGAACAGAGCTTTGGGGCTTTCGCTGTCCTAGGCAGACTAAAAACTCTGCGTCACCCATAGTGCTTAGTCACCCCCATAACAAACCTGTCAAGACATTTTCCTGCCTCAAGCAACCTCCCTTTCTGCTTGTTTGGCAGAACTGGCTCTGCCTGGAAGTTTGCATCATCTTCTGGCTATAGTGCGCTCTCATATCTATATAAGACATATATAGGATTCCCTCATCTCTACAGTTACACCTACCTCCTCTCCATATAGTCTCTTGAGCTACTGTGTAGTGTTAAGTCTCTGTGCACTTGGGGCTTGATCCTGCAACATATGCTGAGCAACCTGTCCTGATCCACCAACGCACTAAGTGTGGGCTTAATGTGCCCAAAGTCAATGGAGCTAGTCCCAGGGCCGGCTCCAGGGTTTTGCCCACCCCAAGCAGCCAAACACCAAAAAAAAAAAAAAGCCGCGATCGTGATCTGCGGCGGCAATTCGGTGGGAGGTCCTTCGCTCCGAGCAGGAGTGAGGGACCGTCCGCCGAATTGCCCCCGAACAGCTGGACGTGCCGCCCCTCTCCGAAGTGGCCACCCCAAGCACCTGCTTGTTAAGCTGGAGCCGGCCCTGGCTAGTCCCTACTTAGAAGTTCAGTGTGTCTCAAATGATTTGCTGGCTCAGAACAGAGTGAGCAGCCCTGTGCAAGATTGAGCCCTTAGAGAAGATGGCATGTGGAAAAAAGGCTGAAAACAATTGCTTTGAGGGGATTTCAAAACAAAACCAACATGATCATTGTTTTATCATCACTATTTGCCACGACCTTTTAGGAAGAAAATGTTCTGCAGTAAAATGTCTGCCTGAATTAGAGACTGGCGAGACAAGGTAATCTCTTTTATTGGACCAACTTCTGTTGAAGAGCCAACTTCTGTTGGTGATTAGAGCAGAGGCAACACATAACTGTTGTTCGGCGGAGGGGGGGAGGAATGTATTTTGAACCCACTCCCTGCAAAAAAAAAAAAAACCACCCCTGGCAGAAATCGGGGGGGAGGGAGGCCTGGAGGGGCACATGACCCCATGTGTCCATCCTCCCCATGCATCACTTCTGGATTAGAGAATGACAGATTGGTTTCAGTAACTCAGAATTCTAATTTTTCTATGTTTGTTGGGGTTATGATGTAAATCCGGGGTCAGTAACCTTTGAGAAGTGGTGTGCCAAGTCTTCATTAATTTAAGGTTTCACGTGCCAGTAAAAGGTTTCACATGCCAGACCAGCAGCGTGGGCAGCAGACAGAACCCCAGACCGGCAGTGGGCTGAGCGGCTCATCCCGCTGCCGGTCTGGGGTTCCATCCGCCGGCCTCTGTCAGCCAGGGTCCCAGCCGCCGGCCCCGCTCAGCCTGCTGCCAGCCCAGGTTCCATCCATCCAGGCCGGCAGCGGGCTGAGCGGGGCCATCGGCCGGGACCCCGGCTGGCAAGGGGCCGGCGACCGGAACCCCAGACCGGCTCATCCCGCTGCTGGTCTGGGGTTCCGTAATCCAGGCCGGGAGCAGGCTGAGCTGGGACCCCAGCTGGCAGCAGCGTGCCACTAAAAATCAGCCTGCGTGCCGCCTTTGGCACACATGCCGCAGGTTGCCGACCCCTGGTGTAAATGATTCTGGACTAACACTTGCTCACAAATGAGCTAGACTAAAAAGACCACATGGGGCTTATGACTATCAGTGCTACAGGAGATGGCTCTCAAATGGCTTTAGAGGATTAGATCTGCTCTCTGAATTTATCTGACCTTCTTGGATCGGATTGTGCTGGCAGGCTCATGCCCAGTGGCTTTCCCCATCCCTAATCATGCTGGCTGTGTTTTTATTTGTGTGCAGCTTTTCTGTTGGGATGCTTCTCCGCAGTTACAGCCAAAGGTCCGTGCTGGAAGAGTTCATTCATTCAGACGTGTTCTATGACTTTCATTTGCTTAAACATATATCTCTAGATGGGTAAAACTGTGCAAACGCTTCTGGCTGTAAAATATTGGATTCTGCGGTGCCAACCTCCTCTGCTTAGGTGAGCAGAAGGGACCTAAAGCAGCTACAGCTTCCCCTGGCCCTATGGAAAGTGGGGGTGTCACCTCTGCAGCACCAGCCCTCCCCAAAACCCCACTCTGCCAGGATGCCTCTCTGTGGGAGTCAGTGCTGCAGGGTTGTAGAGGAATATCAGGGGCAGGAGGGCATCAAACATATGGCCAGCTACTTTACCCAGCATCAACCCCTGCTCAGCCCAGGTATTTTGGCACAAAAATCATCCTAAAATCTATTGTGTCCTGTCTGTAGCCGGTGCTGAGCAGCCAGTGGGGGGATGCAGTGAGCAGCAGCAGGGTCAAGCCTCTATGGCCAAGTCCGGCCCTGCAGGGTAACAGGAGGCTGTTTCCCATCCTGCCCTCTATATCTTGCAGAAGTGGATGTGATTGGGCTACACGTGTGGTGCCATATGTTGGGGCTGAAGCTTTTCTCCCTCGGTCGTATGACACTAGAGCATATTTTCCTGTGTCTGGGGTTTATTCATCTGGGTTTTCTGCTCTCTCCCAGAAACTGGCTCTTATTTTCTGAAACACCCTGACTGATTCTCTGAGATTCCACAAACCGAGACCGAGGGGTTTTAACACTTGGATACAATCCGAGTCATCTACAGCAGTTTAGTTTTTAAAGAAAAAAAGCAGCGAAAAGCCTTAGACTGAGGCCCTGAATAGGAGTTAATTGTGGCTGTACACGGCTACCATGGGAAAAGTTTACTTTAGCAATAGGAGCCCGCTATGGCTTCCTAGTGTATCACGGTAATCCTAAAGCAATGGCAAACAGTGTCATTGAACACTGCCTCAAAATACATGGGGTAGAGGGGGGTCCACTCTGTTTAGATTTTATTTCTATTTTAACTTATATGTGGTTGTGATGGTTTTGTTTTTTATCTTCTCAGCTACCGAAAGGCATCACCCAACCCAACACTCTAATACTGTAAGCCATTCACTATATGTCTCTTATTTTCCCCAATGAGACTGCAGCACATATGATACAAAAAGAAAAGCCACAGGCATGCCCACAACAATAATCCCCATCTAAGCGAATATTAATGTCAGCTCTTGCAACCTAATATAAATAGAGTCTCACACCCAACTGTTGCAAAGAACCATCCCCAGAAGCCTAAAGACTTATAAAAGCGGAGCTACCACTTGCCATGAACCTTGCACAAGAAACTAAAGGAGTGAAGAGAATGTAATAAGAGTGATTAAGGGAGCAGCAGATAAAGTCATTCAGGGACATGCAAGTGGCCTCTCATTTTGTGCACATACAGGGTTTGCATACACAATTGCTGCAAAATATATCCTTGGAAAATTAGACCGAGACCATGGAAGCTGAGGGCATTCAGTCAACATTGTGCAGGATGCAGCCTGAAGCTCTCACAGTCCCATCTCAGTATCACTGTCCCTATTGTTATACTATTGTAGCATCATGGCCCCATTAGACAGGCACTGTACTAACACATGTTAAAATACAGCCCCTCTACCAAAGAGGTTACAATCTAAGTTACGACAAAAAATGCATGTGGACAAAACAAACAAAAGGGAGCTGGTGGAGGACAAGGTAACAGTAAAGCAAACATATCTTAAACGCCATGACTATTAGTTGTGGAGCCACCAATATAGTACACAGCCTTCATTCATACTCACAGAACTCCACCAGCAGATACTTAGTTTCTTTCAGTGCTCTGTCAAAGTTGCTCTTTTTCAGCACCAGAATGTTGTTCTCCTCTCTGATTTGGGGGAGTTTGGCTTTCTTTGGCTTTGTTTCCTTTGGGCCTATGCCATCCTCTGCTCCAAGACTCGAGAGAAATGGTAAAATGAGGAATGAAAGCCACGGTGTCTTCATCCTGCACCTACTGCACTTCACAGGCACAGAGTGAGAAAAAGGGACTAAGAGCTGAATGTTTGCTGTTAAAATGGCCTTTACCTTATCAGCAGACCAAGTGGCTAATTCCCACATGATAACATTGATAACAAAGCCTGCCATGAGTGGAGCCAACCTTGCTCCTCCACAGGAAAGTCAGAGCTGTTAACTCATATGATCACTTTTTAGCAATGCTTGGAAAACCAATTCCTGGGCAGTTAAGGGGGAAAGTTTCTCATGAGCATTGTAATCAATGAGAACAATATCTGGAGAGGGAGAGAGGAAATACTGAATAAAGCTTGGCTATAGAAATGTGAGTTGAGTTAATAATGTACCTATAATTAAGAACACCAGCTATGTTATTAACTTTACCCAGAATTGATTTAGAGTTGACACGGATGTCCCCACTGGAACTTAGGTGCCTATGAACGTAAGAGGGCCTTGATAACTGCTCTTAAGGATAATATTTGGTCATCTGTTATACTAATGGGACTGCTTACTGAAGGTCTGATCCAAACCCCACTGACATTAGTAGAAAGACTCCCATTGATTTACAAGGGTGTTGGATCATATCCCAAATAAGGTAAAATTCAGTGGGTGAAATCTTGGCTTCACTGAAATGAGTGGGAGTTTTGTCACTGGCTTCACTGGAGGCAGGATTTCACCTACTTTGAGAAATGGTAGCAGCATCTAGCCCATAGTAATTCGCTAATGTCTCCATAGACCTTTGAAGGTGCAAAGCACTCTGTAAATCCAAAGCAGTATTACTATAAACTGTTAGAATTCTATACAGGGCATATGTGGGTACCCTTTTCAGAGCATGTTGAAGAATATCCTTACAGAGAGATTGTGCATTACAGGAATAACAGATGATTTATTTCCCGAACTATTTGCCACATGGTAACTAAAAAAGATACAGCCTTGTACATTCCTAAGGTCCTTTTCTTAGATTATTGACTGGAGTGCAGTGTAGCGTTCGGGCCAAAGGTAAAGCTTCTGCAGAGGAGACCAAATGATCTGTTGTGAATCTTCACAATCGCTTGCTTTCCTTTGACATCTCACTGAACCTCTTCTTTACAGACATTTCCAGGGTGTAGCTGGCCATTTCTTTCCTGGGAAAGTATTGAACGGTGTCTTCACCATTATAATTTTTTTTTCTTAAAGTAGTCATTCAAAGAGTCAGGATGATACCATTTCTGAGAAAGTTAGGAAGCCTGTTCTAGGAGGTCCACTTACTCATGGCTATAGAAGCATCTGGTTTTTGAGAAGAAGAAAGGGAGAACATGAAAATATTTGATAGGGTCTTGGAGAAGGAAGGTGTGGTCCAGTGGCTAGGCCTTGTTTCCAGTTTCAACTCTGCTATTGTTCTGATCTGTGACCTTGGACAAGTCACTTTGCACCTCTGTACCTTAGCTTCTCCATCTATACAATGGTGGTAATACTACTACCTTCCTTTGTGGAACACCTGGAGATATAAAAACAACGAGGAGTCCGGTGGCACCTTAAAGACTAACAGATTTATTTGGGCATAAGCTTTTGTGGCTAAAAAAACTCTTCTTCAGATGCATGGTGTGACAGGCTTGATCAAGTGCCAAGACTACCTTTGCTCCTGCTTTCCCCGCCAGCTCGGGACACCAGCACCCTGTCTTGCTGAGCCAGACATGCTAGTCTGCTCCAACACAGACCCAGGGTCTGAATTACTTGCCCCAAAGCTGCAGACTTAACTGAAAGCAGCTTACAGAAGTGTTCTTGTCTTTAACACTCAGATGCCCAACTCCCAATGGGGTCTAAACTCAAATAAATCTGTTTTACCCTGTATAAAGCTTATGCAGGGTAAACTCATAAATTGTTCGCCCTCTATAACACTGAGAGAGATGCACAGCTGTTTGCGCCCCCCCTCCCCAGGTATTAATACATACTCTGGATTAATTAATAAGTAAAAAGTGATTTTATTAAATACAGAAAGTAAGATTTAAGTGGTTCCAAGTAGTAACAGACAGAACAAAGTGAATTACCAAGTAAAATAAAATAAAACACGCAAGTCTATGTCTAATACAGTAAGAAACTGAATACAGATAAGATCTCACCCTGAAAGATGTTTCAATAAGTCTCTTTCACAGATTGGACGCCTTCCTAGTCTGGGCATAATCCTGTTCCCCAAAGAACAAAAGGCCGAAGGTTTTAAGGTGATAAAAGAGAGAGTGACAATACTTTTCTGCGCGAATAAAACCTGTTCACATAAACTTAAACCTCTGTGCATAGGCAAATCCAGGTCACCTAGGGCTTTCCACCATAAGAACATGGATTCGCAGACAAAACCTAGAGCCAAAGGCCTTGCTCCTACTTGACAACTGTCCCACCCACCCCCCAGTTGAGACCTTCACCAGCAAAGACGGGAAGATAAAAGTGAGCTACCTTCCTAAGAACACGACGTCCAAAATACAGCCCCTCGATCAAGGCATTATAGCCACGTTTTAAATGTGGCTATCGTAAAGCCTTAGTAAAGAAAATTGTTGAGGACAACTGTAGCGTAACGGATGTAGTCAAGAAATTGAATTTGCTGGATGTATTTTAACTTAGGCGAGACAGCCTGGCTAGGAATCACTCCATCAATGATAGAGAAATGTTGGCATCGTGGTCTCAAAAGTGCTTTTGTCATTGAAAGCAACGACAACCAAGATGAGGAAGAAGACGAAAATGAGAACAACTTTGAAGGTTTTACAGAAGAAGAGGCCATCGGGGCAGAATGAGTCTACAGGGAACTTATGGCTCAAAGTGGGATAGCTGATGTTCAAGAGTGGATGGAGGTAGATGCTATGTGTCCAACCTATGAACGACTTACAGATGTAGATATAATTCATAATGTTGCCCCTCAACCACCTGGTGCCTCAGAAAATGTGTCTAACCCTGAGGATAGTGACAAAGAACCCTCGCAGCCACTGCCCAAAGCTGCTGATGTGGTAGTAGGGTTAGAGATTGGTCTTAAGTGGCTAGAAAGCCAGGATGTGGATAGACTGCAAATACTGCAATTAAAATCCATAATTGATCTGGCGAAGAAGAAGGCTCGCAGTAGCATGAAGCAACAAAGTCTAACAAGTTTTTTTTTTTTAAATTAAAAAAATGTTAAGGGAGTGCATCTTAAATAAGAAAGCATCTTGTACCTCCCAAAAAGTTTTCAAACTACAGTGTATTTAATAGTTAACAGTTCATATTACGTAACAATCTATGTTTTACATAGTTGGCTAAGTGACAAAGTGGCCCATGCTCCTATTTGCTAAAATACCAAAATCCCTTTTTACAACAATTTGTAAGGATGTGTAATTAAAAGCGTTTTCTGGTATTTTATGTGAATTTTGCATTTTCCTGAGCATTACACACAGACCAAACAATTGATGTATGATGAAACCTAGCTCACATGGTTGCATTTAGCAGTGTTTAGTACCTGTGTTGTTAATATACTGTATCTTTTAAGTAAGCTTATAAAATAATTGTTGTAATTAAAGAAAGGAGATACAATTTAACCATTGTAGAACAGATTTATTTACTTCATACACCGTGTTAGTTCTAACAAAAATGATTTGCTGACTATTAATAATGGAAATGCTCCAGGCCAAGCAAGTTCGATATAACACGGTTTCACCTATAACGCGGTAAGATTTTTTGGCTCCCGAGGACAACGTTATATTGGGGTAGAAGTGTATGTATATTTATGCCTGTATCTGTAATTTTCACTCCATGCATCTGAAGAAGGGTTTTTTTTACCCACGAAAGCTTATGCTTAAATAAAACTGTTAGTCTTTAAGGCGCTACTGGACTCCTCGTTGTTTTTGTGGCTACAGACTAACACGGCTACCGCTCTGATACTTGACACCTGGAGATATAGGGATGAAAAACACTGTATAAAGGGGTGTTACTTGTTCAAAGCACAAACCAAAACTGTTAATTACAAGCTATTAATTACCAGTTGTCATAAATATACACAGGGCAGCTGTCCTGAATTGCCTAACCTGTAAGGGGTTAATCAGTTCAGTTAACCTAGTTGGCACCTGACCAGAAGGACCAATGGGGAAAGAAGATACTTTAAAATCTGGTTGGGGAGGTTTTTGTTTGGGCTCTCTTTGTTTGTTTTCCCTCCCTTTCAAAAACATCTGCTAAAAACATACCTGAAATGAGCATCTAAGATTACAAAAATTGTAAGTAAAGCAAAGAAATGCATTAGATTATCTTTTGTTTTAGCTTGTGAATTTTCCCTATGCTAAAAGGTAATTTTATTCCTGTTTTGTAACTGGGACGCAGAGTCAGAGTGGAATCCTCTGTGTTTTAAATCTTTTTATTTACCCTGTAAAGTTACCTTCCATCCTGATTTTGCAGGTGTGATTCTTTTACTTTTTTTTAAATAAAATTCTTCTTTTAAAAACCTGATTGATTTTCAGTATCCTAAAAACTAGGGGGTTGGTCTGTGCTCACATTGTAACCAATTGTTAGTATATTATTCTCAAGCCTCCCCAGAAAAGGGGGTCAAGAGGCTTGGGGGGATATTTTGGGGGGACAGGGCTCCAAGTGGCCCCTCCCTGAATGTTTTTTTAAAACACTTGGTGGTGGCAGCAATACCGTCCAAGGACAAGGAAAGGAATTTGTGCGTTGGGGAAGTTTTTAACCTAAGCAGGTGAAATGCAAGCTTAGGGGGTCTTTCATGTGGGTGCCCACATCTGTACCCCAGAGTTCAGAGTGGGGAGGGAACCCTGATACCTGTCTACAAACAAAGGTGATAGTGTGCCTGTAAATGGTGATACAGATGTTAGTAACTTATTCAGATCAATAACAATATAAAATAAAAGTTCTTGAGGAACTAGTTCGAATTTTTTTAAATCCTGCCTGAGATTATATCTGCCATTTTAGCAAATGATAAAATAGAAATGATAGATTATGCTGTAGCTGTATTTTCTCTTTCAGGCATTGTTGTAGTAGGGCCTGATTCTAAGCCACTGAAGTCTGTGGAGAGATTCCATTGACTTCAGTGGGCTTTGGATCAGGCTCATAATGCGGCTGGAACCATATTCTCTTATCATGCACATAGGACTCGTAATGAAGTAACTGGGAGCTGTGTACATAACTTGAGGGCAAGATATGACCCTATATAAACACTGTTGCTAAATCAACAAATGCAAAAGGATTTTGTAAGAACAACTAACAAAAACTAAAAAGAGGTTGATTTGACTTTGGTTGTATTTTTTCCATAATCCACTCTTTTCAAAGTTCTTTTATAAGTGACATCCAGGGAATGAAAAAGTATCTAAGAATGTGAAGCGGCCTGCATGGGCTATCTCAGATGAACATCCTTTCAGTAGTTATCTCAGAACACAGCCTAAGCCTCCTAAGTAATAAACCTACAATGACAAGGTCATTTGTTCAAGTGGTTACTTTTCACTGTCTGCCACTGAAACAAGTAATAAGAAACCTAAATCCTTCATGAAGACCCCTTATTAGTGAATACCCAGTATATTGGGAAAGGTTGTTGACCTCAAAGTGATGGAAAGAGGTTAGAGTAAAGCAGGGTAGTTTAGGAAGCAGGCCTGCTGGGGCCAGTTGGCAGTGGGGAAGAGAATCTGTTTGCTGAATTGTGCAGAAAATTGAAAATTCAAGGGCGTAAAAATCATTCACAACAGTACTTTTGCACAGCCCTGGTTATAGGAAATAGTGCTTTATGTCTTTAGAGAGCTGTGGAAATAGTAAATGCTGCAGAACTGGAATGTTAGCTGACAATTAATGTTATATGCAGTGTTGTAGCCATGTCAGTTGGGTGAGGTAAAATAAAAAGTTCATGTTATATACATATACTTCTTGGTAAGCGTTCTTTTTAAATGGCCGTTCACATTAAAATGTGATACCCTTATTGGGATATGAGTCAAATGCAACATGCAGACATTTGGGCCCCATCTGTATCCACCTGCCTCCATTGCCCCATATATTTTGATATTTTAAAAATTCCTTTGAAACCAAATTCAAATAAAGAGGTTTTAAAGTGATTTAATGTATTTTATTGTTATTACTCTTATTGATACTTTTGGTAAACACTTTGCCCTGAGTTATCACCTTCCATCTAAGGCTTGCAACACATGTACAAACATTAGTTTATTTAGCCTCATGGTAGTTTTGTGAGGTAGATAAATATTATTACCCATTTTATCAAGTCCAACTCCATTAAAATCAATGGGAAGGTTCCCACTGACTTCAATGGAGTTGAGTCAGTCCCTAAGCGATTTGCCCACGTTCAGAAAGGAAATCTGTGGCAAAGCCATGACTAGAACCTGGGTGTCTTGACATCTGAAGCTGAGTTTTAATAACCTCATCATCCTTCTCTCTGTACTATATGTTCTTATGCATTATTCAGATCAGAGGACAGGGAGGGTGATGTAGAGTTAAAAATTGTTTTGTTTAAATATAAAATACACCTTACAACTTGTATCTCTGCAAAGTTATCCTCCCAATCTGAACTCAAAGGAGTGCAGATGTCTTTAAAATCCCATCTTCAGCCTCCTTCTGTTACTTCAGCAGAGATGGGTACAGCATGGATTCATTGTGTCTCTTAACTGTGAAAAATAAAGACATCTGAAGAAGTTGTTCGAAGAAATAATGGGTAAACTTTAAAAGAGCAATATAAAACCTTTTAAAATGTGTCATGCAGTCCTCTCTAAAATGGAAAGATGTATTAACTTTCCACCCTCTACAGAAAATAGAACTGGAAAGAAAGTATAATATACAAATATAAAAAGGTTTGTCAGCATGGTGTTCAGTGTGGTGAATCGCCATCTAGTGTATGTTGGGGGGAATAACAAAGTCATATAGGCTACTTTTAGTGTGATGGTGTAATTAGAATGTAGAGCTATGGTAAGGACTTGTGGCTCCCACAATGTCACTGTCCAAGTGCTATGAGCTCAACACACTTTCCAACTGATGGCACTGTACAGTTTTGTTAGCACTTTTCCATAAGCAGCTAAATCTCATCCAAGATTGACAAGATTAGGTCTGTTTTGCCTCTTTCACCAGTGTAAATCAGGAGTCACTCCACTGAAGTCAATGGAATTCCACTGGTATAAAACTGATGTGAATGGAGAATCAGGCCAGAAAAAATGGACTAGAAAGTGAAGTGTTTGTTGTACTCCCCACTTGATAATGCTGATGATAAATATGCTAATGAAAAATGTTACTGTAATTATTTACAAGCTCACAATAATAATTAAGGTAGAAAATTTCAGTTTAAAATAACAAAGTCCAGTGGGGGCACAGATTGTCCACAGTTTGTATTCTGTTTGCATTAACTTATCCAACTGTGCTTATTAGACAGCTTTCAGGATGTGGCTGTTGGTTTTTGTTATTTGTTTTTTCCATTGCAGGTGAATGATCCACCACGAATATTCATTGACTTTTTCACATAGTTGGATAAGTAAGCATCATGAAGACTTTATTTAAATTACGAATTCTCCAGTCCGTGTGGACTCCCCGGTCACCTTCTAGATTATTCCACAAAGATAACAAGCGTCTTGTGTCTCAGTTGGTTTCACACTATGAATCTATAAACCGGTGTGAACAGGAACTGCCAGAACACTTCAACTTTGCAAGTGATGTCCTAGACAAATGGTCTCAGCTGGAAAAGGTAGCAGTTCTTTTACATCACAGATATTGGGCCAGATCTTCAGGTGGTGTAAATCAACTATAGAAGAGATATACTGATTTACACCTGCTGAAGAACTGGTCCTTTATTTTCTTTTCTGTCTAAGAAATCTTTGTATCTTTAAGGCATCCGCTATGAAAGATAATTCGCCTTTTAATGTTAGATACACCGTGATCTCGCTATCTCTCTGTAACAATAAGGGATCAGCCCACTAGTTATGTGTGGTCCTTGTTCTTGTGCTTTCTTAGTGTCAGACTAAATAATCCTAATGGTCCCTTCTGGCCTTAAAATGGATGAATCTATGTAGGGTGACACTAGAGGCCAGACGCTGGGTCTGGCTGAAATGCACAAAGTACAGGCTGGGGTGGGTACAAAGGTGGTGTAAAGCTCATCCTTAGATTCTCCTGACTTTTGTGCCATTCTGGGAAGCTCTGGTCTCCTGCTCTGAGTCAGAACAGCACAAGCGCTGTTCTAACGCAGACTGGCTGCCTGATGCCACTGGTGTTGTCTAGCAGCTGTACCTTCCATTGGCTATTACATGAGTATGGAAGCAAACCCATCTGAGACTAAAATGATGCCATATTAGTTATAAAGATTATGGAACAGAAAACTGTGTGTGACATATACACGAGGGGTTAGACTGGATCTCCATAGTGAACTCCCAGATATACATGAAATGATCAGAATTGAACCTTTGGGTTATAACATTACATTAAACCATTTCATATTTCGTTGCTTATTTTAACTTCTTGAGTTTTCTGCTAGGATGGGAAGAGACCTGCGACTGCAGCTTTCTGGTGGATAAATGATAAGGGAGATGAGGTGAAGTGGAGCTTTGAGGAGCTGGGATTTCTGTCCAGAAAAGCAGCCAATGTGCTCTCTGACCCATGTGGATTGCAAAGAGGAGACCGAGTAATAGTGATTCTACCTCGGATACCAGAGTGGTGGATACTGAATGTGGCTTGTATGCGAACAGGTTAGTAAAAATATTTGGATATTACTGAATGTGGTGGAGAATCTGAAAATCACCAAGTTAATTTGAAGAGTATGTAAATTAATGAATTGCTAAGCCAATGTGTCTAATTATTAGTAGTAGTATTGTTCCTTTGTACTGCAGTAGTGCCTCAGAACCTCAGCCATAGACCAAGACCCCACTGTGATAGAAGCTGTATAAATATGGAGCCCTCTGTTACAACCATGCCACCCCCAGTGGCTTCAATTAAAGGCCAGGTTTGGCCAATCGTATTATAACTGAAAGCAGAATATATTAATTTGATATAACCAAACAGTTAAACAATTTGGGCTAACACGTTGCTGTTATAATTTTGCAAATTTTGTGTCATCTGCAAATTTTATAAGCATGCTGTCCACTCCATCATCCAATTCATTAATGAATGTATTGAATGGTACCCGTCTGTCCTGGATCCAGTACTCATCAATAGTTTCATTAATGATTTGGATAATGGAGTGGACAGTATGCTTATCAAATTTGTGGATGACACCAAGCTGAGAGGGGTTGCAAGCACTTTGGACGACAAGATTAGAATTCAAAAGGACTTTGATAAATTGAGAATGGGTTTGAATCAACAAGATGAAATTCAGAAAAGACAAGAGCAAAGGTAGGGAAAAACCAAATGCATAAATACAAAATGGGGAATCACTGGCTAGGCAGTAGTACTGCTGAAAAAGATCTGGGCATTATGGTGGATCACAAATGAGTCAACAATGTGATTCAGTTGCAACAAAGGCTGATATAATTCTGGAGTGTATGAACAGGACTGTTGTATGTAATACAGAGGAGGTAATCTTTTAAATCTTTGCCAGAAGCTGGGAATGAGTAACAGGGAATAGATCAGTTGCTGATTACCTATTCATTCCCTCTGGGGCACCTGGCATTGGCCACTGTCGGAAGACAGGATACTGGGCTAGATGGACCTTTGGTCTGACCCAATATGGCCGTTCTTATGTTCTTAAATGGGCTGCATCAAACCCCAGCTCTAATCATTTTCAACTTTGGAGTATTCAGGATCTTGACTGAGAGTTGGTAACTTGGGCCATCTCTACTCATGATCTAAAATAATTGCTTGTTCATTCTTAATGTGGACTTTGCCATCATATCATAAATATGACCTTCATGTGTGTTCTTTACGGGGTGGGCTCTTTATAAGTGACTCCATTTCTCTGCGGCTGGTGTGCCTACTGTCACCTCACTAAAAACATTTTAAAAATTCATCCCCAATTTAGAAAAATAACATTGTTGCTCTTTTCTAGGAATTGTCTTTATTCCAGGAACATCCCAATTAAGGGCCAAAGACATTTTCTATAGACTCCAGGCTTCGAAGGCCAAGTGCATCATTACCAATGACACACTGGCACCTGCAGTGGATTCTGTCTTGCCTGACTGCCAGTTTCTGAAAAGCAAGCTAATTGTTTCTGAAGGCAGCAAGGATGGGTGGCTGAACTTCCAAGAGCTACTCAAGTAGGTATCAGCTGTTTTAGCAATATCACTTTGAGATTAAACAAAAGCAAGGTGTATCAGTTAGATACTGATGAGGAATCCATTTCTAGCATAGACTCATAGACTTTAAGGTCAGAAGGGACTATCATGATCATCTAGTCCAGCAGTTCTCGAACTGTGGGTCGGGACCCAAAGTGGGTCCCGACCCCATTTTAATGGGGTCACCAGGGCCAGCATTAGGCTTGCTGGGACGCAGAAGCTGAAGCCCAAGCTCCACCCTCACCCAGGGCAGTGGAGCTTGGGCTGCAGCCTCCTCTTCCTCCCCCACACCCCCTGGGGCAGCAGGGCTCAGGCTCCGCCGGCCCCTCCCCCCCCCCCCGGTCATGTAGTCATTTTATTGTCAGAAGTGGGTTGGGGTGCAATGAAGTTTGAGAACCCCTGATCTAGTCTGACCTCCTGCACATTGCAGGCCACAGAACCTCACCCACCCCCTCCCGTAATAGACCCCTAACCTCTGGCTGAATTACTGAAGTCCTCAAATCATGATTTAAAGACTTCAAGATACAGAGAATCCACCATTTACCACTAGTTTAAACCTGCAAATGACCCATGCGCCATGCTGCAGAGGAAGGTGAAAAACCTCCAGGGTCTCAGCCAATCTGACCCCGGGGGGAAATTTCCTCCCAACCCCAAATATGGTGATCAGTTAGACCCCGAGCATGTGGGCAAGTCCCACCAGCCAACACCTGGGAAAGAATTCTCTGTAGTAACTCGGAGCCCTCCCCATCTAGCATCCCATCACCAGCCATTGGAGATATTGCTTCTAGCAGTCACTGATCAGCTACATGCCATTGTAGGCAGTCTCATCAGACCATCCCCTCCATAAACTTACCAAGCTCAGTCTTGAGTTAGGTTTTTTGCCCCCGCTGCTCCCCTTGGACGATTTGAATGAAAAGCTTTGCCATCCCTCCACTCACTCACTCTAGTTACTGTATTAACTTTAATTTCTCCTCCTTGCCTTCAGGGCCCTGAAAAGCTCTCTCCTGGCCTGTGCCTTAGAGCTTCTGTCTTTGCATTTTCCCCCAGGCTCCATTCTGTCAATACCACCAGCCACAAAGCCCCAATCATTTCCCTCTCCCATTCCACACCTTTGTCCCGGTTGCCTCATGTGTGTGCAGCAACTTACCCACCTTCTTGTCAGACCACCGCCTTCTCACAGCTTGCTACTGTTTCTACAATGCCCACAGAAGAGCAATTTACAACCCCAAAGCCTCCCTTTGCAACATATCTTTTCTGTGCCTGTCTTTTAGAGCCCAATCCAAAGCCCACTGAAGTCAGTGGAAAAATCCCCTTGACTTCACTGGACTTTGGATCAGAGCCTTAGACTGTGAGTTCTGTTCAGCTTTGAGCCCCTGGACCTCTCTGAGTAAATAATTATAGAAAAAGCCACTAGAATATGCCGTTGGTTCTCATATCTTAGATTGCATGAGCTCACACATGGCGGCACGGTGTCTGTGAATAGCAGAATCCCTGAAGTTAGTCTGTATTGCTGTATTCTACAGAGTCATACCTGGTGCAGCTGGTTATTTTGTAAGACTAGTAACCGAGCCCAGCATTGCTCTGTTACTGTCTGAACTGTAGCAGATATTGTGAGCTCTTGTAGAACAGAGTGCATATAGTCACTGTTAGGAATTATGTGTTCCACAGGGTGGCACCGGCTGACCATAACTGCGTCAAGACAAAGAGTCGAGACCCAATGCTCATCTATTTTACCAGTGGAAGCACAGGACCTCCAAAAATGGTTGAACATTCCCACAGTAGTTACGGCGTAGGATTTACAGTCAGTGGCAGGTATAACCCCTAACTGCTCCCAAGAGTCTGACTTAGTGACAAGATCCCTTGTTGAAGGGAAAGGAGGCAGTGACAGTAAAAGCCTTATAAAATTAGATATTTCAGTAGCAAAGAAACTTGCTTCCCCCCCCCCTTAAAACCACAATGAAAAGCTTTTTGCAGCAAAATATTGCAATTCAGATCATCAGCAATAATCATTTGTCACCCAAGGGAGAGGGTAAGTGGGCTATTCCACTTGCAGAAAAACAGGATAAAGCTCAATTTTTTAATAGCACATGAGCATTTCCTTAAAACTAAAGTTTCCTGGGCCAGATCCTCAACTGGTATAAATCATCATAGCTTGGTTGAAACCAATGGCTCTGTGCTGATTTACACCAACTAAGGATCTTGCCTCTTGATTTTTGCTTCCTGGGGAGGGTGAAATTTCATGAAAATTTTAAAAAATCTCTCAAATCGCAGGCAAAATGTCACCCCAAATTATCCACCTCTTGAGTGAAGAAGAGATATTGGCCCGTTTCTTTCTTTCTTCTGTTTATATCTGTATTACCTTTATTTCTAGCTATTGTGCATTATTGGAATATTCTTTTAATTGAAATAAGAAGTGATACACATGTCAGACAATACAAGAAGAAAACATGGTCCTGTGCAGAGGTCTTCAAAAGCTCAGGTCCTAATGATGTCATTGAGAGCACCTCTGGAAATCAGGCTATATCTGTTACCCAAAAGAACATTGGTGCTGAATGTCAAGTATGGGGAATACTAGAGTCACTGTGCAAAACACTGGGGTTGAGTCTCAAATACACTTGGGATCAGCCATGTTTGGAGTGTAACCTGTACTTGAGAAGCTTGAATGAAAACTTCTTATGTGCTCTGGTCCTGATCCAAAGGTGAAACACTCCTATGGACTTCAGTGAGCTTTGAAGCAGCCCTGCCTGGTTATCTATCATTCTGAGGCTTCCCATTGTATTTTGAGTTTCAACCTTATTGATAACCATGTGACTGAGAGAGTCATTAGAAGCCATTTCCTTCAGGTTCGTAGAGAAAGAGCCTGTGGTTTAGCTGCTCTCTCTGATCTGAGGGCGGGGGCGGGGGGAATCTCCAAATGGTGCATCCATGGAGCTGGATGCAGGCTTTGTGGCTCGAGCCCACTGCTGTAAATAACACATTCTAGAAGAAAACAGTAAATCTGAAACATGAAAAGAGAGATAGAAAGAAAAGAGGAGGGAGCCCAAGAGAGGAGGGGGGAAGGATCTTTACGATCAAATTTTATTTCTTATGAACTTTGTGCTGTTCGGTTAACGTGGCTTGCTGACACCACATCTTCTAAATGAGGCCTCCAGCCCCTTTTCCTTATTATCTTGTAACCTGTATTCCACTCTCTCTGGCTGCACGCGACAGCCTCTAACAGTAGATAAATTCTTTCCTTCTGCATTATCAGGTACTGGATGAATCTGACTCCCTCAGATATATTCTGGAACACGTCAGACACAGGCTGGGTCAAGTCAGTCTGGAGCAGCGTTTTTTCTCCCTGGAGTAGCGGATCATGTGTCTTTATATACAACATGCCACAGTTTGAACCAGCAACTGTCGCGAATGTAAGAATAACAATTCACACTGCGGATTTTATTTCTATTTTGCATAAGTGAAGCAGACCCAGATAATTCAGAATCAAGTACACACTGACCCTCATAAATACCACTCTCCCCCTCCTCCCCCCAACAGCACCAGGCTCCCTTATTTTTAGTGCCTTCTGAGGAAAGGGGCAGGCAATGTCCTATATGTACTCTCTCTCACCCTGGATTTTCAAACAGTGGCTGATGGGCCCACTTCTCCCTGTTGTGTGTCAAGGAGCCAGCCACAGAGCCCACTCCCCTCCACATCAGCATCTTCTGTACACTAGACAGCCTGTTTTGCCAAGTACATGGCTGGGAAAGGCTCATCCAGTGATCAGGGCTTTTCCTTGAATCTGGAACATAGTAGTCCTGGGTAGTAGTTAGCAGCCCTGACATTAGAAACACCAGCTATTCAGTGTGATCATTAACCTCCTCGTGACTGTCTGAGGGTGAATACTTTTAACTGCTACGGCAACAGGACTGAATGATATAGACCCTGAGACATCACTGGCTTTCCTTACTGAAGTTGAGGGCCAAATTCTTCCCCACTGTGAATTTGGCCACTACATTTAGAATTTTAGGCACTCCAGTTCCACAGTGGTAGGTGCGGTATAGGAACCTGAATGGAACAGAATAAATCAGAATAGGATGGTGTTTTCTAGGACACTCATAGCCCCATTAGCCACTCACATATTTGCAGGATCAGGCCCCAATCTATCCTTTCTGTTCAGTATGGTAACTTTCCAATTTTTAATTTTTCCAGACTCTCTCAAGGTATCCCATAACCACTTTCTGCACAGCACCAACTGCCTACTGCATGCTTGTGCAGCATGGGCTTACCAGGTACCATACATCTGCTTATTGGTAATGGTAAATAGAAAGAGACACATTTTTAGTGATAGGACAGGGCTCGTTGTTTGGTTCACTACATTGTTTTTGTTTTATTTTCTGCTTTAAATGGCACCTTGTTAAGGGGTCATTCTAACAAGAGAAAATGTTGTGCTGGAATCCTAGAGCCAATAAAAACCCTATGAATTCAGTTCCTGTGCAATATGGGAGCAAATCTTTGGAAAGACAATAAGGATGAACCAAGCCAGTTTGGGCAAGTGCAGCTACCTTCAAACATGAGATTATTTTAAGGCCCAGAGGTAGCTTGAGGCAAGATATGGCCAACTTTTAGGCAAGACTGGATGAGAGTTATACCTGTGTATGGCAGAATTTGTCCCATACATTTGAAAGTAAAATGAGCAGTTAAATTGGCCACTCACAAATTGATATTTATTTGGAAGTTATATCCAGTGATATGCTATTCTCTAGAAATATTCAGCTCAAATGGATGTGGTACATACGTGTTCCTAGCAGTTGTTACACACTGGATAACATATGCAGTTTGTTCAGAGATGATCCTGGCCTTCTGGGGTCTTGTAGCCGGAAGAGCAGGACTTGCATATATGTTTTAGTCCTGCCACAGTTGACTCTTGTCTTGCAAGTGAATTGAAGTTCTGCGCTGCCAACAGCAGCCTCTTCAAACTTCCCTTTGTTTTTAGGAAATCAATATTGTTGGCACTTCTTTGGCCACCAGCATGTAGAACAAACCACACAATGGTGTGAGAGATCTTGGTACCAGCAGGTTACTTTTCTGAACACAGCCATACAAACCCTCTGCTCTTCTCCACTGTCATAGTATGCTTGTTCAGTGGCATAAGTTAGCTGAGATCTCCTGTGTTTTCTTGAGTTAGCTCTTCCAAGAAACAGCTGCTCTTTCTTTTCTGTTGACCTCCATAAATGTTTCATTTGCAAGGGTTCCCCATCCTGGTACCATTGAAGCAAATGGAAGCTTTGCATTGACTTCATTGGAAACTGGATCAGGACCTAAGATGATCTAAGAGTCAAAGTACAACCTTCTACGGCATGATAATTATTTAAATTTTCCACAATGGCACTTGAGGTTGAAGGCATGTGTCAACAGTTTAAAGTTGAGGGAGATTGGCCAGCTAATACCATTTGCAGTGCTTTGAAAACTGTAGGGTTATTGATTCTTATTGTTTTCTGTTCCTCTCGAGTTACAAATTCATGAGTCTGCGTCACTGTGTGACTGGAGGGGAGCCGCTCAATCCAGAAGTGATGAAGCAATGGAAAACCCAAACAGGTCTGGATATCTATGAAGGCTATGGCCAGACGGAAACAGTACGTCTGCACTAATTATCACATGGTAACCTCTAACAATGTAACTTTAAGTGGGCACAATGCATCTGGCAAAACCATGGGAAAGGGCAGGAATTTACTTAGTTCAAGGTTGTTAAGGAAGCTATACGTGAATTAGGTATTGAGTGTTATATAATCAACATAACAACTAGACTTATAGATTTTAAAGCCTGACTGATCCATTTGATTATCACATCTGACCCCCTGCATAACACAGGCCACAGAATTTCACCTAATGAACAGGAGCAACACTTTGAGAAAGAGAAACTAGAAGTAATTAGCTACAAAAACTCACATGCCATGTTTTGAATTGCAATAGAAAACAGAAAACCAACTTCATAGCAAGATTTGTGTATATAGAAATTTAGTGTCTGAACATAACAAAAATACCTAGGGCCAAATTCAGCCCTTCTTTAATTTTATCTTCAAAGTGGACACACAGTAATGCTGCAAGACCAGGGTCCCTTTACATCCCTTTTCTGGAAAGTTGAGGTGTGTCCACAGAACCACCCGCACAGCTAGCCAGGTACACAAGCAATCTCAGCAGGGGAGGTGCATAGTGGAGGTGGGAAACATGCACTGAAATGTGTGGATGATGCCTCTTGACAGCGACACTGTGCCATCAACTGGTCTCTCTTGCTGGGAATGGGTTTGTGGAAACAGAAAAGTTGTGTGCCACGTGGCAATTTTGTCTTCTCCTCATACAAATACTCAGAAGAGGTGACATGGAGTTGGCCCTCAAAAGTTATCACATGTGAACATTGTCGGCTAGATTAAAATCACTAAGAACCCTACTATGTTGCACAAATAAAAAACCATGTATTATACAGGTAACAATATGTGCCAACGTGAAAGGAATGAAAATTAAACCAGGCTCTATGGGAAAGGCATCTCCACCTTACGATGTTCAGGTATGTTGATACATTTTCCTGGCTGAACTCTATCTAAAATATGAGAGGAAAATAGTTCTCATCCTTGTCTCCCCCTATCATAGTTGTGAATTGTAAAGAAATTACATTGGGCCGGTCAAAACAATCATGTTTTTCTTCCTGCAGGTTGTAGATGACCAGGGTGATATTTTGCCTCGAGGAGAAGAAGGAAACATTGCCATCCGAATCAAACCTACAAGGCCATTTTGTCTTTTCTCTCAGTATTTAGTAAGGAGACTTTTTATTGTATTCAGAAAAGTTTCATGCCACTTACCAGACATATTGAGAAGTCGATAGGCAAAATCTTGGCTCTATTGAAATCAATGGCAAAATTTCCTTTGACTTGAATGGGGCCAGGATTTCACCCCAAAAGTTCACAAGGTTTCTTAGGGTGTGTCTATGCTGCAATTAAACACCCACAGCTGGCCCTTGTCAGCTGACTCAGGTTCCCTGAGCCCAGGGAATAGGGCTGTTTAATTGTGGTGTAGATGCCTAGGCTCTGGGACCCTGCAAGGGGGAAGGGTCCCAGAGCCCAGGCTCCAACCTGACCCCAAACATCTACACTGTAATTTTATAGCCCCATAGTCTGAGCCCTACATGACATGAGCCAGTTGCAGGTGTTTTATTGCAGTGTAGACATACCCCAAGAGTCCCAGTCTGCCTCAGTTTCCTCCTTGCTATGAGGTGGGGCAGGCAGTACGCTATTCTAGATCTCTGTCTAGCACAGCATACATCCCCTGACACCCCAACATAGCTTTGTTGGTCTGTATGCTCAGTGCTCCACCAATTCCCACTCCTTCCATTCGCCTGCAGGGGTGGAGAATGATGTAGCAGCCCTGCAGAAGCTGCTCTGCCTCCCACACAGCTACCCAGGGACATTAAGAGATGTCATATTCCCCTGCACCTATGCAAGCCATCCAAGATTTTGGCCCTTCGAGTCTACGTTCTGCTGAAGAATATAGCGCACATGTTCCGGCTATATCCTGCATGCGTGGTCTTTTTGTCCTGCTCTCTGTTGGAGACATCATCACACCTGATGAAGCGTGTGTGATCTTATCTAAATAGTATACAAACCACAGTACTGAAATCTCAAAGCATGGGTGATCATTTTGTTTTTTAAATGGTGATGGCATATACACCCTAACATGACTACACAAATGGAAATGTTTCATAGGTTAGTGCTAGTGTAACAGGCTTGTAAAATGTGTGTCCTGTTGTCTTCCTCAGTGGATAGTCCTCATGGAAGGTAACTACTCCTGTAGCTGGTGGACGTACTCCTTGAGATAAAGTGGTAGAGAGGTGTGTTTTGCTACTGAAACTCTAAGCTCAAAACCTCCCCATACTCCTTGCTGGGGGTCATTGCACTAGTAAATAATAATTTCTCTCTTGAGAAGGAAGGTTGTATATTTGAATAATTATTTCTGCTGAGGGGAATTTCTGACGGAACACATCTTTCCCTTCTCCCTCTAATGCACAGTGCTAATCAGTGTGGCTATATTTTTAAATTCAGATCATAATATTATGTGGAATACACTGGACTTGGAAATATATTATACTGTCCTGAGCATGTTTTATTTTTGTGCACTGTAGCAAGATGGATGGATTACACTGCACTAAAGATAGTTAAGATGTGTGAAATGTTGTTTGATTGTTGTCAGGATAACCCAGAAAAAACTGCCTCCACAGAGCATGGGAATTTTTATGTCACTGGGGACAGAGGGATTATGGATGAAGAAGGATACTTTTGGTTTGTTGGAAGGTCTGACGATATCATTAATTCTTCAGGGTAGGTCCATTACTATTGGGTTTGCAGGTTTCTCTTACAATGTTGCTCTGTAGTATCACAAAATACAATTAAAAAAAACTTTTTCATGAAAAGATCAATAGTTTCATGTCAATGCTCTCTCTTAGATATCGTATCGGACCATTTGAAGTAGAAAGTGCCTTGATACAGCACCCAGCAGTCGCAGAATCAGCTGTTGCCAGCAGCCCAGATCCTATCAGAGGAGAGGTAAAAGGGCTGATATAGAAAGACGTACTCTTTCAGTGAAATGTAGAGTTCCTGCTGTACACTGTATACTTGCTTGGAATGAGTTGCAGATGCTGGAAAAAAAAAACCTTGGAATATAGTTTTAGGTGTCATTATTAGGCCTCAAAGGAAGTGAAATGTGGTTGTATTGGTATTGTACAATATGGTTGTATTGTCCAGTAGAGATTCTGGCAGGCCATGGAGAGTTGCACTGCACTTTCTGCAGCATTAGAAGGGGCAGCGTGGGTGCGGGGTGGGAGCTAGGCAGGCCATTCATCCAGTTTTAACCAGACAGGCAGGCTTTTCTGAGGTTCGTCCCCAATCCAGTACTGAGAGAAAACTGGACTTGGTTTTTCATAGATTCATAGATTCTAGGACTGGAAGGGACCTCGAGAGGTCATCGAGTCCAGTTCCCTGCCCGCATGGCAGGACCAAATACTGTCTAGACTGTTTTGTCCAGTATCGGATGGGGGACACCATTTTGAAGTGTGTGCCGCTCCACCCCTGCTGCCGTGACCTCGCACGCACAGTGCATATAAGGTCCCACTAGCAGGGACAGGGTCATGCAGTGTGGGGGTGTACCCACACCGTTCTCAGAAGTACCGGAAGATCCAGTGTTCTGAGAATGCATGAGTGGCCGCTCTAGGGGAAGCATGGCCAGTATGTCCATTCCTATGTGGATCCATAGGCCCAACCACGCAAAGCAGGTGCGCAGTGGGCTATAATCACTGCTGCAGCCCAGAAGCTGCCATTGTAGCTATGCAGGCGATCCACACTTTGCCCTTTGGCTGAGAACGGGGAGGATTTTGTCCCTGCACCTCTCTGCCACATAGATCTGCTTAAATCATGCTTATTTTTATGATGCGCCAGTCAGCTACATAGCTGTCATCCTCCACCCCAGAAGTGGCTGCACTTCACGCTGGGGTGCTGTTTGTAAAGCATTTTGGGATACTTTGGAATGAAAGACACTATGTAAAAGTAAGATTATTATTCCACCAACTGATATTCAAACTCACACCTTAGGCAAAGATTTTCAAAATTGGGTACTCAAAATTTGAAATAATTGAAACCACTGGGAACACTGAACCTTAGAAAATCAGGGCACTTATTTAAGTGCTATAGTATGGAATAAGGTGTCTAATTTCATACCCAAATTACAGTCTTTTGGATTTGGGCTTTTTCATGCTCGCATTTTTCAGCCTTGATTGTTTGTTGAAGACTAAACACACCCATTTATTTTCATTGTCACTATTATTGCACAGGTGGTAAAAGCTTTTGTTGTCCTGGCTCCTGCTTTTCTATCACATGACCCAGAACAATTAGCTCTGGAGCTGCAGGAGCATGTGAAAAAGGTTACTGCTCCCTACAAATATCCCAGAAAGGCAAGTACCCACCCCCTGCTAAATAAAAGGGGGATATTCGAAGCACAGCTTTGCTAAGTGTTTCAGAAATCAAGCCATGTTTATGACAAGGTACACCGATTCCTTTACAGTCTATTAACAGCATTGTCTGTATCGTGCTCTGAACGCAATTCATTATGATGGAGTCACTCAACAGAAGCGGTGTGCACACACACCCTGAATAAAACTCAAGTAAACTGGGCAATGCTGCAAGGATTGAGAAGAAATGGAACCCATCCCTCACTACAAAAACATGATCTCATAACTCCCTCCCATAGCCTGCTCCCTACCCACAGCTTTAGCCCACTAAACACCAACCTGTTCAGGATCGTAGTAAAAACCCCTTCTGCGCTGCCCTGTGCACAAGTGTGAGTAAGGGGTTCACAGTCAAGCTCAAAGCTGTACCAACAGTACTGACTCCCAGTCTCCTGTCCTAACCACTGGGCAGCAGTTTATTTTGCACATTTATTTGGGGGTTTTTTGTTCTTCCCGAGGGCTCACAAGGAACTACGTCCCCAAATCAGAAAGGACCTGCCCTAAATGTGCTATTTTTTCCCCACACAGGTGGAGTTTGTTCAAGAGCTGCCAAAAACAGTTGCTGGGAAAATCCAAAGGAAGGTATTAAGGAACAAAGAGTGGGGAAGAGCATAGCGTCGTGTGGACAATCGAGAACAAAGCGTCTTTCACTTCCACAATCATATGTCTCATGTTTTCACTTTTCTCTATTGGTCCGGTGGTCTAATATTGTGAACAAAGAGCATTAGCAGCATGGATGGGACTATTAACTACAAAAAGAAGAGGAGATAAACTTTCTTATAGAGTGCATAATCGTTCCCACAAGATTTTAAAATAGAGATCATTTATTTAGGGCCAGGAGCAATCATTGTTTTAAAAGGCTTTGAATCAGGCCATTTAGGAAAAGAGTGGATATGACTAACAAAAGAGGAGGAGGATGCCGGAATGCAAAAGGAAGATATGAGAATTTGGGAATCTATAGGGGAGGATGGGATGGGAAACAACTTTCTTATCCCAGGAAAATTTTCAAGATTTCAAAAATATTTCCCATCCCACATCAGGACAAAAAGTCAAAATATCAAAAAATTTCACAGACAATCCAAAATTTTTTTGTCTGGGTCAGTGGAAACATTTTGTTTCGACATTTTCTAAATGTTTCATTTTGATTTTGACTTTTTTTTTACGATAATTAATTTAAATTTCAAAATGAAAAGTCATTTAGAATTGAATTTTTCATTTCAAAAATGTCCCATTTTGACAATTTCAAAATGTTTTTTTCCCAATATTTTTTTTTCTAAACAAGAAATTTGTCAAAACTGATGCTAACAGTTTTGGTTTTGATGAATTAGCATTTTCCAATGGAAAAATGTTTAGTCAAAATATTCACAACTAGCACTACTTGTGGATGTATTATCAGCTGGAAGAATTAGATTTTGGAAGCTTTCTAGCCCTGCTATTTTATTTGTCTTGTTGAGTTCATTAGATAGTTAACTCTTTAAAATGGGGAAAGAAGGGAAGAGACAAAGTGCTCTGGGTTAAGGGACAAATCAGATATGCTTTACAGCAATGTCTAGATATAGGCAATTCATTTCTTGTCCTTTCTCCAGAATAACACAAAATACACCTGCAGAGTGCCGACTAGACCCCGCTTCCCACAGCTCCAACACACACAAACTGTTATAAAAACCTGTGTTGGTGGGAGCTGTTGGGTACTCAGCAGCTTTGAAAATCAGGTGACTTAAGTGACTTTACAGCAATGTAAATGATTACAAGATAACTATCACTGCACAGGAGATAAACATCAAATTGCCTGCTCTGTTATACATTATGCACTGTTTGCATCTCTTCAATAAATGAGAACTGTAAAAATAAAGATGGCATCAGACTAAACACTGTTGATTAAGAGGGTTTGTGTCCAGGGTACGTGTATCCAAATAAAAACTAATATCTACAGTGCCTCTTCTGGGGAGGGACACATACCCTGACAGCTGAAAGAACCAGTGGAGAAGGTTTACCTCGTGCAGCTTTCTGAGTGTTCCCGTGTCCAGCCTGTCACTTTACCACATCAAACAGGTCAGTAGAATGTGTTGGTTTGCCTGTGTCTTCAACTTCACTAGATTTATACAGCTCTTCAAAGGACCCAACACTATTGGGTGAGATTTTTCTTTTTCCCTTATTTAATTTCTTGAATTCATTTTCTGCTGTAACTGAACTGGAGAAAGTGTCAGAATCTGCTGTAATTTCTCTTATGGAGAAAGTGTCTGAGATTTTTGCTCATCTGGGAAATCCCAATTTGGAAAAGTTTTCCCTTAACGTTTTGACATATAATTTTAAAAGAATAAGGCAAATGCTTCTTAGCATCTTCTGTTCTCTTTAGTAGTTTGCTTGTAATTTTCACCATTACAACACACTGTTGAAGAAATTTTAAAAATCAATTTATGGAAAGGAGTTGCTACCATACAGTCAGAGCCAGTCAAAAAACAGAAAAATAACTGGGAAAACATTCAAAATTTTGAAATTGGTTCTGTTTTTCAGGGGTAAAAATGAACCCATTTTTCACCTTTTGTGGAATTTTCCATATTTTTGATTGAAATCATCACTGAAACTGTTGAAGAAATTTTTCATTTACTCAAAACCGTCAATTTTTTACTACAAACCGCGTCTTCAGTAAATTACTTTTTTTTAAATCGAAAATTTCAATAACGTCCATTTTGGGTGGGAAATTTTTTGGGGGGGGAAGGGGGAATGGATTAAGTCCATTTTTCATCAATAAAACTTAATTTGGAAAATTTCAACCAGATCTCTGGATAAGGGATACTTACAATTGCAAATGTCAGGTTCAATTTAAATCCTTCATTTTATAACGTATAAATCCAAATTCTGGAGTGGACTGGAGTGATTTCTGATCGCTCTGTATTCTCCTGTCCCCTACAAAGCAGGCCCAGCTGCAATCTGAATTGATATCTGGTGGTTCAGTAATTTCTGAGCAAGACCATCCTTATCAATAGTTGCTAAGGGACCTAACCCTCTTTCTCAAAGAAACAAATCCTGCTCCTTTCTGAGTGTGGTTCCATTGATTTCAATGGGGCTGTTCTCACAAATGAGGTATGATTTAGTCCTATTTCATTATAGAAAAAGGGAAACAAATCAAACCAATTGCTAACTTTTTAGAGCTCAGGGCTATCATTCTTGCTCACTGGGCTCAGTGGGAGTATTGCCCAAGTAAGAACGACTGCATCAGGGCCAAAGGGTCTCTTCAGCAATATCATTTTAAACACAGTTAGTTACAGTTTGCCTATTGACAGCCCTTCAAATCAATGGGGTCTGAAAAGTGGGATTGAGGGGGGGAGGGTGAAACAACTGGGGAAAGTCAAAATCCAAGTTTATAATAATGAGAAGCTAGGTACAACCTTAACTATGTAACAGGTTTCAGAGTAGCAGCCGTGTTAGTCTGTATCCACAAAAAGAACAGGAGTACTTGTGGCACCTTAGGGCTGGTCTACACTAACCCCCCAATTCGAACTAAGATACGCAACTTCAGCTACGTGAATAACGTAGCTGAAGTCGACGTACCTTAGTTCGAACTTACTGCGGTCCAGACGCAGCAGGCAGGCTCCCCCGTCGACTCCACGTACTCCTCTCGCCGAGCAGGAGTACCGGAGTCGACGGCGAGCACTTCTGGGTTCGATTTATCACGTCCAGACAAGACGCGATAAATCGAACCCAGAAGTTCGATTGCTTGCCGCCGAACCAGCGGGTAAGTATAGACGTACCCTTAGAGACTAACAAATTTATTTGAGCATAAGTGGATTGCCATACCAATTCTATTAATAGCTCATCTTAATTAATTAGCTCTTAGAATTGGTATGGCAACTTCCACCTTTTCATGTTCTCTGTTTGTATATATGTCTTCTTAATATATGTTCCATTCTATGAATCTGATGAAGTGGGCTGTAGCCCACGAAAGCTTATGCTCAGATAAATTTGTTAGTCTCTAAAGTGCCACAAGTACTCCTTAACTATGTAGTGACACTAATAGCATCATTATCCAGTCACTGGGTCAGGTATATAAACTAGATTGATCATGTCACACTTTTAATTAGCAGGAATTAGACTCGGTAAACAATATGACTGACTCTGTTAATTTTAAGTTAGTTTAACAAAAAATAAGGTCTAACTTAATACTCTTAAATAGTAATCAGTGAACAATTTAACTTAAGCAGTGAAATATTTGTAACACGGTAACAAGTTTTGCTTTGGGTTTTTATTTAACTTTACATGCCAGCAAGATAGTAGAACAGCATAAAACATACTAGTAAGGTAACTTTATCTAGACGTCGTAATACAGAATCTACTATAGCTGTCTGTAGTCTCACAGATGTTTCAAACTTGAGAAGAATAAGGTAAAAATACAACTTTCAGTGTACCAACAGATCTAAAATTTAGTAATCCTAGTGCTAAGCACTCTACATATTATTCATAAAGCAAAAAGTGTCAGTAATAAACACAGCAAAAAATATCTCTAGGCCAATTAACCATCACACAAGGAAAATATATTGATATTTCTTCTGGGTATTTCCTGCACTAATACTTCAGGCCCACAAAATTTCCTTCGATGCAGTCACACATCACTGGAAAGATCAGTGTGTTAGAGGTTCATTTGGTACCTTCTCCTGATACACAAGTTAAACATTGGTGAGACAGCTCCTGCTGAGGAACAAGGAAAGAGTCCAGCTGTTAAATAGTTATTTTGCCTTTGGGAATAAAGGTCTGAACAAGCCCGAGATCAATTTTTCAGTGGGAGCTACAGCAAATAGTGTGCGGGAAGCAAAACTGGTTCTAAAAAGAATAGATGCTGTGAAAAGGAGACCAAGCATAGGGTCTAGGAAACACACATCCGTGAGTTTTAAAAGACTTGATCAAGGAAATCCATGAACCCTCACTAACCGTTTCATTAGGATGAGATTCCTAAAGACTGCAAGGTTGGAAATAAAGTGTTGAAGGACTCAAGGGACAAACTAGAAACTACAAAGCAGTGAATTAAACTGCATTAACGATGGGAACCCTTGGAAAGTATCTTGAGGGATGTGGTTGGAGAAGACCTTCTTTTGCTGAACAGTAGCTAACATGGAGTCATGCAGGAAGGGAGCCAAACTCACCTAACTTGCTGATGTGCTTTGATGATACTACTGCTATGGTAGGGGATATTCTGAGGATAAATAGTACTAGGATAGTCTATGAGCTTTTGAGAAAGTTCCATATCAGATTAGAGAAAGAGTTAAGATAAGGTTAGAAACTGGAGGTGGAGTAAATATGGCGCTGAATAGAAAACCGGGACAAAGGGAAAAACTCACTCAGTGGGACTTCATATAGTTACACATGGAATGAACTTGATCCAGAGCATAGCTATAAATGATTTTTTTTCTATTTAATTCATAGATTTTTAAGGCCATAAGGGACCATTCGCTCATCTTGTCTGATCTTCTGAGTAACACAGGCCATAGAACTTCACCCAGTTACTTTTGTACTGAGTCTAATAACTTACGTTTCATTAAAGCGTATCTTCCAGAAACTTGAAGAGTGTTAATGAAGGGGACGGGTGGGGAGACAGAAAACAATTTTCATACCTTGATAGGCCTTTAGGTCGCCACTGGTAAATGTTCTGACTGCAAGCTCTGCAGGGCAGGGACTGTGTTTTATTCCAGGACATGGAATGCTCCAGGTACACTTGCAGCACTCGCTAAGAGTACATCTACGCTGCAGGTAGGAACCTGCTTCCCAGCTTAGGTAGACAGACACATGCTAGCTCTGCTTGAGCTAGCATGCTAAAAATAGCAGTCTAGCCAGGGATAGCTCTGGCTAGCCACCCAAGGATATACGCAGAGTGTCTGGGTGGGGTTGCACTCAGGTGGCTATCCCAAGCTGGTGCCTTTACTCCCCCCAGCTACACTACTATTTGTAGTGTGCTAACTTGAGCAGAGCTAGTATGTGTCCATCTACCCGAGCTGGGAGCACGTTAATGTATCCCGAATGTTCACTATGTGCATACAATTTGGCAAAAGGACTGAAGCCGAGATCTCCACGTTTGTGATAATACTAAAGAGAGAGAAAGATAGAAGGCACAGATATCAAGGAAGAATGTAAATGGACTCCGAAGCGTTTGGGATCATTACTGTGTATTCAGATGGGAGATGTAGTACAATGTAAGACAAATGTAGACCTATCTTGTAGTAAAGAACCAAATTGGGGAATGTGGCTCTAATCTAGCAAAGTGTTTAAGCATGTGTTTACTTTAAGAACCTGAGTAGTCCTGTTGAAATCAACAGTAATACACATGCTTAATGTTATGTACATGCTTATGTGCTTTGCTGGATTGGGATCTATGTGATGAATGAGGTAGTCTTCTAGCACATTGACAGGGCCGGCTCCAGGCACCAGCTAAGGGAGCAGGTGCTTTGGGCGGGAATTTGGTGGCCGGTCCCTCAGTCCCTCTCTTCCTCTTTGAGCTGCTGCCGAAGTGCCACCAAAGAGGAAGAGATGGAGTGAAGGACCTACCGCCGAACTGCCACCGAAGAGAGTGGCTTCCGTGGCTTTTTTCTTTTTCTTTTTTCGCTGTTTGGGGTGGCAGAAAACCTGGAGCCGGCCCTGCACATTGATCAGGGAAAGTCTGTGAGGATTGTTGTGGAAACCTCTTGGAAAACATCAGCTAAGTACATGCTACACACAGGAAAGTTAAAGAAATCAGGGTAGTTTTAGCAGATGGAGACTACAAAGTGTCACCGTTCTTGGATACGGACATCAGTGCGTGTTAAATGACACTGATTGACTTCAATAAGAATTGTGAGTGATTAGCACCTCTAAGGAGCAGTACACTAGTCAGCCATGAAGCTGCAAATAAGATCCAAGATTAATGCTGCAGACAGCTAAATTCTTAAGGACTTGGTGGTGCAAGATATAAATAAGCCAAATAAATGGATGGTTTTTCCAAACAGTGTGATCCACTTTACTGACATTCTATTAAAAACTACAGATTGACCATGCTTATTATAAAAGATTTGTACTGATTAATACACCAAACCAGAATTAGACCCTCTATCTTTGCTTGTTTGTCAGACAACTTTCAGGATGATGATAACTGTTGTTTTTGTCTTTTCTTTTGTTTCAGGATCCACAACAACTATTTTATTTATTTTCTTACATGGTCTAAAACAACCTGACAAATCCTCTGCTACCATGAAGACTTTGCTTAAATTACAGATTCTCAAATCCTTGTGGATTTCCAAATCAAGTTGTAGGCTTTTCCATAAACAGCCCAGGCTTCTTGCCCCAGAGCTATTTTCACATGACGAATCTATCAGGCAGGGTGAACAGCAAGTGCCCGAATACTTTAACTTTGCAAGTGATGTGCTGGACAAATGGTCTCAGATGGAAAAGGTAAAATCTTTGTCATTGGGCAGATTAGAGATTTTATTTCTTTTTGAATAACTATTTTTGTCATTTATTTAAAAGACAAATCAGTTTCTGAAGATAATTTGCATTTGAAATTATCATGCTTCTCATGCTTTATCATTAGACGGGCTGGGTTCCTTGGGCTAAATCTTGTTCACTTTTCTCCCATCAAAGTCCTATTGGGACTCCTTGCATAGGTACAGCAGAAAGGTTAAGCAGGGCCGGCCCCCAACATTTTGGCACCTGAAGCGGGGAGCTCAAATGATGCCCCCAATACTCCCTCACTTGGGGCAAAACTTTGAAAGGTCTCAATTCTGCCTTCTTCCTGTTCTACTCCTCTCATGGTACTGCTCTGCAACCTACCCCAATAAAGGAGAACTTAACAACTTAAAATACCTTGTTCAAAAATTTTAAGTAACACTTAACTTTCAAATGCCTGAACAGCAAATGTAACTTTTCTTATCTGCATAGTAAACACTGGAATTTTTATCTGTTTGAATAATCAAAGTGGTGCTTTCCGTGCCTTCTTGGTTGCATAGATTTGAACTGCTTCCTGCTGAAGGTCCACAGTCTGGGCCAGCTCATGCTCTATTGAGATGGTTGCAAGGCCGACCAGCCTCTCCTGTGTCATTGTGGAGCGTAGATGTGGTTTTATTAACTTCAGCTTGGAGAAGCTTCACTGGCAACTGTTACAGGAAGTGTTAGAAGTATGCGCAGAGCAACAAAAGCATTTGAAAAGAGGGTGGTCAACTTATTTGTGCACATATATTCCAGAACAGCCTTTGGAGTTGATCCCGCTGAAATGTATCTTGAAAGGGCTTTCAGTTCATCACCTAAATCACTCGCATCAATATTGCGCATGTCGTCATGTGTCAACACTATCTCTAGTGCCCTGCATTGCTGGTGTAGGTCTTCTTTAGATATACTGAGGAGTTTTGGAATATCATACAACATCCCAAATAAACTGCTGTGTTCCTTGAGCTGCATGAAACGTTCAACTGACTGTATTGCACAATCTAGCACCTGGTTAAAGAATTCAACTTTGAATTGTTGTTTGGGGTCTCTTATGGGATTATCCCGTGCCTCGTAATCAAAATGTCGTCTTCTTCGGTGACGCTTGTATTCTTGAATGGGTGGCAAAATAGCTTCAGTCTGAAGGAAGGATTCCTCTACCAACTTCTGTGCACTCTTCAGAACATTTTGAAATCCCTCATCTGACCGGTAAGACTGTAGGTATGACTTTGCTTTGTCCAGTTGTTCCATTGCTCCAGATATATCAAGATCAACACCTTGGAGTCTCTTGCTTACAACATTTATTTCAAACAGTATGTCATGCCACAACACTAAGCCACACAGAAATTTGAAGTTATGAATGTTTCTGGTGATTCCAATTCCCTCTGCCACTGTTCTCCCACGAACAGTTCCTGTCATAGCATTATCCTCCATAATGGCAACTATGGCATCATCTATCTTCCCAATTTGGTGTTTGATAGGCTTTATCGCCTCCACTCGACTTTCCCATCGTGTGGCACTCAGTGGTTTCAGTGTCAGAGAGGATGTTCCTTCAAAATTTGCCATCGATGAGTTGATGCAGAGAAAAATACATAGATGCTTTGAATTACGTTAAAAAATTCAGCAGCCTCACTAGAAGCTGATGCTGCATCACTGACCACCAAGTTCAATGAATGAGAACTGCATGGGACAAAAAAAGCTCGAGGGTTTAGCTCTCGGATTCGTGTCTGCACTCCTCTGTTCTTTCCTCTCATGTTGGCACCATTATCATAGCCCTGACTTCTCATGTCAGCTATCACAATTCTCATATCTTCCAGCTTTTTAAGAAGCACATTTGTCATACCAGCTCCTGTAGTATCATCAATGTCAATAAATTCTAGAAAATGGCTCTCTGACAGTCACCATTGCAGTGACATTTTCACTAGGTTTTGTTGTTGTTACAAAACGCACCATTAATGTCATTTGTTCCATATGGCTGAAGTCAGGTGTGCAGTCCAGAATAACAGAGTAATATCTTGCTGTCTTCATATCTGCCACAATCTTCTGTTTGACTTTTGTTGCCAGTAACGGTATGATCTCATTTTGAATTGTTTTTCCAAGGTAGTGGTGTGTGTACATTCCTTGGGTGGTGACTCTTAGATGCTCCTGGAGTACAGCATCAAACTCAGCCATCAGCGCCACAATTTTAAGGAAGTTTCCATTGTTCAGCACATACAGCTGATCTGAAGTGCCATGCAGTGCTAGGTTTTGGGTAGCAACATTCTCACAATGGCAATGAGCCTTTTCAGAACATTTTGCCAATAAAGAGACTCTGATGCAATCTTCTCTTGATGCTGATCATCTATGGTGGCCTTTAACCTTAGTCTCATCCACCTGTGGAATGCTCTCTGGTGATGCCAGATTTCTAGCCAGATTTTTTCAGTCCTTTGTTCCTGTAGAACCTAAGGTGGCTGGAATGTTAGACTGGAAGAGTTTGCAACAAAAACTGTATGCAGCATTCTGGGTTTTTGAGTACCTAAGCTATCGCCTCTCCACTTTGTCACCATTGGGGATTTCACGCCAGTAATGTGTTGGGTGGAAACTTCTATTTTCATTGTCTTTGGGGAACATGAAGTTTTTCACTTGCTGTGGCCCATGCTGTACAAGGAAGTCCCTCAGGCTACTGATCAAGTGGGTCCACAGTCCTGGATCATCTAGACTTAAGGAACTAAACTCAGCAGCAGCTGTTTCTTGTGCCTCCACCACATTCTTCTCTGATCTACACTTTTTTTCAGGAATGTGCATGGTTACATCCATTTGAGATGGAGATATGGACGCTGCAGTAGCTGTCAGGTTACCTGCACTCTGACTGACTAACTGGAAGATCGGGCATCTCCTCACCACTAACATCCTCCCTGGGGCTGGAAGGCTCACCGTGAACATTTGTGTCTATGTATCTCAGGAGAGCTTCTTCCTGCTTAGATAGAAAAGCTTCCTTTGCTTGCTTGCTTTTTCTGAATGCTGCCCCAGAGGGGCGTTTTCTTCTTTCACTCATGACTGCTGTTCTGTGCCTGCTATAGTGACTCTCAACACTCAATTGAAGGGGACAAATAAGCAGGCTGGTAGCAGGGCCTGAGTGAGGGAAGATATCAGTGTCTTAAGGGCCTAACTGGCTCCTACTACTTCAGTTGACTGCCTGTTCTCCTCAAGTGGGTTCAGGGAAGCAGCAGGAAACAGGAAGCTCCCTGAGAAGCTGGTGTTAATGAGTCCAGGCTCCTGGGGGTGTTAGAGAGGTACATAAGAGGATCCTCCTCCTCCTCTCTCTCCCTGCAGCTCCTGCTACTTTCTGTTATTCCCTCTCACCTTTTCTCCTGCCTGCGTGTTATGTCTCTTGTGCCCTCCTTCCTCCAGCACAGCACTCCACCTTCTCTGTGCATCTAGAGCAGAGAGAATACATATGCACCAGCCGCGGACACAATTTTCTACACTCTGGGTCTTAGTGGCGCCTTCCCCCCCGCAAGTCTGGCACCTGAGGCGGCCGCCTCAGTTCACCTCATGGTAAGGCCAGCCCTGAGTTAAACCCTTTATTTACATAAAGTGAAATAATAAAGTCAAGGTGCTGTACAAAGTGACCGCACGTGACTGAGGGGAAATCTTTCCCCAAGGCACAGCTATCTCTCTCCAGAATAGATTCTAATACTGCACAGATCATCGTGAGGAAATCCTTATCATCAATCAGCTCCATTGCTCCTTTTTGTTCTGAGTCCATCATGCAGGAGACAGAATTGTTCCTCAGCATTCTCATGTCATTTCATTTCACCCTGTCGGTGTTACCATCATTTAATAGATTCCCCTGACTCTGTGCCCAGAAAAGGAGGCGTAACAGGTGAAGCATTTCATATCATCTGATATCTCATACGAGTGTTAATGCTGAGCATTAGAGACTTCAGGTGAAAGTCCGGACTAGAGACTAGAGACAGTTGATCTGTTAAACTCTGAGGGCTCAGAAAAAGTAAAAGATTACTGGAAATAATTGGGGCTGATCCAAAGCTATGCGAGGTCAACAAGAGTTTTTCCAATGACTTAAATTGGCTTTGGATGATTCCCAATGTGCACGCCATGGGATATACAGATCCACAGCAAACTCATTGATAAATGCACATCACAAGTTTGATTGGCATTTGAAATGATCCTTTTTCTTTTAACCCTTGTGCTGTTTTGTAGGATGGAAAGAGATCATCAAACCCAGCCTTCTGGTGGGTAAATGGAAGAGGAAATGAAGTGAGGTGGAGCTTTGAGGAGCTGGGATTCCACTCCAGAAAAGTGGCCAATGTCCTCTCTGATATATGTGGTCTGCAGAAGGGAGACAGAGTTATGCTGATTCTGCCCCGGATACCGGAATGGTGGCTGGTGAATGTGGCTTGTATGAGAACAGGTCAGTTTCAGATTGCTGAACTTGATAGATAGCTGAAAAATGTTAAGAACAGAAGTTTTAGTTTTTTTTCATAAAGAAGAAAACTATATACATTAATTAACTACTAAACAGTTTTTGCCAACCAATATAGATCCAAATTCATTTTTGGTATAAGTTGGGGAATAATTTTTGGGTATGTTCCCACACAGAAAATGATCAAATTAAAAATGTCCTCTTAAAAAGTAACCTTATTGCTCTTCCAGGAATCGTCCTCATGGTAGGGACCTCCCAATTAACAGCGAAAGACATTTTGTATAGACTCCAGGCTTCTAAGGCCAAGTGTATCATTACCAATGATATGGTGGCATCCACAGTGGACGCAGTTGCATCTGATTGCCAGTTTCTGAAAACCAAGTTAATTGTATCCGAAGGCAGAAGAGCTGGGTGGCTGAACTTTAATGAACTATACAAGTAAGTAGGCATTAGCAGTGCTACAATAACAGGATAGAAAATGCGGGTTTCTCAAAAGTACATTGTATCCATTAGACACAGAGTCAGGCATTAATGGAGTTTTTTGCAACAGCCTTGCTGATGTTTCCAAATCAGAGTTGCTTTTCTAACAGCAGTCTCTTTCCAGGTGGGTCCCATCCTATCCTTACTTAATGGGCGTTCTGTACATGAAATAGGGGCAGGAACTAAACCTAAGTTGTTTTTATCTAATTTGGTCAAACATGTCTATGGAATGATTGGCCCTTGGTGCTCATGTGGACATCTGCAAATCTCTTTCTTTTGAAAACTAGACTGGAAGTCTCACTGCAGAATTTATTGAGTATTCCTATCCTTCCAAATTCTAGCCTGGTCAGCTAGATCACAAGAATAACATTTCTAATAGTTCTTTGGAATCTCTGCTCCGATGTGGACCCAGGAAATAGACGCAATGTGATATTTTCTTTAAAGTTAATCCATTTTTTAAAATCTCAACATGTTTGGATTCAGTTTAGATCACATTTTGAACTTTTTTTTCTGAATGTGTTCTTCCATAGGTAGCTGCCTGATTTATACCCCAATTCCTCACCTCCTTCTTAGCTTTCTCAGATCCACTGAAGTGCAAGTGATGATGTGGTATCCACATCTCCCTTCTTGATTGTCCCACCAATATATCAATTTTTGCTTCCTACATGAAGCTTCCCTGGTGTCTTCCTTCTCTTTCTCCTTTAAGAAGAATCTACCATGCTGATTTCTCACTAACTTTTCTGTTTAATTATATTAACTGGATAGGATTTAATGCTGGATGAGAAATGAGACTAGAGTAAGGCAGGCTATCTGAAAGAAAGTCAGTGCTCTCATCCAGGGAGATGTAATATCCAAAGGACACAAGAGGAGCTTAATCTGGGATGGGAAAGAGGGCAGTTGCAACACCTAATCCACATTTGCATGCCAAAACCTCAGTAGATTGCACCTGTATCCACTTTAGCCACCATTATATTCTATATTTTAAAGAGCACAAACTGCTGATCACATCTGCGTTAAAACGAAGATTCAAGACCCAATGGTTATCTACTTTACCAGTGGAACCACAGGTTCTCCAAAGATGGTTGAACACTCCCAGGGCAGTCTTGGTTTCAGACCTGTCATAAGTGAAAGGTAAGGACTGTGGCTCTGGTAGTTTTATAACATGGAGCCAAACTGAGTGTGAAGTGGAAAGCATGAGTCTGGTTGACCAAGATAACTGAGATACACCAAAGGTCTGATTAAGAAGCATTGGGTAAGAAATATGCAATGTGTGGCTTCAATCCTGCTCCCTAATGATGTCACTGGCAAGACTCCCCCTGTCTACCAGGGAAGTGAGATCAGACCTCATCTTTCCATTTTGAATTAAGGAATGACTCCCAGCATTTCTTGAGAGGGATTCAGGTGACAGCCTACAACTGGAGATAACTCTAGAAGCACAGCTCCTATAGATACCATGTGCTTGGGGCTGCAGAGCATCTTGGGATTGGACAGCTGTGCAAAAGCAAGAGAACTCCATGACACAGATCACCTTTGCCCCCAGCACAACCACTGAGATCCATGAATTTAAAGAGTGGAATTCCCAGCCTCCTCCATAGAATCCTCCACTTCTTCCTCTACCACCTTACTCCCCCCCCCCCCCCCCCCCCCCCCCGCCAATGCAACAATGGAAGAACACAAAGGAAATTCACCCTGATTACATTCAGAGTCTCCACCTCCCCATTCCTGCAAAGAGAATGGAGCCCACAAGCTCGTCATGAGGCAATACCATCGTTAATGCTTATTGTGTATACACCTAGTTAAAGTTCTTGATTTCTAGTTCCATTGTCTATTAAAAAAAAAAAACTTTTCCGTAACCACTCTTTTCTCTTCATATCAGATACTGGCTGGATTTAACTCCTGAAGACATGATGTGGTGCTTATCAGATACAGGCTGGATAATAGCTTCACTGGGGTCTGTTCTTGATCCATGGGTTTTCGGGTCATGTGTCTTTGTACACAGCCTTCCACGGGTTGAATCAACAACTCTCCTAAATGTAAGAAAAAAGTCATCCTGTAGGTTTGTTGAAGTTTCCCCATGTGCAAGGTAGACCTCAAAACAAATCTTGAATTAACTGAGCAGCTCCTGTTAGGTTTTTTCACTTCAGGTCAATCAAAATGTTTTGTTTAAATTTTGACCTTTCCTCAACTTCTTTTTTAAGTCGGGAAATTCATCGAACGCGACACAGGTTCAGTTTAGACAAATCAGTATTTTTGACAAAATAATGATTAGTTGGAAAACTAACTCTAATCCTGAGGTCATTACTTACTCTTTATTCATAGCATTCCAGAACATGAATGTAAAGTAACACTCAACAGCTGTAGTAACTAGTGACATTTCAGGGGGGAAACACAAAAGAGAGCCAGAATGTTGGTACAGTTGATGTAGAGATAGTTTTTGATATCAGTGATTACAGTTGTTTGAAACTGGAGAAGGAGCTCTCTCTACACTGGCTAAGAAGGAGGGTGAGATTGGGGAGTGGACTTCCCCTCTGTTTTTAGCAGAGAAGGGGGAACTTTCTCCCCCACACACTCTCCCGTACTCCCTTAGCTAATGTCATCTTTGCTGCAGTTCACACATAAACTTTGTTCATCTTGTTGTTTTATTTCACTAGACTCTCTCCAGATTTCCCATCACCACTATCTTTGGTGCTCCGACTTTGTTCCGCATGCTGGTGCAGCATGATCTTACCAGGTACTTCAGGAGAGAGATGACTTACTAACAATACTCACCTGAATAAATTTTAATGAAATCACAGCTCTAGGTGCTTGGCACAATATATTGAGTTTCATCAGTATAACCAGCATCTTCTGAAAAGATAGTTATGAGAAATGCATGGGGTTTGCATAATTTCATTATGAAAGATGGAGGAAACAGCATTTTCAACTGTTTCTCTCCAAAATTTGGGGGGGTCACTCAAAGCTGACATTCTTAGCAAAACTCGAAGGGGCTGAAGCCAAGTGCATCAAACCCAGAAACAATGTTCTCATGAACCCATGTAGAGGTGCTCAGATTCCGTGGTGATGGGTGACCTTCTGAAAACTTAAGTAGACCTAGCTGGTGTGTCAAGTTTTACATGGTGTCAGAAACACTAGTTAGTGCGATGACTTCAGTGCTGGAAATACAACCCTCCAAAGATGGTCCTTCTGCACATGACGTAGTTTAATCATGAGGTGGCAGGACTCACAAGAAATCTTTTGTACTGAATTTTGCTGAATACTAGCAAAATTCTCTACCATAAATTTCAGTTACCAAAGGATTTTGTTTTTCATACCTTAGCGATGTGTTTTTCATAATGGCCCATTCATGTGACTGTAACTGAGTAGGAATGTGAGCTGACTTCAGTGGGACTACTGTACAAAGTTTAGCATAGGCATATGTCCTTGCAGAATCAGGAGCTAAAGTAGCTGAAATCTCTTCCTCTGATTTCTGTACTCGAGTGAAGATAACTCTTTCAACTAAGAGCTTTCCATTATTGTTTGTTGACATTTGCAAGCCCTTTAGCTGCTGTGCTTATCACCAATAGCCACTGGAATCCAGCGACAGGCCCCTTTGCCCTCAATGGCCTTTCAGTGACTCTCATGATTTTTTAAATCCCTATTAAGTTACAAGTTCATGAGTTTGCAGCACTGTGTGAGTGGAGGGGAGCAACTCAACCCAGAAGTGATCGAGCAGTGGAAAAGGAAGACTGGCCTGACTATCTATGAAGTATATGGACAAACAGAAACAGTATGTTCAAATGGGTTAATAATGTGTTAATTAGTTTTAATTTCTTTTGCTTTTTTGAGTTGCATGGTTAAAAAAGCCAAAAGGAAACCATTTGTTACTTACTTGAAATGTCAAGGAAGAGTCCATTAAAATACAGTAACTTATAAATTTATGTTGATTTGGAAACATGGCTATCTTGTAGAGCTCAGGGAAAAGGTGGAGTTTTTTGTGCTTTCATTTTTCCATAAAGATTTCTGAGAAAATCCTGAGTGAAGTGATAGGGAAGAAGGAGGATGTTGTTGCTAAGATATAGGACTTGGGGTCAAGATACCTGGACTCTTTTACAGGTTGTTTCACAGACTTGCTGTGTGACCTCATGCAAGTTACTCCACTGTCCCAATCTTTAAAATACTTGCCTAGCCCACAGGGTTTTTGTAACCCTTAATTCATAGCAGTTTGGAATTGAAGTGGAAAATTAATGAATGTAGAACCTGACTGAATATATGTAATATTTCTGCAGAAATAAAACTCTCTTTTTACAGGGAGTAGTTTGTTCCGTTTTCAAAGGGATGAAGATTAAACCCGGATCAATGGGAAAGGCAGTTCCCCTTTATGATGTTCAGGTTTGTTAATACAACTTCCTGTCTTATATCAGTTTAAGTTATTTGCTTTACTGAAGTATGTTTTTCTTCTTCTAGATCATCGATGAGAATGCTAATGTTCTGCTTTCTGGACAAGAAGGGGAAATTGCCATCAGAATCAAACCTAAAAGGCCACTTGGTCTTTTCTCTAAGTACATAGTAAGAAACCTGTTTTACCACCATAGGAAATCCCTATAATTCCATACTAGATACAAAGACCCAGATTTTCATCAGATTTTATGCCTACTCACCAATCTCAAGGTCATGCACTGTACTAACAGTCCTCCCAACTAAGGAGACTCTGAAGGAACTCTCTTCAAAGTAGAGATGGGACCCAAGATAAAAGAATCTAGATCCAGATTTCAATCATCTCAACATTTTGAGGTGTTTGGATCCAGGGTTTTGGTTCATTACCTTTTAAAACTGGGCTCTGAAAGTCAAGCTGACGTTCCATCTAGCACATCCTCACCAATGACCCTGACTGCACTGAGTATTATATGTGTAATGTGCATTATTTGTGCACTTATAATGCACCTCCGTGTGGATATAAATCTAAAATTTTGAGCAGGTGATGAGGACATCTAGAAACCTAGACTTCCTTTCCTGACTGTGCCACCACCTTGCTGTGTGACCTAGATAAATAAAATATGTAAATAAAGGCTGTAGCAGAGCATGCCTCCCTATGTGTCCTGGAGAATTCAAGGAGGAATTTGGAAGCAGAATGCCCCCTGGGTCTCCTCCTTTACTATGGACTATATGTATATCTAATTCTGAACCTCTGTCTGAACCTTTCCCCGTCAATGAGGTGGAGTTTAGAATACCCACTTTTGTACAACTCTTTGAGATTCTGTTACCAAAGATGCTATTTAAAGACAAAGGATTATTATTTATTTGTCTTTCATTGCTATACATTAATATGCTATACAGGGCTGATCCCTTTACAGTTGTGTGTAAAACAGCAGAATTTATGATTAAACTACACTAAAGATTTTAATTGTCATTTGTGAAATGTTATCAGGATAACCCTGAGAAAACCGCTTCATCAGAACGTGGAAATTTTTTTGTCACGGGGGACAGAGCGACTATGGATGAAGAAGGATATTTCTGGTTTCTTGGAAGATCTGATGATGTCATCAATTCTTCAGGGTTAGTTTGTTTTACTGGTTTTGCAAGCTTTCTGTATAGTTCTATCATCATATAACATTTATAAGAGAGGAACTGGTGATGAGTTTCTTGGCAGGAAGGAACTTACAAGGGGACTTACAAATGAATCAGACATAGTCTTATTCCGGTAGCATGGTTCAGTGACTAGTGCATTGGACTAGGACTCAGGAGAGCTGGATTCTATCCTTGGCTCTGCCGCTGCCCTGCCGTGTAACCTTGGTGAAGTCAGTTCCTGCCTCTGTTTCTCCTGCCACCCTTTGTCTGTCTGTTTAGATTGTAAGCTCTTGGAGGAGGGAGTTTTTGCAGCACGCCTCGCACAACGTGGGTCTGATTTTGGTTGGGGCCTTAGGCAATAATCAGGTCTTTCTTACCCCAGTACTGGTTAAAAGACATATTCACACCAGATCAGTATAATTAAATACCTCATTTTCCTCCCCTAGGTATCGTATTGGACCATTTGAAGTAGAGAATGCCTTGCTAGAGCACCCAGCTGTAGTAGAATCTGCTGCTGTCAGCAGCCCAGACCCCCTCAGAGGCGAGGTAATGAGGTTGGGAGTGATGAGGAAAATATTTCAAGGAGGCAAAACGGTTTGTGATTCACTGTACAAAGTGCAGCTGTTGCACAGCATCACGGCAGTGTGACTAGTCCTTTACCAGGGTGATAAACAGAACCCTATGTACATTCCTTTGCTCTATTTATTCATCTCCACAGTCTCTCCCCACGAGATAATTATGATGACAGACACTTTCCCATCAATAGACCTTCCTGCTGTTAAGGACTTGTCAACACACACAAGTTGTAACGTTTTACAGTACTGGTATAGTTAGAGCAGTACAGCACCCTTTGTGTGGATGCAGTTACTGGTAGAAATGTGCTGATATCGGTACAGCTATTCCCATACTGGAAGGGGAACAAGCTATACTGGTACAGGGCAACTTTATACTGGTATAATTGTATCCATACTAGTGGTTACATTGGAAAAAAAAAATCACACCGCGCATCAGCATAGTTATACCAGGACAAAAACTGTGTGCAGACATGGCGTAAGAGTGCCTTGAAAGCACAGTCCTGCCATTGTGGAGTGGAACTGTACTGCCTCAGTGTGAGTTGTGTGACCAATGCATGCTCAGTGCTTCAGAAAAATCAAAGCTTCCTGAAGCTCCCGCAGAGCACAGTCACTGCAATCCCCCTTCCATGTGCTCCTTCCTCAGCCCGACCAGCTCTCCTGCTTAGTGTGTGTGATGGGGGAAGCGAGGCCATGGTCATGCTTTCTACCTGGCGTGGCCAGCTTTGGAGATGGTGGGAGCATGAGCCAGGAGCAACTATTGTGATTGTGAGAACTACAATTGCACGTGAACCCTGCACTGCTGTGAAGGGCAGAGGGGACAGTCCTTGCACCCCTCCTCTCACTTACCTGCCTACACACACGCTGGTCACAGGCTGGCACTCAATTTTAGAGACAGACTGGCTTCTTCACACATCTCTTAACTATCTCGTGGTCTGGGAGGGATATTGCTAACTGGGAACTAAATCTAACAATATTTATTTATAAATTGCTGGTGTCAGTTTGGTACTATTGATTTTACCCTGTAGGTGGTGAAAGCTTTTGTGGTCTTGTCACCTGCCTTTTCCTCGTGTGACCTGGAAAAATTAACGCTTGAGTTGCAGGAGCATGTCAAGAAAGTTACCGCTCCATACAAATATCCCAGAAAGGCAAGTACTCCCAAGGGGTGATTTTTAACATGGGACATGTCTCCTTCTTAAATCTCTCCAGAATGAACCATTCTGGGTTTACTTAGAATGACAGAGATTCCTTCACTCATCTAAAAGAGAGAGATCAAGATTTAGAGAGACCATTTGGTTCAGGGAAACTTTTCTAAATCTCATTTATTTTCTCTTTCATAAGTTTTTAATAAAATTGTTTGTTAATAAATGTACCCCTGTACCTTTAAAAATATTCCTGGGCCAGGTAGAATGTCCTAGTTAGATACTCCCCATGTTCCAAACCAGGGGTAAAATCATCAGCTTCTTACTTAGCTTTTACTTACTCAGGAACACTCCAGTGATGTCAGTGGAAATTTGCCTGATTGAAAATTGATGAACGATTTGTCCCTTTGGCTTTGGAGTAAACATATTAGCGACAGCCCCAGAAGTATCCATCTTAGGTTTCTTACGAAACCCAGTGCATCTTGGGAAACTGTATGTGCAATCAATTAGGGTACCTCTACATGTACAAAACTGCAGCGGCACAGCTGTACCTATGCAGGCAGCTGTGCTGCTGCAGCGCATTAAGTGAAGACGCTCTATGCTGACAGGAAAGAGCTCTCCCATCGGCATAATAAAAACACCTCCATGAATGGCAGAAGCTATGTCGGTGGGAAGAGCTCTCCTGCCAACATAACACTGTGCACACAAGCGCTTGTCGGTTTAACTTATGTTACTCAGGAGGTGGTTTATTCACACCTCTGAGTGACATAAGTTATGCCGACAAGCTGTAGTGTAGATATAGTCTTAGTTAGTGCCTGATTCTGGAAACTGTCAGGCAAGTAGCCCTGACTCATGTGAGTCCTCCCATTCTTCCACATGGGGTCAGAGCCACCATTGCAAAAAAATCCCAAAACATCACTGGGAAGCATACTAAGTTGTTTTGTGTTTTTTATTAGATGGAATTTGTCCAACAGCTACCGAAGACAATCACCGGGAAAATCAAGAGGGACGAGTTAAGGAACAAAGAATGGGGAAAAATGTAACATTGTTGGGAGTTTAACATAGCTTCTTTCACTCCAGTGATGCCATGCAAGCTGTAACAGTTCTCAGGGTGCCCCGAACTGTGTTACCTTGTTCTCCCCCTCTTCCCCCCCCCCATACCGCCAGCGAGAGAGAGACTTGCTGGTGCTTAACCAGTTTTAGTCACCCAAACAATCTCAAGGCAATGCAGATTAACAATAGGTGCACCCTAGTCCCCGAACCACCTTTGAAGTGTTCCCCTGTGATAGCCAGGCTGACCGCGATGGTCTCTAGATAATACTTAGTGCTGCCCCGCATGCAAGGGACTGGACTAGATGAGCTCTCAAGGTCCCTTCTAGTGTTACGATTTTATGATTCTGAGCTGCTGTTACAGAAATAGTGAACCATTTGCTAGTTGGCATTGAGAGGTTCTTAGGGTGTCACAAGCGTCTCTGTGTTATAATTGCCTTTTTTCTGTTGGATTTTTCCAATATCATGAGCACCTAGATTACCTGGAAAATTGAACAGAAGGACCCAAGCTGCAAAATTGAATCCTATGATGAACCCAAGCTGCAAAGTTCAGATCTGGTTGCAAAACCAAACTTTCCCAAATGTGGTTTCAATTTCAAGCATTTTATTGATAGGGGCCAGCAGCAGAGTTCTGATCTAAACCTGAACTTTCCCAAAATCAATTGTGTTCAGATCCAGGATTTGGCTGTGTTGCATCTATGTTCTGGAAAGTATCTGAGATCAGTGAGACAGTGTTGCAAGTTGCAGAAAGATACAGAGATGTCCATTAGAAGTTAAAATGATTTACCTTATCCGAACTATAGACCAGGGCCGAGGGATGTACTGACCACTGTTTCCAGCAGTGCCCATTGGCCTGGAGCAGGGAAACACGGCCAGTGGGAGCCGCGATCGGCCGAACCTGCAGACACGGCAGGTAAACAAACCGGCCCGGCCCACCAGGGGCTTTCCCTACACAAGCGGCTTCCCAAGTTTGGGAAACACTGCTATAGACCAATACATCCAGCCCTGTGAAAACAGAAAGGCCTTCGACTGATAACACCTCCAGACACCACAATTTAATAAACGCACAACTGACAATGGGGGCCATCTGATACCATGGCCACGCTTTATCAACAAGCACTACCCAATACAGAGGCAATCAGCCTAGGTTTGGCTCCCCAGCCTCACTTCTAATTTTGGCCAGGAATAGAGAAAATACTTGTATCACCTCTGCAAGTCACTGAGAAAGAGGTCTGAACTGCTTGTTGTTGTACAGGTGAAACCCAGTCAGGTTGAACAAACCCAGGTTCTCTGCCATTTTACCCACATGTGGCAGGACAAGCCCACCACTGGGCTCTTTAATGTAATAGTCATCTAGATCATATTACTGGTCAATGAACAGACTTTCTGAATGTCCTACATGGCTTACTATGTGGGATTATGTCTCCCTTTAGCAACTAGCCCCATGGTCCTATAATGTTGTGGCTGTGGGCATATGGCCACAGTTTGTTACAGTAGCATGTGCTGTAGAGTGCTGAGTTCTAAGTACGTACCAATTCTTAACTCTTCATCACCAAGTGTTGCGCTTTGCCCACTCAAGAAAGCTTAATTTTCTGGCATGTGATCTTTCTGTAGAGCTCAAAATGTCTTTGACAGTCAGCTGTCGTCCTCCATTCACTAAACAGCAAGACATTTTTAGAGAGCAGCACCTTCTTGGGGACTGAGAGAAAAGCTTTTACACTCAGCATCCCTAGAAGTGTGTGTGTCACCCCTCTGCAGCTGGATTTTTGTGATTATAAAACAAGATTTGGAATGGACTATTTAGAGCAATGAAAAACATTTATTTGCTAGGAATAAACACTTGTCTGTGCCAATGAAATAATTTCTGTGCTAAAGACTGCTGCAATGAATGCAAAAGAAGTTCAATAAACACAATATTTACTTTGCCCCCTGTTTTTGGTGATGGTTTATTTTTTAAATGTACATCAGTGTGTCAAAGATTTTAAAATACTGTTCACTTATCTTCCTCCAATAGCATTTCAGATACATATGTTACAGCCAGTCAAACTAATCATTCCTCTCAACTACCCAGTTGTCTTCCTTTTCTTTTTCTCCAGGTGCCTTGAATGCCTCAAACTCCCTTCTCTATTCCCAGCTGAATCCCCTTGAATCTAGCTTCTGAGGCTTGCGTACTCCCAGAACATCTTTAACCGAGGTCACCTTCTCCTGGCCAAGTCCAAGGACTCCTCCTTGATCTCTCTGCCACTTTCAACACAACTGATCACTCCCTCCTGAATTCTAGCTTCTCTTTCTCTCCTTACTGATGCAAAGCCTCCTACAGCATTTTCAATGGTTCCACCTCCTTCCCTCTGTTTGACATCTTGCAAATCTCTCCACTCAGTTCTCTTCTCCTTTTCTCTGACACTATCTCTGGGTGACATCATCTGCACTCATGGTTGATGACTCCCAAACCTACCTCTCAATACTCCTTTCCTCCTCTGTGCAATCTCTCATCTATCTCCATTTGACTTTCCAGCAGGTCAGCCTGCCTGTCATAGTTGCAGTTCAAACTAAGGCTATCTCTACATAGCAGCTGAGAGAGTGCTTCCCAGAGCATGTAGACAGGCACTAGCTCTGCTCCAGCTAGAATGCTAAAAATAGCAGCATGGCAGCGGCAGCAGCTCAAGCTAGCTGCCCTAGTATGTACCTACAGGGTCAGGCAGGATTGTACTTGAGGGAGGCTAGCTCAAACCACTGCCCGTGCCACTGTGGCCAATGTTATTTTTAGTGCACTAACTCAGTCAGAGCTATCAGATGTCTGTCTATGAGTGCGGGGAAGCACCCTCCCAGCTAGTATGTAGATATACCCTCTACCTGCCAAAATCAATCTCCCCATCTTCCCCTTCAAACTGGCTCCTCTCCTTCCAGTCTCCATTACCACAATAAACTCCACCAGTCTCCTCCTCAGTTTTTATCTTTGGTGCTGTAGTCAGGAGGGGTCACTCTCTCTCAATTCCAGGGATATTCTAGGAGCCAGCCCCTTGAACCCCACAATATGTGCACGCACACAGAGCGGTAGGAGTAGGAAACATTCTCTTTCCCATTGCAATGGCTCTGCACTAAGCTGCAATGAGCTATTGTGCTAGGCCCCATGAGGCCTAGCACAATAGCTAGGGAACCCCTAACTGCATTAGGAAGTGGAAAACTAATTCCTAGGTCCCCCAGGGAAACCTTGGGATTGAAGAGGGTAGTAGCCCTGCTCAACATGCCTGCTGACAACACAATGGTTTCTCTTCTCCCCTCCTCCCCCAATCCCATGGGTCTTTTGGGAGCACCAGCTGGCTGTTCTCCTCCATTTTGTTCTGTCAGGGGGCATGCTGAGACAGGCTACTACCCTCTCCAATATCAAGGGCAGGAATTCTGAACACTTGAGTTCTATTCATGGCTCTGCCATTCAGCTGTTATATGGCAAAGTAACTCAAGCCACATTTTCAAAATTTGGCACAAAATTCAGCACCTGCATCCAGATTCGGGCTCCTAAATAAGGTTAAGATAGGAACTTGAAAGAGTTAGGGTGAAATTCTGCCCCACTGACATCAATGGGAGTTTTGCAGTCAACTTCAGTGGAGCCAGGATTCATTTAGTTTGCTGATTATCCAGACTCTAATCCACTCTGTTAAATATAAAGAGCTATCATTTTATTTTTTGCAAGCTTGAACTATGGAACTGCCCCCACTATTACCCTGTAAGAGTGCAGACTCAACCCTGCAGCACCTCCTGCTGGTCATCCATGGGAATTAGCTCTACCAGCCTTGGAGCGCCCTCTGCTGGCCGGTGATCCGCCTCACCACTTGGCCCCCGATGTCCCTCCCAGACCTGGTGTCCCTTTATCTGGGGGCTGCCCCCTGGCAGTAACCCCTTTCTCTTGGGGTCTCCCCTCCCCAGGGAACCCCCACCCACTAACCCCACCTTGCC
>NW_020664444.1:16448447-16489591 GCF_002925995.2 Terrapene triunguis | reverse complement strand
GGGATTCCTGGATCCTTTAACTTTTTCCATTTTCCCCTTATTTGTGTACAGTTGTCATTTAATAAATTGCATGTGGTTTAAACTCAATGTAGCAATCAGTGGGTCAGGGAAGTGGCCGGTGAGACGAGAGTATGTCGGAGTGGGGACATCCTAGCCCCTGTCCCCAGTGACCCACAATAAGACTGGGGGTTAAGCCCCCAGGGATCCTGGGCCCAGTCTTATCGGGGTTACTAGGACTCTGCTGCAGGGGAGAGTGGAAGCGAAGTCCTCAAGGTCAGGCAGGCATCTAGGTAAAAGGAGTTGTGGCAGGGACTTAGATCCTTTCACCAGCCAATTCCACCAGGGTAGTATAGAAGCCAGGAAAATTTCTCACAGTAGCGGGACCATTTCCCCACATACAGAGGCATTACAAAGTGAGAAAAAACATAAAAGGAACAAAAAAATTCTTACATTTTAACTTTAACTTGCATTTTACAATTTACAATTTTTCAGGGCTTCTTCAGACAGTAGACTAATAACCGGCACCACCTTCATCTGGTCATCTGGGTACAAGGATGGCCTCATCAGGAACAGCAAGTGGCACTGATTGATAAACCCTCAGAACTTGTGGCAGTCTGCATCAAACCGTTCTGGCAAGGTGATTTCTGGACCACATTCCTGCTATTGGAGGGAGGCATTCTCTAGCTGCAGTTGGACAATTTGGTTCTGGAGGGTCTAGTACAGGGACTCTGTCTCGGGGAGGAAGAGGGGTGTGCAGCACTCAAGTGCTCCATCAAGGCCCTGCGGTACAGTACAGTGGAGTCTATGCAAACTGTCAGGCGCTGACTCCCAATAGTTAGGCCTGGTGGTTGGAGTGGAGATCAAAGTCAGATGTAGGATCAGGATTGGGCTGAGGGTATGCTGGAACCAAGATCCGGGGACAGGCTTGGGTCAGAACTGAGATCAGAGTCTGTAAACAAGCCAAAAGCAGTACTGTAGCTAGAATCCAAGTGCAGGCCAAAGGTCAAATCTTCATTGTCAGAGTCTGAGGAGGGCAGGAGGCAGAGGCAAGACTGATGCACGATTCATTAACAACATTGGAGCAAAGTCAGACTAGGGCAAGGACAAGACTGGAACAGGTCTCAGGCAAGGCTGGGGAAGGAACAGGCACTAGATCAGGAGCAGCTTGGGAGTCTATAATAGGGTGACCAGATGTCCTGATTTTATAGGGACAGTCCCGATTTTTGGGTCTTTTTCTTATATAGGCTCCTATTACCCCTCACCCCCGTCCCGATTTTTCACACTTGCTATCTGGTCACCCTAGTCTATAAAGGCAGCAGGTTTCCTGGTTGGGTAATGCTGTTGCACAGACTGATCTACATCTCTGGTGGGGTGGGGGTAATACCTGACCCTGGGGATCATCTAATCCAGGGATAGGCTACTGCTGCATGCCAGAAGGCTGAGTCATTGCAGCCACTGAGAAAAGGGTAAATACGTGCAGTGAGATGTTGCTGCAAGCCTGAGTGGTGATTCACAGTGGCTCTGTAAGAGGGGCAGCTGAGAGAGTAGCCCTGGTTTGGCTACAGGTTTGTCTCACATATACCAAGAAAGCCACCAAAACCAAAGCAGTATTGATGGAGGCAGTTGCTGGGTTTGGCTACAAATATCGGCATTGCTTTAGTCTTGCCATGCCCATAGTAGGTGCAGCTGACCAAGACAACAAGAATCAAAACCATTAATCCACCACCTTTCAGCCTTCCTCAGCACCCACATTTCACTGTTTTGAATGCATGTTGCTAATCCTCCAAGGAGTCCCAAGCAGGGAAATTCCCAAAACAAAGTCAAGAAGAAAAATGATTTTTAAAATTGTGAGGCAGTTTTGTACATTATAAAGGAAAAATAAAGTACACAAACAAAATATTTACTTGCTGGTATTTGTCAGATGAAATCCAGAGGATTAAGTCAAACTCATAACATTCATATTTATTAAACACTATTCAGCAATATAGATAAACACACAGGACTAGGTTTTCTGTTGGTGCAATCCAGTTAAAGTGAATGGAGTGAGAGCAGCAGTTAATTTGGCTCCAAAAAGCTCTAAATGAGATCTAAACACAAAATGATATTCAAGATCCTAATCTGTATTATCAGCAATATTTCCTCTGTCTGATACCCACATAAGGTGAGAGAAAAATATATGTAAAGAACTTTTTTATCTGCTTTAGAACACTGAGAAATGCCCTGTTTACCTATTTAAAAATAGCATTTAGAACAAACTTTATTTTAGCAAATAAAATCTGTGTGTTTCAGAGTGAAAGTTAATATTTACTTCTATGTTCTGAAATCCTTAAGAGGTCCTGCAAGGAGCTCTCCGTGACTTTCTGTTCTCCCCAGTGTGTTACAGTTCAGCCTGTGGAATGTGAGTAGCTGGCAATTGACCTGCAAGTTCAACATCTTTCCTAAATTCCAGAAAATCCGAAAAAAGATATTACAAAACTGGAGTCACCATTAGGTGAGTTTTTGGTTGCTTGCTCAGTTGGTTGCTTTTTTTGTATTTGTTTATAAAACTTTTAAAATCATTGAACCTAAACACTGGACATAAAATAGATAGACTACTATGCTGATATCTAAGTTGAGCCTAATTCGTTCACCCAGGGCCGGCTCCAGGCACCAGACGAGAAAGCACGTGCCTGGGGCGGCACATTGTAAGGGGCGGCATTCCGGCCAATCTTCGGGCGGCCAGCCCAGCCCTGAAGGGGCACGGACCCCGACCGGGGGGTCAGGAACTAGTGATCCCCGCTGCTCATTGTGCCGCCGGGCTCCCCGGGACGCATCACTCCCCGCCGCCTGCACCGGCCTCCGCCTCCCGCGCCGCTCTGAGCCCAGCCCGGCCGAGCCGCCTTTAAAGGAGCGGCTGAGCCAGCACCTCATACAGCCCCCGGGCACTGGAAGGAGGGAGGGTTCTACGGCGGCCCGGCAGGCAGCGGAGGCAGGGACGGTTCTGCGGCGGCCCGGCGGGCAGCGGAGGGGCGGGCCCCACTGATCCCGGCGCCGTTTGCACTGTGCTGAGCCCCGCTGCAATGCCGGCCCCATGCGGAGGTCGCAGACCCCAGCCAGCGCTGCCTGTGTCGGCCCCCTTGGAGCCTGCCTGGCTGGGAGAGGCACCCCAAGGCCGGAGGGGGGAGCCCCTCTCACCTGACTGCAAGCGGACTGCAGCGCCTGGCTGTCCACGGGCGGAGGGAGTGGGCGGGTGCCGCCCTTCACCCCCCTGCAAGCCGCCTTGACCGCCCTCCACGCGCTCCCTGCGGCTGCCGTTTGTTTTTGGGTTTTTTTTTGCTTTGGCAGTCCGGCCGCCTTTTTTTTTTTTTTTTTTGCCTGGGGCAGCAAAAAAGCTAGAGCCGGCCCTGCGTTCACCTATAAAATAAGTTTTTAAAAAAGACAATTCAATCTTACAAAACAGGAAAGCTATAAGTAAACCCATGTTAGAAGGGTTTCATTATTGAGATGATCAGTTGGAGAAGAGACAGATGGGGATGGGAGAACCTGGTTTGCCAAATTTAGACCTCACTTGTAGCTTGTGGGTCCTAGATTTAGAACAGGAGTAGGCAACCTATGGCACGCATGCCGAAGGCGGCACACAAGCTGATTTTCAGTGGCACTCACACTGCCCGGGTCCTGGCCACCGGTCCGGGGGGCTCTGCATTTTAATTTAATTTTAAATGAAGCTTCTTAAACATTTTAAAAACCTTATTTACTTTACATACAACAATAGTTTACCGTATATACTCGTTCATAAGCCGAATTTTTTTAGTAAAAAAAGGGAAGCACCAGAGAAGGGGGTCGGCTTATGAACAAGTATAGAGAGGGAGAGGTGGGACACAGTCCCTCCCCCCAACAGAGGGAGCAAGGAGAGGCAGCACAGCCAGCAGAGCCAGAAGGGAAGAGGCGGGGCCAGAGTCTCTCTGCTTCTGGCCACTCTGCTCTCCCCCGAGCCTCCGAAGCAGCTGCAGCTCCGGGGCTGGCAGGCTGCAGCTGTGCCGCTCACAGGGCCAGCTCCAGGCACCAGCTTAGCAAGCAGGTGCTTGGGGCAGCCACTCCGGAGAGGGGCGGCATGTCCAGCTATTCGGCGGCAATTCGGCGGAGGGTCCCTCACTCCCACTCGGAGTGAAGGACCTCCCGCCGAATTGCCGCCTAAGTGCCACAAATCGCGATCGCGGCTTTTTTTGGGGAGTGGGTACTGCTTGGGGCAGCAAAAACCCTGGAGCCGGCCCTGGCCGCTCGGCCCTGCCCCCCAGAGCAGGCTGTGGCCACGCCGCCGGAGCACGCTGCGGCCGTGCCACCTGGCCCAGCCTGCTGGAACATGCTGCAGCCATGCCGCCTGGGCTGGCCCACCGGAGCAGGCTACGGCCACGCTGCCCAGCCTGCCGGAGCAGCTCCAGCCAGGTCAGAGACATCCTCCCCTGGCCTTCCCCAGATAAGGTGGGAAGGGATGGGATGGGGAGAGTGTGGGGGTCCCAGGCTAGGGGTGGAGTCAGGTGGGGGGTGGTCACAGCGGTTACTCCCCTGACTCCCAGCTTCTCCCCCCACAAAAATTTCCCCACCAGTTGCTGTCCCGGCCCATCAGGGTAAGCAGCTGGTGCGCCCGGACACTTTGTTTACTTAGGTTTACCTCTGTGCCTGCGGACCCTCAAGGTAAACAAACCATCTCGGCCTGCCAGCGGCTTATCCTGATGGCCCGGGAGCCAAAGTTTGCTGACCCCTGAATTATAAGGTCGGCTCATGAACGGGTTATAAAAATTTTCCATTTTTACTTATCCATATTGGGGGGGTTGGCTTATAAACAAACCGGCTTATGATCGAGTATATGCATAGTTATATATTATAAACTTATAGAAAGAGACCTTCTAAAAACGTTAAAATGTATTACTGGCACGCGAAACCAAATTAGAGTGCATAAATGAAGACTCGGCACACCACTTCTGAAAGGTTGCCGACCCCTGATTTAGAACAAAAGTTGAAACTCTAGCATCTTAGTTTCTTTTGGCACCAGCAGAACAAATTCCAAGCTTCTGAATATTTTTTCTTTGATTCTGCTATTGTCCTAGATCAGGGGTGAGCAAACTTTTTGGCCCAATGGCCACATCTGAGTGTAGAAATTGTATGGCAGGCCATGAATGCTCACAAAATTGGGGTTAGGGTGCGGGAGGGGGTGAGAGCTCTGGCTGGGGGTTCGGGCTCTGGAGTGGGGCCAGAAATGAGGAGTTCAGGGTGCGGAAGTGGGCTCCGGCTGGGGGTGCAGGCTCTGTGGTGGGGCTGAGGATGAGGGGTTTGGGGTGCAGGAGGGTGCTCCAGGCTGGGACCGAGGGGTTCGGAGGGCAGGAGGGGGATCAGGGCTGGGGCAGGAGGTTGGGGCATGGGGGCGTGGCTCGGGTGCAGGCTCCTATGAGGAGGCGTGGCCAATAGGAGCTGTGGGGTGGTGCTTGGGGTGGGGAAGTATGCGGAGCGGAGCCCCCTTGCTGCCCCACACGTAGGAGACGGAGGGGGGACATGCCGCTGCTTCTGGGAGCAGCGTGGCGCAGTCCCCTACCCTGATCCCGCTCCCCAGCAGGGCGAGCCCCAGATCCTGCTCCCCAGCGGGAGCTTGAGGGCCGGATTAAAACAGCTGGCGGGCCGGATGCAGCCCGCGGGACATAGTTTGCCCACCCCTGTTATAGATGGAGAGAGAGAATAACCTTCAAAGAAGAAGAGTAGCTGATTATATGTCACAGACATCCTGTTAGTTAGAATGCCATTTCTTCTAAATCTAAATGCCCCATATGAGCAAGGAGAATTGTTTAACATGACTGTTATTCATAATACTTGTGTTATCAAAAAGCTTCTTTGGGGCAAATCCTTCCTCTGCCTTATAGGTGTTCTGCAGAGTAACTTGTGCAGTTCCAAGGTATAGGGTGAGGAATGGGGGATTTGGAGAGCCCAGAAAGGGGCGCTTAGCCCCCGTGCACTGTGGTTTCCTGTTTTGCAAGGTCTCATTGTGCACTGATGCTGCAAAGTGGCTTTATAGGTGGGGCTGTGAATCTGCCCTTTTATAAATTTGTTAATATTCACATTGGGGTGGCATTGACATCATAGAGGATAGACCACCCCTGACTCTGGAGCAGTGACAAAGGGTTTTCCTGCTACTCCACCACTTGGGGATGGATACCTTCCTCCAACACCCTGAGGAAGTTCCCCAATGCCCATCCTGGCTGCCCAGGCTTTCCTCTGGGGCCAGGATTTGGGTCTGTGGGAAACATCATGGTGTTAAGCACACTCCTTCTTCTGCTTTTGCCACGTACTCCAGTGAGATAAGGATCAGACCTTTGGCATAGATCATGTAACTGATTTGTATTACTTTGGACCATCAATATTGTTTTTTCAGACAGCTCTCAGTATAAATTTTTATGTAAATAATTTCATTGCAGGTCAAAAGCCCTTCACAGAATATTCTTCTTCGATGTTTATATAATCTAAACCAAGAACTCTGACAAGGTTTTTGTGCCATGAAGTTTTTATTTAAACTCCAGATTTTTAACTCTGTTTGGACCCCGAAGTCACCTTGTAGATTCTTCAGCAAACATTGCCGAGGATTTGCCCCTCAAAATATCTCTGGCTATGAATCCCCGAGCCTCTATAAAGAGTTGCCAGAGCACTTTAATTTTGCAAGTGACGTTTTGGACAAATGGAGTAAAATGGAAAAGGTAACATATTTTGTCTCCTTGGTTCCAATATTTTCTTTCATTTTTGTCTGGTGTTATATCATGTTATAGATACCAGTTCCAAAACATGTGATCTCTGTAATGATCCTTTCATAGTAGATGATAACTATTTTGCTGCTATAGGATACTTTCAAGGGTGTCACATAAATAACTGAACTGTTCGGAAAAACTTTTGTCCCAAGTTTTCCATCTGAAAAATGTTGCTTTGATTAAACAAAAAAATTGCACAAAATCATATCAATTTTGATGAAATTCCCATTAAAATTAAAATAAAAAGTTTCATTTTGGAAAATTAAATTTTGATTTTATGCAGTCTAGTTGTAGCTGTGTCAGTCCCACAGCGTTAGAGAGGCAAGGTGGGTAAGGTAAGATCTTTTATTGGACCAGCTTCTGTTTGTGGGAGAGAAAGCTGGTCTCTCTCAAAAATGAAGTTGGTCCAATAAAAGATCTTATCTCACCCACCTTGTCTCTCTTTTTTGATTTTGTCATTTTATATGACATTTATTAATTTTACATTAATACACAGCATCTTATATTATGCACTACTACTGCTCACATGCTGTTATTCAGAATGAAAACAAATTACAAAATGTTGAAATGTACTATGAAATGGAAATTCCAAATTTCAACCAGCTCTAGTGAATAGTCAAAATGCCATTAAGAGTATTTGCTGCTTCACATGCCAACATATGATCATATTTAGGATCAGGGCATAAGTAGAAAAGACTGAGAAGGGAAATATTATTAGTCCCATTTTATTGATAGGGAACTAAGACACAGAGAGATTAAATGACTTGCCCACGGTCACAACAGAAGTTTGTTGCAGAGCTGGGAAATAAACCTGCATTATCTCCTTCATCCCAATCCTCTGATTTAACCACAAGCCTAGCCTTCTGCTCCTGGGCCCTGCTTCAGGAAAGCATCTCTATTCAGGAAAGCACTTACATCCCATTTAAGTCAAATGGCTGAAAATTAAGCATGTATTTAAGAGCTTTCCTGAATTCGTGCCTTACCCCCTGATTCTGCCAACATTGACATATGTGCTTAACTTTACACACGGTAGGTAGTGAAATCAGTGGGACTATCATGTTCTTAAAGTTATGCACATGCCTAAGTGTTTTTCAGGATCATGGTCAATAATTGGAATCAATTAAAGCATTCAGAAAATGTCTCAATTCAGTATTTTTATCAGGGGATAATATTTAAGAGAAGTAATATATTTAGCTATTTTGCATAAAAATAGATACACAGGGAACTTAGGTTTAAAAATGTCAAAAGAATAAATAATTGTATGTTTTCAATAAGATGGGCTAAAACCATCATAATTTATGTTAGAAACTTTTTTTGTGCTCTCACAAAGCCTAATCCTGCAGTCATGGACAGTCTTATCTTCACAGGGAGTCCGTGATTGGGGCTGCTGTACATTTTCACCTGCGTATGTTACTTGTAATGGTCTGTTGTTTAAAGAATGGTTATGTTTCTCATTAACTTCTCAATGCAATTTTATATGATGATCATTTCTTGTTTACCAGTAGTTCTAAGCACTACTGTAATAGAAATAACAATCATCTTCATTATGTGTTCTGGACCATGTTTAAAGGAAGCAGGTTAAGGATCTTGTACACATGGAGTTATACTAATAACATAAAGAGTCGACAGTTCTTTTCCCATAACCATGATTGTAATCTATGGCAAAACATGTCCAGAGGTAAACCTTCCCACAGGAGGGCCTAAACCTGCACATTTCATATGGTAACAAGGCATCGTTATGCATAGCTTGGGCAGCTCAGAAGATGAGAAGCAAATTCTCCAATGTACTTGATTAACAAGCACATATTAGATTTGGGATATAAGCCCACAAGCCTATAAATTCTTACACACATGCTTACCTTTAACCACAGGGTTAGTCCTGCTGAAGTCAAGGAGACTGCGCCTCTGCTTGAAGTTAAGCAATTGTGTGTTTGAAGCATTGGGTCTCCTCTTGATTGTTGCATTACACCTCTACCCCGATATAACGCTGTCCTCGGGAGCCAAAAAATCTTACCACGTTATAGGTGAAACCACGTTATATCGAACTTGCTTTGATCTGCCGGAGTGCGCAGCCCCGCCCTCCCTGGAGCACTGCTTTACCGCGTTATATCCGAATTCATGCTATATCAGGTTGCGTTATATCGGGGTAGAGGTGTATTTACACATTTTCCTAATTTCTTGTCTTTGCCAGAATGGAGAGAGAGCCTCCTCAATCCCAGCTCTCTGGTGGGTAGGTGATCAAGGCAATGAGGTAAGGTGGGGTTTTGAGGAGCTGGGATTTCTATCCAGGAAAGCAGCCAATGTACTCTCTGATGCATGTGGTCTGAAAAAGGGAGACAGAGTTATAGTGATGCTACCCCGGATACCAGAATGGTGGTCAATAACAGTGGGCTGCATAAGAACAGGTCAGTACAAAGAATAATAAGTGACTGAATTTATTTGTATTTCAGTAATGCTTATAGACCCCAACTGAATTCCATTAAACTAGGCACTGTACCAACAGGGCAAGAAACAGTCCCTGTCCTGAGGAGATTAGTCTAAGGCCCCAGTACTTCAAAGATTTCTGCGCTTAATTTTGCACACTGTGACCTGTCCCATTGAAGCCAAAGGGAATGCTTAGAGTGTGTAAAGTTGAGCACTTGAGTAAGATTTTGCTGGATCAGGGTCGGAGTAGAAAAGACTGACAAAGGAAATATTGCAGTGTTGTAGCAGGGTTGGTCCCAGGATATTAGAGAGACAAGGTGGGTGAATGTGACAGGGTACAATCTGGGCTGTTGAACTGCTGTGTCCCCTAAATTCTCTAGCCTGGGGTGTCTTTTACATTGCTTTGCTGTGAGAACATCCACTTCTGGCCTGTTCATACAGCCTTCAGCATCTAAAATCACTCCCAGCTAAGTTACATGAATGCTCTGGCCAGCCACTCATGAATTAAATACAGACAACATCCACAAATTCCCAGTCCCAGCCTTGTCCCCCAGAAATGTGCGTCTTGTACTGCTCAAAACTGTACTGAACAATGCAAGCTCATATAAAGTCTGTCATTGCATCAATGGAAAATAATATGCACCATCTTTGTTATCCCAAATGGAGTTCCCACACACTTTAATCCAAGCACACAGTTAAGATAAAACAAGAAGATAAGTTTATTAACTTCAGAAAGATAGATTTTAAGTGATTACAAGTAATGATGCATAAAAGTCAGAATTGGATACAAAAGAAATAAAGAAGTAAAACGCAAGCTAATACCTCACTTAACAAGCTAAGTGAACTTAAAAACAAAGTTATGTCTCACCGTATGTTTATAGCAGTCTGTACTGGCTGATAAGCCCCCTTTCAGTCAGGAGCACCCCTCCCCCAGTTCAATGATGCTTTCTTTGACTTTCGAGCATTGTAGCTGCTGTGAGTAGAGATGGGGATAGAGAGAAGTGATTTGTATTGTGGGTGTCCTCCATTCTTATACCTTTCTCCCCTCTTTGAGGATTATCTCCAGCGGGGGTTCAGGCAACAGCCAGTCTGTTTACATGGAAACTCCAGCCATTTTCATTGCCAATATGTAAAGTTCTCACTCACGCCCTTGTTCTTGCCAAAGAATAATCACTTAACTAAGTGATAGCCACTTGACTTTGTTGATAGCTGGCTGAGGTGCCAGTATGTCTTTGTCTCTGAAAAACTGGTTTTGGCCTGCTTTTCTGACTCTGGAGCATGTTACAGCAATGCTATACAGTAGAATCTTATAACTTTATATACAATATTGATACACATATTTTACTGGGACAATAATGTTCAGCAGATTATGACATTTCAAATGATACCTCGCAAGGCATACTTTGTACAAAATGTATCACAGTCTTGTAAAAGTGGTGACTATAATAGTATAGATCGTCACAGTGAGGTAATATCTTTTATTGAACCATCTTCTGCTGGTGAGAGAGACAAGCTTTCAAGTTTACCCATAGCTGAAGAAGAGCTCTGTGTAAGCTCAGAAACTTGTCTCTTTTGCCAACAGAAGTTGATCCATACAAGATACTATCTCACCCATCTTGTCACTCTAAAGGAAGTGTTATTATTTCCATTTTACAGATAGGGAACTAAGGCACAGAGAGATTAAGTGACTTGTCCAGGGTCACACTGGGAGTTTCTGGTAGAGCTGGGAATTGAACCTAGATCATCTCCTTTTCTTTTTGAAATGACTTTTCTTTTAGAAATTTCCTTCAATTTTTTTAAATTAAAAATATAAAAAATGCTTGAAATCAAAACAAGAGTTTTGTTTTAAATTGAATTAAATGTTTCATTTGATGTGAAGCAATTTTTTTCCATCTTTATGATATACCGAAATTTTGAAAATTTTCGATTTTGGTTTGATCCTAAACAATCTTTTTCAGTTTTTCAAATTCCCAGCAAACTGAAAAATCCATTATTCACACAGCTCTGCTTTCCTGAATCTCTGCCTTAGCCCCTGATCCTGCAAACATTTACACACATTCTTAGTCAGTCCCAGTGAAATCAATGGGACTATTCACGTGCTTAAAGTTAAGCACAGCTTAAATGCTTTCAGGATCAGGGTCAATAACTGACATCAATTATTAAAGCATTCAAACAATTTCCAAACTCAGTATTTTTATCAGGAGATAATATTTCAGAGAAGTAGTATATTTAGCCATTTTGCATAAAAAGATGTTTTGACATTTAAATATTGTATTGATTGTATATTTTTTAAAGAAATTCATGACAAAATATTAATATAACAGAGCCCATTTTACAAAGGAGAAAGCTGAGGCACATAGTTTAAATGATGTGTGAGCCTCATGGGGCTACAGGAGGGGGCATCCCCCAGACAACGTGGCCTTAGTATTGGCAGCAAAATAACGTTATCTCCCAGAAGATTCTTCTGCAAAGATAAAAAAGGAAGAACCTAGGGTGAAGGATTAGGTTGGGATTTCTGATTCACAATGATGCTCTACTTCAGTCTGATGTAGCTTAACTCTACTCCAGGTCATAGGCTACCACTAGGAATAAGTCTGAAGAGGCAATTGCATGGGAATTAATTCTCAAAGGCTATGGTAGATACAGGGCCGGCTCCAGGCACCAGCCAAGGGGCACCACGTCCGGGTCTTCGGTGGGAATTCGGCGGCGGGTCCCTCAGTCCCTCTCTTCCTCTTTGAGCTGCCGCCGAAGAGGAAGAGAGGGAGTGAAGGACCCGCCATGGAACTGCTGCCAAAGAATGGAGCAGCGCGATTGAGCTGCCACAGAAGCACCGCCAATCGTGGTTTTTTTTCCCCCCCCGCCACTTGGAGCGGCAGAAAACCTGGAGCCAGCCCTGGTAGATAACAGCAGCAGAAGGCATAGCACAGAAGGATAAGTACAAGGGGCCAGATGTCCAACTAATGTAAATTGGCACAGCTCTGTTGAAGCCAATGAACTTACACTGGCTAGAATCTGGCCCAAGTATTTTTAAATGTTCAGCTACTTTTAAACTTCCATTTATTGCACTTCTAGGAATTATCTATATTCCAGCAACAACCCAGCTGACAGCTAATGACATTTTCTATAGACTCCAGGCTTCTAAGGCCAAATGCATCATTACCAATGATACACTGGCACCTGCAGTGGACTCAGTTGTGTCCAAGTGCCAGTTTCTAAAAATCAGGCTAATGGTATCCGAAGGCAGGAGGGATGGATGGCTGGACTTCAAGGAACTACTCAAGTGAGTATGTCTTGCCTCAGTGAGCTAATCATCCAAATGGAAATTCAGGTGTTTCCAGCTTTGTACTGTACCCCTCCTTGTTTAAAAAGCAGTTTCAGAACTGAGATAACTCATATATTCCATGTGTTTGGGGGGAGCCAGCTCTTCCCTCATTTACCTGACAAGTCTGCATTCCAACACTAAATTAAATACAAGTATAAAAAGTTAACAGGGATGGGAGAGGAGATATGCAAATACATTTGGCTTTAAATATATAGAGGGCGAGGGAGAAGCATTAATGACAACAGAACAGGGTCATTCTGCTGAAAAAGTGTACTGAACTCTAGCTTCAGATACACACATAGGGCCATTGAAGTCAACAGAAGTCTTTCCATTGATTTCAATGAGCACTGGATCAGGCCCTCAGCTCTCATTGAATGCAAAGGGAGTTTTGTGTGTATTTCCAAGGCCAGAATTTGGCCTAATAAATCTTACTGGCCAGTGACCATTAAGAATGAGACCATATGCAGTTTAATTTGGAAAGAGAAAAGAAATGCCTGCACTTAAGTTGTAAACTAGATAAGGATTGAAGTTTCCTTTGTTGGATACCTTATCCACTCTGATGTATTCTTGTCTTTATTTTGAAGAGCTGCACGTGGTGATCATGACCCTGTTAAGACAAAGAGTCAAGAAGCAATGACTATCTACTTTACTAGTGGAACCACAGGTTACCCCAAAATGGTGCAACATTCTCACAGTAGTTTTGGTATTGGAATGACCTCGACTGGAAGGTATGTACTGAAAATACTTTGTTGCTCTGATAATCCATGGTCACAAAATGAATATGTAAAAAATACTGAATATATGATTATTTGTCTGAAAATTCATACCAGGAATGGATTGATCAATGGATTGTAGAGATGATCAAACCACAGAATTTCTGTTTTGTGGGAAATTCTGATATCTTGACATTTGTTTTCCTCCTGAATTGGATGAAAAGTCAAAATATCTAAACTTTTTGTGGGACAAAGTTCCAAAACAATTTGATTTGGCAATTTCTCAATGTTTCATTTTTTCACATTTTCAATTGAAAAAAAATGTTTCAACATTCTCAAATCAACATATTTAATGTTGGAGGACATTAATCTCTCCATCTGCCTTCACCGCCAGAGTGCCACATGGGAATGTAGTTTCAGGTCTTTCATGTCCCCATTCTTCCCTAGATGAACTACATCTTCCATGATGCACCACAGCCCCTCCCTGTGGTTGAGGTGCTGCAGCATATCATGGGACTCCCAAATAAAAATATTTAATTTTGTTTTCCTGATGGAAAATTCAGCCAAAATAGATTCTGCCAAAATAGATCCCTACAGAAATTGTTTATTTTGATGAAACTCCTTTTTCTGATGAGAAATGTTTCTTTCAAAAAATGTTGACCAGCCTATTCACTATGTCTAGTTACTTTTTAAACAGGAGAATAAGAAATATCTGTTCTCCCATCAAGAAGCTGAAACAAAACCATGTGACTTAGGTGAGCAATCACACAAGTATAAAGAATAATGAATAGATTATTTGAACAGTTGGCAAACATCTCACAGGGATGTTAGCATTCAACTACTCGCAGTATAATTCTGACTAATGAATCCACTCATAGGAATCAGGATTAGTTCATGAACAGAAAAAAGAGCCATGTTCATTCACAACGAATAATTCCATCCACTCCCCATTTGTACATTCACTTTTATTTTTCTATTCAGTGTTTTTCCATTATGATTTTTTTTGTCATTACCACCAGGTTTTGGTTGGATTTAAATCCCTCTGACATATTGTGGGGCTTGTCTGACCCAGGCTGGGTAAAATTTGCCTATGGCTGTTTCTTTTCTCCATGGATTCAGGGAGCGTGTATCTTTACACACAGAATGCTGCAGTTTGAGGCAACAACCGTCCTGAATGTAAGAATAAAAACATCAAGATGTGGTTTCAGCCATAACTGATATGTGCAAAACAGATGGTAAAAAAGGATAATATCCGAAGTAACTTTAAAATAACATAAAAATCATGAGACTATGAGGGGAGGCAATGTTGTCTAGTAGTGTCATCCCCGGGTAGGCTGCCTCTTTTGTGCACCCCTTTCAAGTGACAGGCCTGTGCCTCCACTCCTCTTTGGGAGTGGGACCCCACGATCCAACTAGTCTCTACTGGGTCGCTGGGTTACATCCCCCTGGATGTCAACCGAGATACATAGCAGGCCCAAAAGGCTTGGCACCTGAAAGAGTTTCCCTTCAGGAGCCTGGGGTGGTAATAGTATGAAGCAGCTTCTTCAATATATAGTATAACTTATTTACCAAAAGGTGCACAGCACTCAGAAAAATTGATTTAAAATAACAGAGATCTATGCGCATACTGTCTTACCTACACTTAGGAGTCCGATGGCACCTTAAAGACTGACACATTTATTTGGGCATAAGCTTTCGTGGGTAAAAAACCACTTCTTCAGATGCATGGAGTGAAAATTACAGATGTAGGCATTATATTATTGACACATGAAGAGAAGGGAGTTACCTCACAAGTGGAGAACCAGCGTTGACAGGGCCAATTCAATCAGGGTGGATGTAGTCCACTCCCAATAATTGATGAGCAGGTGTCAATTCCAGGAGAGACAAAGCGGCTTTTGTAGTGAGCCAGCCACTCCATCCCTATTCAAGCCCAAATTAATGGTGTTAAATTTGCAAATGAATTTTAGTTCTGCAGTTTCTCTTTGAAGTCTGTTTCTGAAGTTTTTTTGTTCAAGTACGGCTACTTTTAAATCTGTTAGAGAATGTCCAGGAAGATTGAAGTGTTCTCCTACTGGCTTTTGTATGTTATCATTACTGATGTCCGATTTGTGTCCATTTATTCTTTTATGTAGAGACTGTCCGGTTTGGCCAATGTACATGGCAGAGGGGCATTGCTGGCACATGATGTCATATATAACATTAATAGATGTGCGGGTGAATGAGTCCCTGATGATGTGGCTGATGTGGTTGGGTCCTCTGATGGTGTCACTAGTGTAGATATGGGGACAGAGTAGGCAACGAGGGTCGTTACAGGGATTGGTTCCTGGGTTAGTGTTTCTGTGGTGTGGTAGCAAGTTACCCATCATAAACAAACATACAAAATCATGCACCATATTCACTGTCATAACTATAAAGGGAAGGGTAACAGCCCTCCTGTGTACAATACTATAAAATCCCTCCCGGCCAGAGACTCCAAAATCCTTTTACCTGTAAAGGGTTAAGAAGCTCAGGTAACCTCGCTGACACCTGACCCAAAGGACCACTAAGGGGACAAGATACTTTCAAATCTTGGTGGGGGGAAGGCTTTTGTTTGTGCTCTTTGTTTTGGGGGGAGTTCGCTCTTGGGACTAAGAGGGACCAGACATCAATCCAAATCTTTCTGAACAAGTCTCTCATATTTCAAACTTGTAAGTACAGCCAGGCTAGGCGTGTTAGTTTTATCTTTGTTTTCTCAACTTGTAAATGTACCTTTTGCTAGGGTGTTTACCTCTGTTTGCTGTAACTTTGAACCTAAGGCTAGAGGGGGGTCTTCTGGGCTCTTTAATTTGATTACCCTGTAAAGTTATTTTCCATCCTGATTTTACAGAGATGATTTTTACCTTTTTCTTTAATTAAAAGCCTTTTTTAATAACCTGATTGATTTTTCCTTGTTTTTAGATCCAAGGGGGTTGGATCTGGATCCACCAGGAGTTGGTGGGAGAAAGGAGGGGGGATGGTTAATTTCTCCTTGTTTTAAGATCCAAGGGGTTTCATCTGTGTTCACCAGGGAGTTGGTGGAAGAGTCTCTCAAGGCTACCCAGGGAAGGGAGTTAGCCCATTGGGAGTGGTGGCAGCGGACCAGATCTAAGCTGGTAATTAAGCTTAGAAGTTTTCATGCAGGCCCCCACATCTGTACCCTAAAGTTCAGAGTTGGGAAGGAGCCTTGACATTCACAAAAAGTAATACAGCTATTTCCCAGTTCTCTACATAAGGGCAGTGGACTGGGAGTCAGGAAATATAGTTCTGCTCTCAGCTCTATCACTGAGCTTCTGGGTGACCTCAAGCAAGTCACATCATCTTCCTATCCCACAGTTTCCCCATCTGCAAAGGGACGATAATCAAACTTTACCCTCTTTTGTAAAGTGTATTGAGATCTCTGAGTAGAAAGTGCTAAAGAAGTGTTAAGTATTTTTATTACTTTCTCTTCACTTGTGCCTATCACTGTGGGAGGAAAATGGTTAACTCCAAAACATAAGCAAGTTAACTTTCAAATAAATATAGATAAAAAAGAAAGGAACAAGAACTCTTAATAGACGTGCCAGACCTAGCCCAAGACATCATTTTAGCCCTGTGCCTTTTTAGTATAATGTATTCAGTTTATTTATTGTTTGTATTGTGATGGTGCCTAGGGCCCATATTATAGACCAGAGCCCAAATGTGCTTGGCACTGTACAACAACCAAAAGACTGTGCCCCAAGGAACTAACAATGTAAATAACTTTTCTTTTCTTTCATTCATAGTGTCTGTCCAGGTTTCCTATAACCTCTTTCTGTGGTACACCAACTGTTTATCGCATGCTGGTGCAGCATGATCTTTCCAGGTACATCTAGATTGCTTACTAACCATCTCAACTAAACCATGTTCTAGCAGAATCATAGCCCTAGATTTTTTCTTTGCCAGGTTGTATTCTAACAAAATAACCATTTCAGAGGTTGAAATTCTAGTTGAACTTACTCTGTAAGTTCTTTACCAGTTACAGCTGCAGTGAATGAAGCCCAGAACCGAACCATGCCAAAGTCTCTATAGTAATGCACTTTAGTCATCCTAATCATTGTTTTAAACACTTATTAAGCTACAAGTTCAAGAGCCTGAAGCACTGCCTAAGTGGGGGTGAGCCACTCAACCCTGAAGTGATGGAGAAATGGAAAAGCAAAACAGGGATGGATATCTATGAAGGATACGGCCAGACTGAAACAGTACGTTTGCATTCAATCACACACACCTAATAAGCTTAATTCTAACTCAAGCTCATGAGGAAAGATATCAAATCCATATGGTAGGTTTCTTGCTTTATCCAGGAAAACAGGCCCCAAATTTTCAAATATAGGCAACTAACATCAGGCTACTAAATCCATATGTAGGCCCCTGAATAAAAGTAGTCTGATTTTCAAAGGTGCTAAGCACCTGCAGCCCCAGTGACTTCATTTGGAGTTTTGGGTTCTCAGCGTCTCTGAAAATCAGGCTATATTTATTCAGGAGCCTAAACATAGATTTAGGTGTCTAAGTTTGAACATTTTGGCCTAGGAATTTAATTAGGCAGCATGTTTTCCTTCAGCCAAACATCTCAGCAGCAGATTTTAAAGGGGCCATTAGCTATGCAATTAACTCATTAAATGTGTTCCAAAAACACAGTAAGGGTGTATCTTACCACTGAGCCACTGAGTGCAGGGGACCCAAAGTGGCCAATCTGGCTGGAGGGAGGGGGCAGTAAGGAGGGCATTCTGGCTACACAGCAACATTCCCTTCTTCCTCTAACCCTGTACAAACTCAGCTGGGAGGGAACAAACCAGGCCAGGTCTGGGAGATAATCATTTTTGTGTGACATCATTCCCTCTTAACTCTAGGGGGTTTCAGGTGTAGATAAATGCTGATCCTGACAGTGTTATGCTTCGTCCCTCACCTCACAGTGAACCCCACTCCACAGGTGGGGATGCAATGAGCCAGACCTATGGGCTGGGCTGGGGCATGAGGAAACAGTACAGAGGCACACAGCTTCTGCACTGATGGTCCTGGCTTCAGGTGTGTATTCAGAGATCCATGAGTTTCCAGGGATGAGTCCCAGTCAGTTCTCTGTGGTAGATAATCCTATCTTCCTAATGGAACAACCGGCAGAAAGTTCCATGTGCCTAATTCTGACCTCACACCAGGTTGTTTTTTTTACAGTTACTTAACTCTGTTGATATCAGTGGAGTCACTTCAGATCTACACAGGTTTAAGTGAGAGGACACCTAAGCCCCATGTGTCTAAACTTGTAGAATAGGGTGACCAGATGTCCCGATTTTATAGGGACAGTCCCGATTTTTGGGGCTTTGTCGTATATAGGCGCCTATTACCCCCCACCCTCTGTCCCGATTTTTCATACTTGCTGTCTGATCAGCCTATTGTAGAATCACCAGCACCCTTGTAGGAAAAATCTGTGCAAGGGAAGATTTGGACATACAGGAATAAAGTCTCCAATTGTACGTGTTGACAATCATTATAATGTAGCCAATAGTAAATATCAGCTGCTGGGCCAAATTCTTCTCTCAGGCTGATATTTCTTTGAAGTTAATGGATACTTCTCTCACACAGACATACTTCTTTGTAATTAATGGAGTTAAAGTGGTGTAAAACAAATGCAAATGAGAGGAGGTTGAGTTCCAAGGGATTTAATCTGGATTTTTTCACTAGTATAGTTGAGAACAGACTTTATCCCACTGAGCCAGATCTTCAGTTGGTGTAAGTCAGGGTAACTCCATTGACTTCTTTGGAGCAATGTTGATTTACACCAACTGAAGATCAGGCCTATTGTGTTTAAAATCACAATTTTTCATTTTTCAAATGAACATTTCTACAAAAATGTTACTAGTAAAATAGATCATGCAAAATGTTTTCAGTTACAAATGTTCATATCTAAATAAAACATCAAGCACTGTATTTTGTTGCACACATACAATTTTATTTTACAGGTTTTGATATTATCAGTTTGCAAAGGGATGAAAATTAAACCTGGTGCTATGGGAAAGGCCTCTCCACCTTATGATGTTCAGGTATTTTGATACTCCTGGTCACTTTCCATCTGAAGTAAGATAAAGTTCCCACACAACACCAGAGTCTCTCAACATTTAATTCAGTACATCTCTCTGTTTAACAGAAAAACATTAAATCATTCAGGAGGGGTTTTCTCTCATTCTAGGTAATAGATGAAAATGCTAATATTCTGCCTCCTGGGGAAGAAGGAGATATTGCCATCAGAAGCAAACCAACAAGGCCATTTTGTCTTTTCTCTCACTACGTGGTAAGGAAACTTTGTATGAAATTAATCAGACTTTGAGGCCACATCTTAAATACACTGATAACTTTTTAAAGTATCTTGCTGTGGGTGTCTATATCCTTCCAAAGACAATAGCTCATGTGTCTCATAAACAGGACTTCCACTGGTGCAACCAGAGGCAGAAAGTGTACTTGTGGGTTGAGACAGAAAGCCTCTGCAATATTCCCACCCCTGAGGGACTAAGGATATGTCTCTACAGCAATCATCCAGTGTGATTGTAGCCCAAGTATACATATCTGAGCTAGCTTTAATATAGCTATCTCGGGTCCCAGAGCAGTGAAGCCGGGGCAGCATGAGCTTCAGCGCAGGTTGTACAAACCTGTCTGAAACCCTGGGTAATTACTTGAGGGTCTAGCCCGTGCTGAAACCAGTGCTGACACAGCTTCACACTTCCAGGACCTGAGCGAACTAGATTAAAGCTAGCTTTGGTATGGTGGCTCGAGCTGCAGTCACACTCAGTGACTGCATTCTAGCCATACCCTAAGAAACAGGTGACTGTGGCCAGGGATGCATTGACCCAACTCAGCCTCAGCTGATAGGGCTCCTGTGGAACACCTGGCGGATTTTTAATACTCCCTCCCCCCTTGAGCTATCCTACGGGAGGTCACACAGCAGGACTGCTGCCTGCCCTTCCTCCGGTGCATATCCTTGGAGGGGGGCGGGGCAGGCTGGCCCTGGAAAGTGTCACTAAAAGCGAGCGTGGTCCAGAGTTCAATGTTTTTAATGGTTCGTTGCAAGGAGGTGGTTTTAATGAAGAACACAGTTCTCTCATTCTTTGTCTCCTCCTCCACCCCAGTCTTCCAACTTGATTTTCTAATCATGCTATTAATGAAGGTGGATTTAAGGGCTAGCTTTTCAAAGGAGCAGACGGTGGGAGTGCCCACAAAAATATACATGGCCCTTTTGCACCTGCAAAAGCTGGCTAAAAGGGTAGGTAATGTGTAAAGATATATGCCAGATGTGTTTAACTGACTTTCTTGCACGCGTGACTTCCGCCTTCTGACTTGCCTCATGTAGCCTGTCCCAATGACCCAGGCTTGAAATGGAAAGAGACTACAAACAAGTGCCTGGACAAGCCTGTGGGCACCTAGCTGGAGCAAAAAGATATTTGCAAAATGCTTCTGTTAGCAAATGACAAAGACACATCACTACTGGTTCACAGCCAGTTTAGACACATGTTAGGGCTGCGTGACAGTACTTCTGCAGCTCAAGTGTAATCATTCGCACAGCTCTAATACAAAGTCACTTGATCTCAGAAATACAGAATGTATTCATAGTAGATCAGATCATGCTAGATTTATATAGGCTACAGCAAGACTGAAAAGGTTCAAAATAAGAACAGTTATGAAAAGTTTTGTAAGTTTTAAAAAAACTTGTATAAAGATAAGTGAGTTCTCATGAAACCTTTCCTGACGGAGTAACTATGGCCTTCTTCTGTTCAGTAACAATTTATGGTAAAACACCACTGAGGTCCTGATCTGTCTCCCATTGAAGTCCATTGGGATTTTTTCCATTGACTTCAGTGGGAGGTGAATTGGATCCTAAGGGTTCATTACCATTTGTGAGATTTCCTTTGTTGTTGTCAGGATGAACCAGAGAAAACTGCTGCATCAGAACGTGGGGATTTTTATATCACAGGAGACAGGGGCATTATGGATGAAGATGGATACTTCTGGTTTGTTGGAAGAGCTGACGACGTCATTAAATCTTCTGGGTAAGTTTGTTTTTTTTGGGTTTCCATACTAAGCCACGAGACATTGATACAGTTTGTAAATACCAAGCTCTTATTTCCTCTCCTAGGTATCGTATTGGACCATTTGAAGTAGAAAATGCCTTGATGGAGCACCCGGCAGTAGCAGAAGCAGCTGTTGTCAGCAGCCCAGATCCCATCAGAGGAGAGGTAATGAGGTTGATATTAGTGGTTATGCAAAAACACCTACTGTATATACTTGTTTAGAAATAAACTATAGCTGTCAAGGAAATCTAGGAATGCTAAAGGCCAGATTTTCAAATGTATTTAACCACTTAAAAATGCAGAGAGATGCCTAGTGGGATTTTCAAAGAGCCTAAGCAAGTTAGGTGCCTAACTCCCATTGATTTCAAAGGGAGTTAGGTGCCTACACAGATTAGGTGCTTTGAAAAAGCTGACCCTACGTTCTAGGGAAAACTGACCAGTGTTATTTTATTTGTTTTGCTGTTTAAAAATAAATTGATTAATTCTACTCCTACATACAACCAAGCAACCACAGTGACTTTGATGAATTCCAGTGGGTTCCACCGGTGAAACTGAGAGCAGACCCACTGACTTTAATGGGATATTTTACAAAACAGGCCTTTAGTTGAAAACTATGCTTGATGTTTATGCATAGGCATATACTTATATATAGATAGGGCTCAATCCTTAGGCATGCTGCAGGCTGCAGCACAACTAAAAGCAGCCACAGGGCTGCTCTAAGTTCCACTAACTTGAAACAGTGCCCTAGAGCTGTTGTGTTAGCCAGGAACCATTGAAGAGCAGTGTGCTCAAGCCACATCCCTCCTACCTCCACCTCCACCTCCTGTGCTGCGTGTTAAGAAGAGGTGGTAAAAAGCTGGCATAGTTGACTGTATGCTAGTTGAGGATTCCCACACACTGGATGAATCCTCAGATGCCTACATGGGGCAGTTTAAAGGCCCTGAATGGCACAAAGAGCCTTACTTTATGCCAGCATCTGGCCCATAATCTTACACTCCTCTCTTGAAAGCAATTTTAATGTTGCAAATTATAGTTTTCAGTTTTCATCATTGTAAATGTGATTAAATATTAGATGTTGCCTACATCTGACTGTGTCTTGTAGGTGGTGAAAGCCTTTGTTATTCTATCTCTTGACTTTGCATCACGTGATCCAGAAAAATTAACTAAGGAGCTGCAAGAGCATGTCAAAAAAGTTACTGCACCATACAAGTATCCCAGAAAGGCAAGTACCTCCAAGTGCTGAATGTAAGGGTAACTACTGACAATGCACCCCAAAATTAAAACTGTTCTGATCAAAACTAGAGATCAGATTAGAAATGTAAACAGATTTTACTTTTTAGTAAACAAATATTTTCCTCTTTATACACACCAATACTAAGCTTGGTATGTATAAATTGCTTCCACCCACTGTTCACAGGGCTCTTAGTCCAAACACTGGGCCTGATTCACTACTGTGTTACTTGAGTTTAGACTGGTGTCATTACATTGATATCAGCTGTTAGACCTGCATAAAACTGGACAGCAGTGCATCAAGCTCACAGTTTATAACCGAAGGGCTTTACATTTCCATTTGGTGTTTGAGTGGGTACTCCAACATCGGGTGGCTCGTCAGTAGCACTTGGTTTAGCTGTTATAGCCATATAGACACCCACCGAAGGCAGGGCACAGGGCCGGCTCCATGCACCAGCTTGCCAAGCAGGTGCTTGGGGCGGCCACTCTGGAGAGGGGCGGCACATCCAGCTATTCGGCGGCAATTCGGCGGACGGTCCCTCACTCCCACTTGGAGCGAAGGACCTTCCGCCGAATTGCCGCCAAAGAGCGCGATCGGGGCTTTTTTTTTTTTTTTTTCGACGGATGGGGCGGCAAAAACCCTGGAGCCAGCCCTGGCAGGGCAGAGTCTCATTGAAGTCCTAGTGGATGGAAAAGTCTGTACTATCAAATCCTGTTGCAGGATCAGGGCCGTAACTGGGAAATCTCTCTCTCTCTCTCAGATATTCGATTAGTATGTGCTCTGAAAAAGAAACCTCACTTCAGTGGATTACAGGTCCTGTCCTGCTCCCATTGAAGTTAATGGCAAAATTCCCTAGCTTTCAATGGAGCAGGACTGTTCCTGGAAAAGTTGAGGAATTACTGTGTGAGCAACTGGCTGGTCCATTTCCCGAGCAAGAAGCTCGTTCTTTTATGAACGCTGGTGGACTTTCTCCATGGTTTATCCTGAAGGAATCTCTAACCTTTACAATAGAAGTTTTGTTCCAGAAAGCAAGACAGCACCAAACCACATTTAATTTGCTATTTTTTCATAATTATTTTTATTTTTTTATAAATTAGGTGGAATTTGTTCAACAGCTACCAAAGACAATCTCTGGGAAAATCCGAAGGAAGGACTTAAAGAACAAAGAGTGGGGGAGAACTTAGCTTTGTTGTGGAATTAAGAGCATAAATTTTCATTTCTGCTATAATCATTCATTGCTTCTTCAGGCTATGACCTGTTCTCTGTTGACATCAGAAGGAGCTAGATAGTATTTGTGATGAGGAATAGACGTTGTCACTGTTTGCTGTAATTTGCAATGTTCCGGGGCCTTGCGATGGTTATGAAACTCAGTGGACTTGATTCTCCTACCTTTTACACTGATGTAAATCAAGAGAAACTTCATTCAAGGCAATACTGTGAGAGGAGAATCAGACCCTAAACTCCTCTTTATCTTTCTGTTTGATTATTTTCCATCTATGCCTTATCATTCAATACTGACTGTTACACTGCTGGCAGGTATGTGTCAAATATTGTGTAATTATTTTTAATGGTCAGATTAGCTTTATAGAATACTAGATAACGTTGAGGTGGTAATTATTGCTAAATTGTCTTCTATCAGCCACCATCTTTTTGTGCATGTTAGTTTAAAAAAAATAAAAGATTTCCTGGGTTGTGAAATTGTTAGGTCACAAAATGTTGCTGTGACAACCAAATTTTCCTCTCCAGTATTCAAGCAATGTTCTACGTCAGTGTCTTCATTAGGCATTATTAGGAGTCTGGGCCCAATGCTTGCAGCCATTAATATTATCCTACTGAGTTCCACGGTAGTAGGCACTATTCTTGTTCACAGCATCAGGTCTCGCTTCTTCCCTGACATGGTACAAATAACCACCTTTGAGGTCAATGTTACTTGTGCTCTGTGGGGGGATACTCTGACTCCAGGATTGCACAGTACTGTATATTAAGAGTAAACCCACATGCTGAAGACACTGTGATATGCTTTTTATTACTCTTTTAAAAGAACATGAAAGACAACTGAGCTTTGTGACTAAAGCAGGTTACATTTAGAGGTAATATAAAAACACTGGTAAACCAGTAAGTACAAGAAAAGTGTTATTTTATCTCAGAATCTCTGGTTCTGCTGTGAACTCACTCTAATTAAGGCTCCATGTCTGTCACGGAGGTCACAGAAGTCACGGATTCCATGACTTTCTGTGACTTCTGCAGCGGCCGGTGTGGCTGACTCCGGGGCTGCCCGAGCAGATCAGGCAGCCTGCCTGGGCCAGTCGCACCGGCCGCTTCTGGGGCAGTTTAGGTGGGGGAAGGGCTGGGGGTTGGGGTGCAGGGCGGTGCTTACCTCGGGGGAGAGGGACTCCCTGAAAACAGCGGGCACGTCCCTGCAGCTCCTAGGCAGAAGGTCTGGGGGCTCTGCACACTACCCCTGCCTGGAGGCACCGCCCCGCAGCTCCCATTGGCTGCAATTCTTGGCCAATGGGAGCTGTGCAGCCAATGGGATCTGCGGAGCCAGAATTCGAGCTTGTGGCGGGGGTAGCACGTGAAGTCCCTTTGGCCTTCCCCCCCCCAGGAGCTACAGGGACATACCGGCTACTTCTGGGGAGCTGCGCGCAGCCCAGTAGGGAGCCTGCCAGCCCCACCAACTTTCCTCCTTCCCTCCTCCCCCCCCAGCACCAGCAGGGGTCCCAGGACACACGCCGCCCCCCCGCCTCGCCTCCCAGCACCAGAGGGGGTCCTGGGCCACCCCCCACAGCACTTGCGGCACCTCTGGACCACCTCCCCAGAGCACCCGTGGCCCAGCCCAAGTTTTAGTCAGGGGTATATAGTACAAGTCATGCACAGGTCACAGGCCATGAATTTTTGTTTACTGCCCATGACCTGTCCATGACTTTTACTAAAAATACCCGTGACTAAAACGTAGCCTTAGCTATAATATGGCACTCATGAGCACATCTGTTGTAGTGCTGAGGGCCTGGGAAAATAGCAAATGTTTTATGTAAAGCTGTGGATTACCTTTCAGTAGAATTAATTCAGTTACTAATTGGCAAACAAACACAGGTCCCAGCAGAGTCTGTGCCAAGAGGTTTTCTGCAGGTGAATCTAACCACTTAAACATCCTCAGGCTTTCAAATGTATATTGCTTTGCTTTAAAACTACTAAGTACTTAATTACCACTGGTGGAATACAAAGGACTATTCTCCCCCTCACTATATCGGTGTAGATATACACTCTAATGAAGGCCCTGATGCTGCATGATTGAAGCCAAATGAGAGTTTTAACATTAACTTCAATGGGAGCAAAATCAGACAGCAAATGAAGACAGACTTGCAAAATATTTACATGCTGTAATCACTACATTTGTTACAGAAATGGGGGTGAAGCATTTCTGGCAGTGACTAACTGGCAAGGAAAGGGGGCTTTCTTTATTAATGAGTCCCTGGGGGTTGTTACATACTTCCCAGATAAGGTGTGTGCTGCCTAGCCTGCCACTTATCCAAAGACACTGTATTTTAAGTAAGCAACACAAATGACAGATTTGGAAGCTTCAGCTGCATGGGGCTGAAACATGCACTCAATAGCAGCCTTGCAAAATCCTACTTACCAAGGTCAATAATTATGTTTCAGTGAGCAAATTAAAAAACTGTTTCATTATCACAATCATGTCAATAGAGTCTGTGCATGTGCCAGCAAATATTGATGGCAGTTTTACAAAGCTGATGTAGAACGCTCAGTCCAACACCAGGATCATGTTTTGGGTTTTAACTACAAACTCTCTGGAACAGTGACTGTCTCTTCCTATATGTGGCTGCAGCACATAGCACATTTTGCACCATTGTACTAGTCAGTGAATAAGCAGTAATAATATTTCCAAAATGTCACAGCTGTGGTGTGTGTCTCAAAATTTACTTGTCCAATGAAGTGAGGGTCACACAGGGTCTGGTCAATGGACCTTCAAGCAACCCCCTGAAAATTATTATAAATCTAACCTATGCCACTCTGGGGACGGAGGCAGGGCAACGACATAGCTGCCTAAATCCATACACACTCATGATTTTCAAACACTCCAAGCTGGTTTTGATTCCTGATTTCCACACTATTGCATTTTTATATGTTTCAAGTGGCATGTGAGTATTTGTGTTACACAGCTCAGAATCCACTTAAAGCAGCCACTGGAAAGACCAACTGCAACACACAGTGTGTAGTCTGAAGCAAGTAGGGGACAGAAGAACAAGAACATATGTTTACCCTTTTATGCGGGCATGCAATCCCAGGGGAAGTTTCTCTACTACAAATCCCTACTTTATTGTATTGAGCCAGCCCCTTGAGATCAGCTCCATCTGGATCTCAGAGCCCCCTCTCCTAATCCAGGCAGAAAACAGTCTTTGCATTTAAAGAGCTGCTGATCATACAATATATTCTTCCAGGCTTTAATTGAATCACGAGATCATCATCTAATATATTTTAATTTCTTTGATGTCGATGCCCAAGGTCCTCTAAGCACCTTAACCAAAATGCTAAAACATAATTAACCTAACTAGGCATCTTGCCTGAATAATGTCAAGAGAGGAAGCAGAACCAATAAAATACACCAGTCAAGCCAACCAATGGGATAATTCACCTTTCCCTTATGCCAGTTTAACACCAATGTAACTCCAGTGATGCAGCAGAAGTGATTGTGATTTGCACCGGTTTAAGTGAGAGGAGAGTCAGATCTGATATCTTTAGATATGATGAGTCTATAGTTTACTGTAATATTGTATGTACCAAGTTCTCAGAATAAGGGAATAGGTATGTCTCATTGGTAGTGGCTTTGTGATGAGTTAAAGGGCGTAGGAAGAGTCCAGGCTTCCAGGAGTCATGCCTTATTTGTGCTGGTCCAAGTCACTTACCTCCTGACATTTTTCAGGTAACATTGTCAAAAGCTTTGATGCCCAAGTCACATTTTCAAGTGATTTAAGCACTTGGCTTACAAGGAAACTGAGGCTCCTACATGCCTACATCATGTTTGAAAATGAGACTTAGGCTCCTTAGGGGCTTTTCAGATTTTTTACCTAGGATCCTTTCAACTCACTTTTGAATGAGCCAGTCATCCAGTGTCTAGATGCTGGTTCTCACAAGAGCTAGTTAATATATTTGGTTTTCCTAGGGAAATACAGCACTAATGGCAAATAGCAAGCGATTTCAGTGACTGCTAATCTTATTGTGAGCACAACTGCAGCTATGTGCCAGTCATACTGAGTGGCTAAAGCAACATTATCTTTACTCAGGTAGTTTACAGTGCAAGATAGACAATGCAAGATGTGGCTGTAAGAAAGTCAATCTTATGTCATGAGTCTTGCATTCTCAGCTTGTGTTAATATGTCTGAAACTCAAAACTGATCAAAGTCAAGGGGCTGGTTCTTGGGTAAGAATAATCACATTAATCTGTAAATCTCAGACATTTACTGCTACTACTGGAAGGATCATAATTATCTTGGTGCCTGCTTTTCAGGTGAGACAGATCCCCTTAAGAATTAACCAAAGCTTGTGCCTCATATTCACAAACTCCCTTAGAATTACAGTACAATGAGGCCGCCGGGCTCACCAGATTAGTCACTGAAAGGCTTTTGGTATCTTAAAACTGTACCTAAGTTGTCTTGATGAGTAGCATATTATTAAATTGTTGTTCTATTGTAAAGTAAGATGGCCCTGACAAATAGCAACTTACAGTACACTGTCACCCATCATGGTATATCTGTACTAGAAAAGACAGGCCATCAGTTTGGCAACTATTTGCATAATCCTCAGAATCTGAATGCAATCTCTTGCAAAGTAAACTGAATGCAAACAGGCTCCAGCTCTGCAAAGCATTTAAGCATATTCTTGAATTAAACATCTGCAAAAGTGCTATGTTGAGCTGGTTTGCTGACTCATGACCACAGAGAAGAAGTCAGAATATTAAATAATGGAGCAATATTTTTAAGGTTAATATACAAACAATAGGCCAGGTTCTGATCTCACTTCCACCCGTGTAAATCTCATGCTGCTGAGGCATATGCTGCCTACAGAAATCCCACACATCATTTGGCACATCCAACACCTCATTCAGGGCCTCTGTATGAATATAGGCCATTGATATCTTGTGTTGCTGTACCTATGTCCTCTAAATTCAGATCCAGCTGATTCTTAACACTGGTCTGCAAATTTCTGTCCCTCCAACCTCTCCCCTGCTCCCAGGATCATTACACGATCGTGCCTTTCTCACTTACTATACTGAATGGGTTTATGGCTGCATCTACAATAAATTGCTCACTCACGTTCTACAAAACTTGGGTGATTTAATAGTTTTGTTTCTTATATTGTTTAAATTGCCTGTCGCCTTCATGTTGCCATCTTCCAGACCATGTATATCTTCTGGGATCAGATGCAGTACTAGGCCCCTGTGCATGTAAGATGGTGTACCAGTTGTGTCAACAGCAGTGGTTCTCTAGCTTGAGTTCTCATTACTCTCCTCAGGGCTGGGGAGTCAGGTTTGGTCATGTCTGAACTGTTTACATTTTCTCCTCCAAATAGAATAGGTGAGATTTATTTGCACTGTGATTCCTGACACTTTTAATTACATTTATCATGCTGTGTCTCATAGAGTGTTTGCCTTGAGGATCTGATAAACTCCTTCAACTCCACTCTTGTGGTACTACAGGATGAAATTATAGATTAAGGCATTGTGGATTATCTAGTCTCCTGAAGTAGTGAACCAGAAACAAGATAGTTCAGACAGTTCTCTTTCCATCTTCTCTCACCCTTCTTAAGTCGCCATACCTTTAATCAGCGAATAATTGGAGAAATGAAAACTGGCTTCCCATCAGGGACTAATCCTTACCACTGAACACAATACACAGTACTAATAAAGGGCAACAACTACTTAAAAAGACAAGTTCAATTAAATTAAAGGAGATATCCTATCTCCTAGAACTGGAAGGGACCTTGAAAGGTCATTGAGTCCAGCCCCCTGCCTTCACTAGCAGGACCAAGTACTGATTTTGCCCCAGATCCCTAAGTGGCCCCATCAAGGATTGAACTCACAACCCTGGTTTAGCAGGCCAATGCTCAAACCCATCCCCCCCAAAAAATAAGTGAGAAGGGATAGCTGGGAAGAGGATGTTATTGATAATGATCATGCTAGACACATGTGGATGAGTTAAAAGAAGTCTTACCTGACGATAAAATATCATCTGCAGGTAAGGGCAACGTCTTTTATGATATACTTAAAACACCTAGAGAAATGAGCGCTTTTGGAATAATTGTTAGATTATTTAAGCTTCTCTGGAGTAAAAGAGCACTTCTTGCCTTCTGGTAACATACAAAAAATTACCCTATAGCAACCATCCCTATCGTCCCCCTTCCTTATGGTGACTTGGCACATTTATGAAGGATTTGGGGATACGGGGGAGACGCTGTAGTTTTATGTTTGATGGACAATAGAACACAAGTGGCTTCTCTACAGGTTAATCTATTCTATGATGTGATGCTCAGATCAATAGATGAGGTTAAAAAAATCAATTTTTAATGAGAATTTATGGTGTGGTCTGGACGTGAGTTTTGCTGCCTGACTTGTGTGGAACTGAAATAAGAGGCAATATGTTCAGCTGATCACACGATTACAAAAAAAAAAAAAAAAAAAATTATCCTTTAACGTCTAAGGCTGAATGCATAATGTCTCCCATGCTTTCAGCCATAGTCACTGCTCTAATTCAATTCATTCTTTGCAAACTGCTTTGAGGAGAACTTGTATATGAAAGATGACTTATGAAATCAAATTCACCTGTATATTTAGTGCTAAATGCAGATGTGGCAAAAGCACTAATTCCGTAAGCAAAGAGAAGAAATGGAAAAACACCCAAGAGTTATTCATGATACCTTGTCATTGGACTCATAAAATAAGGCAAGCATTCAAGGGTCACAGCCTTTTCTCGGGCCATGCAAAAACAGTGCCAGGGGAAAACATGAACTTCTAAATAGATTCCCAATTATAACATAATTCAGCTTTATAAATGATGCCAGTAAGAATAATTATAATAAATATAATTTAAATTAATCTCATTATTTCTATTGCTGTAGTGCCCAAAGGCCCCAGTCAGGCTCAGGGCTCCGTTGTACAAAACACTGTACCAACACATAAGATCCAGTCCTTGTCCTGAAGAGTTTGCCACCTAATTAAAGACAAGAGACAATAAAGTAAGTGTAACAAACAATGGGAGGAGATGGGGTCTGGGAGGCATGGGAACAGTAACAAGACTATGGGGTTTCTCAGGCTAGCTAAGGCCTGGTCTACACCTAAAACTTAGGCTGACCTAGCTACATTGCCCAGGGCAATGAATAATTCTGCACCTTGTGTGATGTGATTAGGTCCACCTAACCACCACTGTAGACACAGCTTGGTCACTAGAAGAAATCTTGCCTCGCCCCAACTATGGCCTCTCGGAGAGGTGGATTACCTATGTCAATGGGAAAACTCCTTCCCTTAATGTGGGATGTGTCTACACTACGGTGCTATGGTGGCACCGCTGCAGTGCTGTAGCCGTGCCACTGTAGCTGCTGTAATGTAGACAGCCCCTAAGTTCATAACTAGATGGTTCCAGATCAATTGAACATTTTTTTCCTCTTATGAATAAACAAATAGTTTGGGGGCAGTGACCATTTTTTGTTCTCTCTTGGTACAGCACCTAGCACACTGAGGGCCAGTCCATGACCGGGGCTCCTAGGTGCTACCACAATACAAATAATAAATACTAAATTAATAACTAAACGATACCAGCTCTTCTCACTGATGCTCAATCTAGCTGCAGTTGGCTGGCTACTTTTTTTGCAGCCATTACAAAAGCAGTGGGCTAGGTGGAGACATTTGAAGCAGGAGAGGGCAGTATCTGTACAGATGAGCTCAGAGAAGGCATTCATGCCTAAGGGGCAGCATGAGAGGAAGCACTGGAACATTCGTGGAGGAAGCAGACAGATGTGAAAGCATTGTACAAACACTAGTAATTATCTTCACAACCCTTCTGGGAAGCAGGTAAATATTATTATCTGTATTTTGCAAATGGGGAAACTGAGACAGATTAATTGCCCTGATCTTGTGCATGTGCTTCATTTTATGCATGTGATGTCAGGGGGCCCACTCAGGTGTAAAATTAACATTTCAATGCGTGTTTGTGTACTCAGGGCCTAAGCGAAATGTTTGAGTCAGTTAACAGAGGCAGGTCTGGGACGCTGAACTCTGGGCTCTCAATCCTGTGTCTTTAACACAATTGCATCCTTCCTCCTCTCAAATCTTTGGAGAGACAGTCCTTGTGGAAGAAGATTGCTCTAAGAATCTTAGTTTTCTATGCAGGGATTTGAAGCATTACTGCCCATAACAAATTAAGTTTCTTCAGCTTGAAGTGAAAAGTTGCAGCCCTCGAATGTGCTGAGCTGTATTGTACTTCATATGGGTGCCTGCAATTTAAACGAGGGATAATGGCAATTTTGCCAATGCATGTCATCCTCCTTTTGTGGGAAGTGAATACTGTACAAAGTTTTCAGGAGAAGTTTATTACCTAGTTGGAGTGCAAATCTCTCATTTAAATCTCCTCCTTATTTATAACCTGAAAGCAAATAATAATGAACAGCTGGACTTGTCTCAAGCGGAAAACCATTCTGATCTAAGAAACAGCAATATAACAATGTTGCTGCAGGCTTAGCTATTGGAATAACTGTTTTGTTAAACCTCAAAGAGGGAGGAAAGAAAAGTTAATGATTTATTGACTTTTATTTAATTTATTGAAACAGTCCTTCTGTTTTGGACTTAGTGGTTTGGTACCAATCTTCTATACAACGAATGGTTATTTAGTAGTACTAGAAAGAGTGAAGTGGTTCCTTTATTAAAAACCCATCCTGCAAACACTTACATACCTGCTTTACTTTATGCACTATGAGTAGTTCAAGGGGATTAAAGTTAAAGTTAAGCACATTTTAAATCTTTGCAATAGCAGTATTTTGACAGCTGCATCGTGTTAAGGCCTTGATCCTGCAATCCTAACCGATCACAAATATCATACAGCTCATCTGGTTCTTCTGACAAGGGATGGCCTTTATTTTATACCCAAAAGTACCTGTACCATAGAGAAAGTCTATTTTTCCTCTCTGTAAATGTAAATTATTAATGTTTTAAGTGATTAATTAGGAAAATAAGGATACATTCCAAACCAAGAGCCTGATTCTGCAATCCTTACATTGAGTAGTATGGGCTATTTGTAAGTGCCTTTAAAATATGGACTGTACAATGGGGCACAATTAGGAATCTTTCCATTTACTTCAATGGGCTTTGAATCAGGCCCCAAGTTAGCGTCTCTTTATATTCTGCAATTCATTAACTCAAATTCTGGAACTTTAATTCTGAGATCCAAAGTTCTACAAAAGCATAAAACAACAAGGAAGAAGGAACGTATAAGGGTTATGGATGGGGCTGCTCAAAGTGATTAAAAATATTCCCTGAGAAAATCTAAGAGTTTCTTTCAGACTAATTTCAACTAAAAGACCATAACATGTTTAATAGAAAATACATGCAGTCAATGTGGTACGTGGAGTTTCTGTTCTCATTATCTGTAGGAGCATTCACAGAAATCAGAGGATCTAAGGGGCTGACAAGCCGATTGGAACAGAACTGTATTTTAGTTTAAATTGTTAACTCTTGCCCTTAACCCATGGAACTGGGATTTCTCAACACGGACAGAAAATTAGAAGTGCAAACAACAGAAATCCAAAGCATAAACCCAATCCAAAACCACCAACTCTTATTTAATAGCCATAGAAATATTCATCGTTTTACCTAATCCTGTCTTTTTATGCTTCATTCTGTCTCGGGTAGCCAAGTTATTGAGACTTTTGCACCAATTCTCAGTTTTCTGTATAAGGGAAGATTGCCACTTCTGGGCTATCCTTGTATGAGTAAGGGGAGCAGCTTTGGCCATTTATTATCTGATCTTTTTTAAATAGGAAAATTTAGCACACAACCTGTGGAACTCATTGCCACAAGGTATCATTGAATTTCGTAGGATTCAACAAGGAATTACCCATTTATATGGATAATAAGGACATACATTAGATCATTACATAAAACTTAAACCATTTTTCCCTTAAGAAATTATTTATAATCCTTTACACTTCAGGGCATAAATCAATCACTACCAAGTGTATATTAGGAAAAAGTTTCCCTATGGGCAAGTTATTTCATAATTGTCCATGACTTTATTTCTTCCACCTTTCTCTGAAGCATCAGAGACAGGACACTGGTCTGATCTGGGGTTGGCTGCTCCTGTGTTGCTATTAGTGCTGTGAGTACTTTGGTGTTTTTGTTTTTTTCACTTTTCAACTGCTGTTAGTACAGATTCCAACAGACTTTCAGGATGAGCTGTATAGAATTGAAAGGTCATTGGGGAATCAGAACACTTGTATTTCAATGGCTGTGTACAAATTGGCCTTAAAGCTTAACCATATATTAGGACAACTTTCTTAAGATTTTTAATGCACGTCTGAATCATACGATCAGTTTTCTTCATGTGTAGCTCTCTTTTAGAACAGTCTCCATCTGCTATTACATTGTATCGTAACACAAGACATCAAAAGTAGCTCTAGAAATTAAAACTTTGTCTCTTGAGTACCTGACTCGAACCCTGCTGCATACCATCATAACCTTTAAAGTGTGCCCACTCACTATCAGCAGTTACCAGTCGCCCATGCGTGTGAATGAGTGCTGTAAGAGAAGAGAAAAGGGCTGGTAGGAGCGAGGAATAAGATGGAAGAAGATCAACAGAAGTGCTGAGATGTGTCCGGGTAATGAGTTGAAGGATGCCATGTGGGAGAAGAAAAAAATACAGAGGAAGTATAGGTACAGCGAAGAAGAGGAAGATGCAAGAAGGAAAAGTCTTTGCAAATCATAGGCACCAACTCCATGGGTGCTCCAGGGGGAAAAAATGGCAGGTGCTTAGCATCCACCGGAAGCCCAGCGGATCAGTGCCTTCCCCTCCCCCCACTGCCCAGCAGCCCTGCCAATCAGCTCCTCCCTCTCCCTCCCAGCACCTCCAGCCCACCGCAGATCTGCTGTTTAGCAGCGTGCAGGAGGTGCTGGTGGGGAGGGGGAGGAGCAAGGGCAGGGCGCATGCAGGGGAGGGGGTGGAACTGGGAAGAGGCAGGGCAGGGACTTGTGGGAAGGGGTGGAGTGGGGGTGGGGCCTGGGGCGGAGCGGAGGGTTGAGTACCCCCCCCCCCCGGGGTGCAGGAACTTGGGGCCTATGTTGCAAATAATGTAGATTTGTAGAACAACTACAGAGCAAAATCTTAGGACGTGAGGTTTAATCAGAAGTTTCAGGTGATAAGGACCAAGAAAAAGATGGGATGGAGAAAATAGATTACGATGAAAAGCTTATGTGAATTATCAGAATACAATGTAGAGTTGACATAGTGACCACTTGACTGCCATGAGTTTATCCTTGAAACAGCAAACAAGTAGCAAAATTCAAATGCATAGGTGCAAAGTTTATTAACATTCTTAACTTCAAAAATCTAAACTAACATTCTTTAAACTCTAGCTTGTGTTCGTGAGTCTCAGTGTAATCTACAAAACAAGCCAAATTTGAATCTACTAGTTCAAGTTATTTTTGAATAATCCAACTGCAATATTACCAATCAAAATATTTGTGAAGTGCCCTTGTTTGGTGAAGGTGGTTTTCAGTGTGTGAAGATGTACAGCCCAGACTTTCTCCTCAGAGCATAGATATCCAGGGCTTAAATTCTCAAAGAGTATTTCCTGGAGCTGTGGGATTTGGAGCTTCAACCCTATGGGGAGCGCCAGGGCCCAGGGCTTCTTCCCCACAGGTTTGAAAATATTTACTGGAGTTCTGATCCAGACCGTTCAGGCTGAATTTAAGCCCTGATGATATCTGAGCGCCTAGCTGTAGCTAACAAATATCTTGGTGTGTTTGGGGTGGTTACTGGATTAAGGTAGGTGTAGTGATCTGTGGATTTCTTGTATACAACTATATATATATATATATATTGTGATGGGGCAAGGCCAGATGGCTACAGTAAAGTAGTGAGGAACAGGTATGTTAGCCCCAGGCTAAACAAATCCCTGGTACCATGGTAACCAAATGGCAGTTGCTCCAGGTTAATCAAGACACCTGGGGCCAATTAAGATCCTTCTAGAAGGCAGTGGAGATAGCTAGATTGATTGGGACACCTGAAGCCAATCAAGGACTGGCTGGAACTAGTTAAAAGCCTCCCAGGTAGTCAGTGAGGGGTGGGTGTCAGGAGCTATAGGAGGGAGCTGTGCTGGTGGAGGAATGAACCAGTACAAATCTATATCAGGTGTAAGGAAGGAGGACCTGAGGTAATTGTGAAGAAGATATTGAGTGGGGGCTGCTGTGGGGAAGTGGCCCAGGGAATTGTACATGTCCTATTTCCAAAAAGTCAGCTTCCATAGCTGCTAATTTTAGGGTCCCTGGGCTGGATCCCGGAGTAGAGGGTGGGCCTGGGCTCCCCCCTCCCCTCCCTGATTAATCACTGATACTGGGAGACAACAGAGACTGTGCGAGGGAGGGTTGCTTCTCCTCACCTCCCTTGCTGGCTTCTGATGAAAATGGCTCAGAAGACTGTGACCCTTGCCTCTAGAGAGAGAAGGGCTATGTGGAGAGTCACAGTGAGCCTCTGACGCTAGCAAAATCCGTCAGGAAACGCAGGACCCACGGAGTCAAGGAAAGAACTTTGTCACAACTGGTGTTAGCAGTGGGATCATCATTCACAGCGTGGTGGAAGAAAGTGGTTTAAAAAAAAAGTGCACTGGGGTTTTGGATTTTTGTTTTTGTTTTTGGTTTTTTTTGGTTTGCTTTGTATCACAATGGAGGAGGTGGTAAGAGCTCTAGTACAAGCCACTGCAGCCCAGCAGGAGGCCACCGGGTTCAGGCAATGGTGCAACAGGAGTCTATGCGGCTACAGCAAGAAACCAATCAATTATTAATGGGCCAGGCAACCCAAGATCGTGCCCTCTTGTGAGAGGTAGTGGACCAGCTGAAGATCCTCACCACCCAGGCCCGGGGGTCAGATGGGACACGAACCCTGAGGGCCACTGGTCGCCTGCCAAAGATGATGTCAGAAGATGACGTAGAGGCATATCTCCTCTCATTCGAAAGGACTGCTCAGCGTGAGACGTGGCCCCAAGAGCAGTGGGCCAGCATTCTCGCCCCTTTTTTTGTGCGGAGAGGCCCAGAAGGCCTACTTTGACTTGCCTGCCACAGATGCCACTGACTATACCCGACTGAAGGCAGAGATCCTAGCACGATCAGGGGTGATGGCAGCGGTACGGGCCCAGAGGTTCATGGAGTGGAAGTATCAGGAGAACAAACCCCTAAGGTACCAGCTATTCGACCTCATACATCTCGCGCGGAAGTGGTTACAGCCCAAAGTGTGCAGCCCGGAGGAGATTTTGGAAACCCTGGTCATGGACCATTACATGCGAGGACATGCAAGAGGAAAAACACTACTTTATGAATGGCTGAAAGCAGCTCTGTGATGGGCCACTAAGTTTCTATTACATAGTTTTGCCAGATCTCTAATTTCACCTCCCCTTTAGAGTTTTAATTTTTGGCTAAGTCCACAAAGGGACTTAGGCATAGCAATGCTTAACTGTTAGTCACCCTGCTGCCTATTGGAATTCACAGTCCAACCTTTCCTATACAACAGGGAGAGTTAGGTCCCTAAGAATGAGATTCTCAAAAGTCAGCAAGCTGCGCAGAGAGTCGCCTACACTGGCCAGTAGGAAATACTTGGGAGAGGGTCAGGGCCTTAGCCAGATCAGCCGGTTGTCATGAAAAAACAGAGAGAAAGCCCACTAACTCCATTATAGCCAATAGCTCAGCCGTTAGGAAACTTATCACCTGAGATGTGGGCCGCCGGTTTTCAAATCCCTGCTCTGCGTCCTTTGGAGCCAGGACTTGAAGCCAGGTCTCCTAACTCCCAGGTGAGTGCCATAACTACTGGACTACTGGGGGACATCGCCCCCAAAATGCTCACCTCCTGCTGTCTTTTGTGTGAGTTAGGCATGCCTACTGGAACGGGCGTGAGAGAGGTGGGGAATGCCCAGTTGGCGGATCCTGCCAGGGCTTAGGTGTGAGCTAAGCAGCTCAGCATCATCAGGACTTGGACAATTTTGTGCATGTCCACTGGCAGAAACGTACATGCTGAAGGAATTTAGCACCGACAGTGTTAGGTTCAGCTGAGCAGGGGTGTGAGCATCTCACTGGCATGTTGGACTTATGTGCCTAAATTGGCAGCTAGGCCCCTAAGGCCCTTTGTGGAACTAGCCCTAAGTGCTTGACCTTGCAAGCATGTACATGGAACACAGCAGGGCGCACAAGGATTTTGTACCCTAGCACAAGAGTGAGCCGATATTACCTATCGGTACAAGCAGGGTGAAGAGATAGCCATAGTTCTTCTCCGCCCTACCTGGAAGTAAATCCTCACTTCCTAATTTGCTAGTGGACTGGGTAAAAGATGGATGGGAAAAGGCTGGAGAATGGGCACACATGAGAAAACACAAGCTCGGCTGAGATCCTTATTTGCTTATGAGGAACTGAACTGTGCACTCCCTTCTGTAGCTTTACTAGACAGCTACAGAGCAGCGCACTGAGTAATACAGGACCAGGTTCCTTACACTCGCTGTTCTGCTCATCACCTAGTGCTCACGTACATCCAACACTCTGCTCTCCTGGTGCAGTAGCAAGCCCTTAATAGATATAATTGAGAGAATTGCAGGTATTTCTGTGGGGGCATTCAGAATGTATGTAATAACAATCCATATAGGACCAAAGAAAATATTGACTTAAGCAAGGTGTTAGCCAGTCAATGACAATAAAGCTCTGCATTCAATTCTCATGAAGTTATTACAGCTTAAATTTTCAAAAGCAGCCTCTAATTTTGGGTATCTCCATTTTTGGGTGCCCAGTTTTAGTTTTCTGTGGTGAAATTCTGGCTCCACAAAAGTCAATAACAAAACTCCAATTGACTTAAATACGGCCAGGATTTCATCTCTGGAGACTGACTTCATGTGTCAGTGAATGTCATGACATATTGGCTCTTGTCTGACTGACATTTCACTAGTCAGTGTATTACCTCTTGTGCTAATGTGCCCAGTAATTCAATGATCTCCGTTACCGCACTGAAAATTTAACATAACATAACTATAATAACTTCACTACAGGTACCTCAATCCTATTGACTGTATGAACAAAATTCTACGTCCATAAAAGTGCCCAGACAGATGTTTTGCTCATTAGTAATGAGCTCTACCAATGACACCATATTGCAAGTTTAGACCACTGCAATAGGAAACAATGTGCTGGAAGAAGTGAACCATGAAGATGCGCAGCACATTCAGTTAATAGTCAGCAGGGTGTAACAAAGCGAGTGCAAATTCCACCCTGGTTACTGCCTGCAGCTCTGCAGCTGAGAGTGACTTCTGACCTGAAACATTAAAAAGGACAGTAAACAACGAGGGGAAAATTCTCTTAGCTTTGTAGGGCTCCCACTGATGTAAGTGGGTCAGGTATTTTTGATAAAATTGGAACTGATCGGAATCCCTACTGAAAAATTCAACCAGGACCTGAACCGAACCCTTGGTAATGTATCAAAATGTTTGGTTAATGTTTTTAAGTCATTTTCACTTTAGCAATCGGCTGCAGCTTTGGATGTGCTGAGACATAGCAGAGAAGGCAGTTCTTGTAATATTACCAGGCCGAACCCAAGCAGGAAGCACTGAGGACGTGGGTTCATTAGACTAATGTCCCTTTACAGCATGCTGGCAAAGTAAAGGGCTCTTAGTGTAACTGCAAATGAGGCTCTAGGGAAAAAGCCATATCTCAAGAGTTCAACCATTTTGCAAAACTAAGAAATTTGCACGATCAAAAAGTCCTCCAGAATCAGGGCCGTCCCTAGGGGGGTGCGAGGCCCGGGACAAATCAGCCTGTATGGGGCCCCCTTAACATTTTTTATAAAGGTGAAATCTGGTGTGGGGAGGGGACACCAGTGCTGGAGGGCGAGGGATGATGGAGAATCACAGGGTGGCACCTGTGCTAGGGGCGAGGGGGTGCCCTGTGCTGGGGGGTCCTGGAAAAGAAAGGGGTCCGGGGAGGAAGGGCAATGGATGGGGTCAGCCTGGCACTGGCGTGTTCCAGCGGCACTAGGACACTGGCGACCGGTGTGACGGCAGACGAGCAAGAAAAAGAAATACAACGCACGCTTCCCACTGGTGAGAGCAGGCCTGACCACCACTGCTGGCGCCAGATCCCCCACTAACCCCCCAGGCCAGCCTGGCCCCCCAAACCGCTAACTCCACCCCCCCGGGCCAGCCTGGCCACCCAGGCACCCCTAACCCCACCTGCCCTGGGCCGGCCTAGCGCCCCCCGCATGACACATGCACACTGAAGCATGGGGGCCCCCCAAAGCACAGGGCCTAGACCAGTCACCCCGATTCGCCATACCCAAGGGACGACTCTGTCCAGACTGTTAGGTGCATATCTGAACTGAGCTGTTTGGGTCCATCCCTCTTTAGTAAATGTGAGCAGAAAAAAAACCCTGCACTCACCTCCCCTGCTTTTGTTGGCTCCTCGGAGATGTCTTCCAAAAAGCAGTTCCACTCTTTTTCCTTGGTATGGATATAATATGAGAATGCAGGGGCCAAATTCTGCACATAGTCCCAGTGATGTCAATGGGCTTGTTATACAAGTGCAACTCTCACGGACTTTACTGACTTTACGTGTGTATGCCGTGGCAGGGCTTTGAAGTGCAAGTGTGGTCGCGCATGAGAGAGCTCTCCTGGTAATCCATCTTCACGAGGGGATTAGCGCCCAGTGCTCAGAGCCTGTCTACACTAGCGCTTTAAAGCGCTCAGACTTGCTGCGATCAGGGGGGTGATTTTTCACCCCCGAGCCAGCAAGTTAGAGCGCTATAAAATGTAAGTGTAAACAAGCCCCTAGATTGCAATTTTGTTTAATTTCCTAGGTAACCTGCTTTGATCTGTTTTCTATCACTTAAAATGTAGCGGCCTGTAGTTAATAAACTTGTTTTATGTTTGATCTTAACCAGTGTGTTATTGAGTGACACGTTAGAGAATCTTAGCTCTGGTAACAAAGGCTGTTGTATGTCTTCCCCACACCGAGGGGGGAGCAGACTATTGAACGAACTTGAAGCATACAGACCCCCATGCAGTGCCCGGTGGTATAATTCTGGGTTTATACTCCAGTAGGGGTGCAAGGCTGAGGAGCTGGGAAATTGGCTGGTGTCGGTGTCGCTACTGTTGGTCCATGAGTGATTTAGGTAAAGCACCTAGGCGACTCAGTTGGGTATGTGGCGGCACCTGCTGTTGTTCTGGGTAATAACAGGGCCCAGAGGAGGCTGGCTGTGAGTTGCCATCAGAGCAGTGTGTGAGAGGCAGGGCCGGCTCTAACTTTTTTGCCGCCCCAGGCAAAAAAGAAGAGCGCCACCCCGCCGTAACACCCCCCCCCGC
>NW_020664444.1:16414826-16448347 GCF_002925995.2 Terrapene triunguis | reverse complement strand
CCCCCCCCCCCCCCCCCAGCACCGTGCCGCCAAAACACCCCCGCGCTGCCCGGCCGAAACAAACAAACAAACAAAAACCCTCGAGCGCCCGCCCGCCACCCCAACATTGGCCGCCCCTTCTGAGGTGCCGCCCCAAGCACGTGCTTGGTCGGCTGGTGCCTAGAGCCGGCCCTGGTGAGAGGCCAGCCCAGCTGAAGGGTTTGGGGCAGTGGTTCCCAAACTGGGGTTCACGAAATGTTACAGTGGGTTCTTGGGAAAAAATTCCCTAATGGCAGACAGAGCTGTCCCTAGGGACCGCGGGCAGCACGAGGCCAGCAGCCTGGAGCCCCTGGACTTCCAAGAGATAAGCAGATCAAAGCAAGATATCGAGCACACTGAGGAGATTTAAACTTCAAGAAATATAAGAAATGGAAAAGGTGGATTTTTTTGCTCTTTTTAAAATTAAATAGGCAGCTAGTATTGTTTTTAAAATTATTATGAACAAGAAGTTTAAGCTTTGTTGTAATGTGCGTTGTTTGCCTAGACTGCTCAAGACCTGAATGCTTGTGTAGGAGGAACTCTTTGAGTTGGCTTCTTAAATACCTTCATGCTGTTTCACATCTGATGCTCCTTGATGAAACATGGGAGCCTTGTCTTATAACAGGCTTATTCAAAGCGATACAAGCTACGAACGTGAGATCTTGGAAGAGTATTGCTGTTTTCATAATGTAATAAAAATACTGTAATGATAAATAATTATTAATAATAGTGTGTAATAAGCATGTCATAAAAACAAATTTCCAAGATCATTGCTTTTATAATTTATATTCAGGTAAGGAGAAAATCCCTGGAAATATTCATTTTTAGGAGGGGGTTTGCGAGGCTTGATATTTTAGTGAAAGGGGTTTACAGGTTGTTAAAGTTTGGGAACCACTGGTTTGGGGGCACAGCGGTTCCAATGGCTTCCAGGCTTCACTCCGGGGGTGACAACCTGTCACAATCTGCATGGATCATTTGCTGGCTTAATCTAGTGTAAATGGTGGTTTCTCTGTAACCTGAAGTCTTTAAATCATGATTTGAGGACTTCAGTGACTCTGCTAGAGGTTATGGATCTATTATAGAAGTGGGTGGGGAGGTTCTGGCGCTTGCCATGCCCAAGTGGTCGGATTAGATGCTCACAATGGTCCCTTCTGGCCTTAAAATTAATGCGTCTAAGATAATGAAGCAGCTGATACAGGATTCAGTTAAAGGAGTGTAATATAATTAATTCTAATCAACATGGATTTCTGCAAAATATATCCTGTCAAACTAATTTGATTTTTTTAATAAGATTACAAATGTGGTTGATAAAGGTAATCTCGTTGATATAATATACTTTGACTTTGTACTATGACATTTTGATTAAAAAACTAGAATATATAATCAACGTGGCACACATTTAAGTGGATTAAAAACTGGCTAACTGATAGGTATCATATTGTAAATGTCAACAGTGAATCAGTGTCAAGTGGGTGTGTTTCTAGCGAGGGTCCCACAGGGATCCCTTCTTAGCCCTATGCTATTCAACAGTTTTATCAATGACCTGGAAGGAAACAAAATCATTACTAATAAAGTTCACAGCTGACACAAAAACTGGGGAAGTGGTAAAGAAGAGGGAGAAGTTACTAATACAGAGCCATCTGGATCACTTGGTAAACTGAGTGTAAGCAATGTGTATTTTAGTACAGTTAAATGTATATTTATAGTAACAAAGCATGTAGAGCAGGCTAACAGGATGGAGGGGGAGGCTCTATTCTGGAAAGCAGCAATTATAGAAAAAGACTTGGGGGTGGAGGGGACGACACATAGATAATCAGCCTAACATGAGCTCCCAGTGGGAAACTGTGGTCAAAAGGACTAATGTGATCCATATATGCATAAATTGGGGAATCTTAAGTAGGAGTGGAGAGGTTATTTTACCTCTGTATTTGGTAAATACAGAGGTAAAATAACTGCTGTAACTGCTGCTAGAATACTGTGTCCCGTTCTGGTGTCATAGAATATCATAGTTGGAAGGGACCTCAGGAGGTCATCTAGTCCAATCCCCAACTAAATCATCCCAGCCAGGGCTTTGTCAAGCTTGACCTTAAAAACCTCTAAAGAGATTCCACCACGTCCCTAGGTAACCCATTCCAGTGCTTCACCACCCTACTAGCAAAAAAGTTTTTCCTAATATCCAACCTAAACCTCCCCCACTGCAACTTGAGACCATTACTCCTTGTTCTGTCATCTGGTACCACTGAGAACAGTCTAGATCCATCTTCTTTGGAACCCCCTTTCAGGTAGTTGAAAGCAGCTATCAAATCCCCCCTCATTCTTCTCTTCTGCAGACTAAATAATCCCAGTTCCCTCAGCCTCTCCTCATAAGTCATGTGCTCCAGCCCCCTAATGATTTTTGTTGCCCTCTGCAACAACGTCTGGGAGCTGACCTTGTTTGTGAAGACAGAGGCAAAAAAAGCATTGAATACATTAGCTTTCTCCACATCCTCTGTCACTAGGTTGCCTCCCCCATTCAGTAAGGGGCCCACTTTCCTTGACCACCTTCTTGTTGCTAACATACCTGAAGAAACCCTTCTTGTTACTCTTAACATCCCTTGCTAGCTGCAACTCCAAGTGTGATTTGGCCTTCCTAATTTCACTCCTGCATGCCTGAGCAATATTTTTATACTCCTCCCTGGTCATTTGTCCAATCTTCCACTTCTTGTAAGCTTCTTTTTTGTGTTAAGATCAGCAAGGATTTCACTGTTAAGCCAAGCTGGTCGCCTGCCATTATTTACTATTCTTTCTACACATTGGGATGGTTTGTTCCTGCAACCTCAATAAGGATTAAGAACATAAGAACAGCCATACTGGGTCAGACCAAAGGTCCATCCAGCCCAGTATCCCGTCTGCCGACAGTTGCCAATGCCAGGTGCCCCAGAGGGAGTGAACCTAACAGGTAATGATCAAGTGATCTCTCTCCTGCCATCCATCTCCACCCTCTGACAAACAGCCAATAGCCATTAATGGACTTAACTTCCATGAATTTATCTAGTTCTCTTTTAAACCCTGTTATAGTTCTAGCCTTCACAACCTCCTCAAGCAAGGAGTTCCACAGGTTGACTGTGTGCTGTATGAAGAACTTCCTTTTATTTGTTTTAAACCTGCTGCCCATTAATTTCATTTGGTGGCCCCTAGTTCTTATATTATGGGAACAAGTAAATAACTTTTCCTTATTCACTTTCTCCACACCACTCATGATTTTATATACCTCTATCATGTCCCCCCCCCTCCTCTTTTCCAAGCTGAAAAGTCCTAGCCTCTTTAACCTCCCCTCATATGGGACCCATTTCAAATCCCTAATCATTTTAGTTGCCCTTCTCTGAACCTTTTCAGATTTCTTTAAAATACAGCCAGCTCTCCTGGACTCCTTTCCCCCTCATGTTATTCTCTCAGGGGATCCTGCCCATCAGTTCTCTGAGCGAGTCAGTCTGCTTTTCTGAAGTCCAGGGTCCGTATTCTGCTGCTCTCCTTTCTTCCTTGTGTCAGGATCCTGAACTTGACCATCTCATGGTCACTGCCTCCCAGGTTCCCATCCACTTGTGCTTCCCCTACTAATTCTTCCCTGTTTGTGAGCAGAAGGTCAAGAAGAGCTCTGCCCCTAGTTGGTTCCTCCAGCACTTGCACCAGGAAATTGTCCCCTACACTTTCCAAAAACTTCCTGGATTGTCTGTGCCCTGCTGTATTGCTCGCCTAGCAGATATCGGGGTGATTGAAGTCCCCCATGAGAACCAGGGCCTGTGATCTAGTAACTTCTGTTAGTTGCCCGAAGAAAGCCTCGTCTACCTCATCCCCCTGGTCTGGTGGTCTATAGCAGACTCGCACCACAACATCACCCTTGTTGCTCACACTTCTAAACTTAATCCAGAGAGAGACAGGTTTTTCTGCAGTTTTTATGCACTAAGTCATACTGGAGCTCTGAGCAGTCATACTGCTCTCTTACATACAATGCAACTCCCCCACCTTTTCTGCCCTGCCTGTCCTTCCTGAAGAGTTTATATCCATCCATGACAGTACTCCAGTCATGTGAGTTATCCCACCAAGTCTGTTATTCCAATCACATCATAATTCCTTGACTGTCCAGGACTTCCAGTTCTCCCTGCTTGTTTCCCAGGCTTCTTGCATCTGTCCACAATTCAAAAAGGATTTTGATAAACTGGAGAGAGTTGTGCCACAAAAATGATTAAAGGTTTAGAAAACATGCCTTGTAGTGATAGACTCAAGGAGCTCACTCTACGTAGCAAAGAAAAGATTAAGGGGTGACTTGACCGAAGTCTCTAAGTATCTAAATTGGGAACAAATATTTAATAATGGGCCTCCCACAATAAAACAATCCCCATTCAATCCATCAAAGAAAGGTATAACACAATTCAATGGCTAGAAGTTGAAGCTAAACAGATTCAGACTGGAAATAAGGCATACAATTTGCAAAGTGAGAGCAATTAACCACGGGAACAATTTACCAAGGGTTATGGTAGGTTCTCCACCATGTTAAATTTTAAAATCAAGATTGGATGTTTCTCTAAAAGATTTGCTCTAGGAATTATTTTGGGGAAGTTCTATGGCCTGTTATACAGGACGTCAGACTGGATGATCACAATGGTCCCTTCAGGCCTTGGAATCTATATTCACGTATCAGAAGAACAGCACTGGCTGTGAGAAAGCACAGCTTAAGTCAGTCAGGATGGGGGGGGGGGGAAAGAAACACAGGCGTAGGGAAGGATTTTTTTTAATTTTCAAACTTAAAACAGTTTTACAACCACCAGAGATCATAAAACAAAACTCGTAAGAGGCTCAACCATGTCCTTTTCATTAAATCACAATCAAGCCAGCTGGTGTTATTTGGAGCAAATGCTTTTCGATTAGTGACACCAATAGGTTTAAGTTGTAAGTGTATCACGAAACACCTAAGCCATACACTTGTACAAAAAGTGTACAGCAACAATACTATTGGAAAACAAGCTATAGCCGCACTATATTAAAATAGGTTCTCTTTTTAATCTGGGTTTCTAGTCTTTGTAAAAATGATACTGTAACTTATCAATGATAAGTTAAATGTTATAGGAAGAGGAAAAATTCAGATGCTATTTTCAAACTGAGGCAAAACACTCATTTTGTAATATTGAAACCACACAAAGTTAAACTTTTTCTACTAGATGCTGGGTAATACAGAGAGCTGCTTTCACATCAAGAAGCTTAAAGAAAACATGAGCACAGCTAATAAAAAAATAAAACCAATGAATGAGACTATTTAATAAAAACATCAAACTTAAATAAAGGAGTGCCACTGGCATCTGTCTGTTCTAGAAAATTACAGGAATTTGAGGGAGAGGTTTGCTCATAATACTGAGTTATTTTGATGGTGGCAATTCCTCTTCTCCACCCAACATATTTCAAAGACATGTTAATGTGTTCTAAAATAGTCTTTGTAGACATCTGAACAACATACAGAAAGTCAGGAGCTTATGGCTCGTTCTGTATTTAGTAAGACGAGGTTTACATAGTATGCAAAGTCATGTCACCAAAACAAAATAGCACTGTATTTTCAAATAAATCCCCTTGCAAGATCCTGTCCTTTTCCAGATCTCGCAATCCTGCCTCTGCCACTGACTTCTCAGAATGTCTAGAGGCAAAGGAGTTGAGTCAGCCCGGCACCCTATGGTAGTTATTTACATGTGGTAAGTGGGTGTAAAATGCTACCAGATCAAACTGGTAACAATTTACATACACATTGCACAGATATCTGACCACACAAGATGGAAGGTGTTGGAGAATCAGGCTGAAGAGTATAAGTGATAAATATCACCCTTCTCTGACACTGCGTGCTGCAACATTGGCTCCAATAGCAAAGACAGGATGGAGCATGACTTTTTTTTTTTTTTTTTAAATACTTGGATATTTTAAAAAGCAAATTTAAAATAAAAAATTAAGCTCCCCTTTAAATGTCCATTTCAAAACTCTAAGCCAATCTATTTTACAGTGATCTTTAGTGTTTGTCTTCCCCTTCCATCACATTCTCTATGCCTGCTGACTGTCGCTCTCATTGGGCTTAGATTCCTCTTCACTCTGACCTTTGTCTTCTGGTTTCACTTCTTTAGAGTCCTCTTCTGCCAGTTTTATTTCTTTCAACTTCTCCTCTTGTGAAGCACTCAACAGGTTTTGCTGCACCGGTTCCTCCTTGTTGCTCTTCACCACCTCTTGTAGATTATATTTTCTGAACAAAACATAGTCTTTCACCACGCTCAAGCAACAGACGTTTTTTATTATTTCTACCACAATGGTATACTGGGGGTTATTAAGATCCACTTTGTTTTCTGGATTTAGGCTGCCCACTATTCCTACAAAATAAAAGGAAACGGTCTTAGAATCAGTGGGGAAACCGGAGGAATGTTTTTCATAGAGAAAAGTGTAAATGAGGTGTTATGTTCATCAGTTGAGCCCTCACTTAAAGTGCGAGGACTTTTAATCAGACTAGTTCTAAAAAAAAAAAAAGAAAAACCAGACAGAGGGGATAAACTTACTGCCAAACAACGAGAGAAACCTGCTGTTGTAGCAACAAGCCAAAATAAGCACCAATTTCACAAGAAAACGGTTTCCACAAATATTCTGAACACTTGGTTCTGGAACTAAAATCTCAGAGAACAAACTGCACCACAAAGTAGGGGAAAACAAGGCTCCTCACTTTAGCTATGGCACCTGCAATCAAGAATTTTCAGTCACTGAATTGGTCAAAATAGCAGGACAGATTGGGACTCTTAGAAACACTCTCTCGAACCAAAGAACTACTCCACAGCAACTATCAAGGAGAAAGCTGCCAAGTGAATTTAGAGTTATTTCATTAAGGCCACGTCTACACTACAAAATTAAGTTGACCTGATTTACGTTGGCATACAGCTGCCACCGTAATTACAACTCTTGTACATGTCTACACTTCGCTCCTTGTTTTGGTGGCACGTGTCCTTAACAGGTGTGCTTGTATCGATTGTACTGTCAGTTTGAGGCATTGTAGGACACCTCCTGAAAGCCAGTAACAGTCAACATAAGCAAAGCAGTGTCTACACTGACACTGCGTCCACCTAACTACATCAACCTTGACTCTGCATTGCTTATGGAGGTGCAGTTATTATGTCAGTGTAGTGGGGCAGTTACCTTAACGGGAGTGAAATTCAAGTGTAGGCATTTCCATAGTTAGGTAGATGTAAGCAGTCTTGCGTTGACCTAACTGTAGTGTAGACCAGACCTAAGTCATAGTCTAGGGAAACATTGACAAGCCATTTCCCAATATAATGTTCAGTATTCAAAGAATTTTTAATACAATCCTGGACGTTTGCAGGAATGGTATTGTCAAGTGAGTTATATCCAACAAAGCTGGACCGCACACTCTTTTGGTTTATGATTTGTTAAGATGAAAACCTCTGATATCAAAAAGGAGTGTTGTTAATGTCAGGTTACTTTCACAGAGCTTAAGGAAAAAAACGTGACTTTCCTAATTCAATATGCTTGAGTTTGCTATAACACAACATTTATGTCTACTAAAAAATTTTTGCTAGAATAATTTGACCTGTTACACATGCAGTCTTAGGTAGCTTATACACTTGTCTACAATCATGCTATGTCAGATAAGTACATACCTGCCAATTCTTTGATTACTTCTTCTCTACTCATGTGACTGTTATTACGAGCTTTGTAAACAATCTGAAAAGTACCCTTATTAGGGGCTTTAAACCAAGGCTCAAAGAAGGTCTCTGAATACTTTTTCATATCTTCCACAAAAGCCTTGCAGGTTCCAGAAATGGGCAACATGCGCAGAATAACTCTTGTTTTCTTCTTTTTAGTAGTGTGCAAGTCCTTTAATATATGATGCACGAGCTTCTCGGGTTCTACAAGAGAAGACAACAGAGTAAGAGCAACAAATGGAAAAGATTTCCTTTTAAAAAGCAATACAGCATCAAATCTTACTTGCTTACAAGTACAAAGAAACTGAATCATCAAATTCTACAGCACCCTACTAAATTCGATAGGGTTCTTACAAAAGGGTAGGGAGTTTGAAAGTATGGAGAGATTATTTCCACAATTCTGGCTTGTGAAGCACAAGAGAGAGTACCCAACAAGGTGCAATACTGGAAGACTACTTCTGCAGTTTTTTACTCAGGCAACAGTTTTACCTGAGCAAGGACCGAAAGATCAGACCATACACATGTCTATTGGATTGTCAATACACTGGCTGTTCTTCCAGCTTGTATTTGTTATTTCACAACAAGGCTGAGGATCTGGGAACATCAGCCTTTTTGCATGCTTTCCGGGTTCAGCAAAATATCAAGCCCTTTTATGTTTACAAGGGTCAGATAGTTATTTTGCCCAAGCAGAACCAATCTGGCTGTAGTCACTAGAGTGTTCAATGGTAAAGCAAAAGGGAAAGAGGAAGGCTGCACGAACATTCAGCATGCTTCACTTCTTTGGCAGTCACACCATGAAACAGTCTAATAAACTGCAAAGCAGCTTCTGTGTGTTGCGATATGCAGCAGTTATTTCACTACACACCTACACCCAGCGTTCTAATAAAGACCACATTGTTAGCTCCACTCTCCACTGACTGGAATCTTCTCAGCTTCTGCTCAGTCGAAGTGCGAATCTGATCAACTTCTTTCTTTAAGGCAGCTTCAACATCATCTTCCTCCTCTTCACTTCCTGACAACCTGCCATCTTGATCTGTAAACTGTTGAAACAAGAGGATGCATCTTAAATGAGATGTTAGCGAAGGGTTAAGAAATCACATCTAATGCTCAATAAAGGAAAGTCACAACCCACCACTATACCCATGGCCTAAAAAAGCCAGAATTCAAGCAGTGATACTGTAGACAGTTAATAAGCAGTGAGACATTTTAGGAATAGGCACACTGGGTTAAGACAAGCACCAGAAGTTATTGCAGTGGGAATCATCATTTCATTTTCTCTATCTCTGTGGTGATTTAATCTTAAAGCACGTTACATAAAATTTGTCTCTTGCACCATTAGGTAACAGGTGGATGATCAATCATCTTTTAAAAAAAAAAAAAAAAAAAACAACCCAAAACTCATCACCAGTTTGGAAAGCAAACTTTTCAAGATTATTACCCGTAGCAATTTATAAATGGGAGCTGCGAGTAATAGGCAAATCTTAGGCCTGGTCTATACTAGGAAATTAGGTTGGTATAACTACATCACTCAGGGGTCAAACTGACCTAAACCCCAGTGTAGACAGCTCTAAGTCAATGGGAAAATTCTCCCATCAACCCATCTACCACCTCTCAGGGAGGTGGAGTACCTACACCAACAGGAGAAGCTCTCCTGTTGGCATAGGTAGCATCTTCAGTGAAGCATTAAGTGTAGACAAGCCCTTAGTCTGTAGGCAAAAACTTAGAGAGATAAATAGGCCAGTTATGTTAACCAGAAGGAGTTATTAAACCAAATGTGTATCCATCACTGCAAGAAACACTTATACTAATTTCTAGAGCACTTTTAAAGAGAGTGTTCTCCTGTGGCACTTTAACAACAACAAAACATTTAGATGGCCTCTTTAACATTAATTCAGTTCTTGCTCTAAAATATCCACAAACCAGAACATTAACATGCTGCCTTTTTTTTGTTGCTGAACATTATTATTTTGGACAAGAGAGATGCCCAAATTATCCAGCACTGCCATTCTTGAGCATCCTTTAAGGACGCCAGATCTCAGCAGTGGCCGAGATGCCAGCAGAGCGCAGGAACCCCAGCCAATCCCAGGCCTCTGCTGGTATGGGGTTCACTTTGGTGCTGCCACAAATAAACTGCTTACAGATGACTCTGCCACCACAGGAGACTGTAAGCTCCTCGGGGCAGGGACTAGCTTTTTGGTGTGTGCCCAGGTATCTAGGAGAGGGGTCCCGAAGTACCCTGCTAATAATCTGGCCCCCTGATGCAGCAGCACAAAAGCGCGACGCCAGTGGAGGGGACCACGCGAGGCCCCCTGCAGAACGCACAGGGCAGCACAGCCAGGCCAGCGGCACCCAGCCCCGCCAGTGGGCCTTGCTGGCCGCACGCACCTTCTCGGGCCCGTAGAGCAGGTCCCCGTACTCGTTGAGCAGGCTGTAGGCCTCCCCCACGCACTTGCGCTCGTTCATGTTGCAGGTGATGAGGATGCCCTGCATGCCGAGCTCCAGCTGCCGCGGCCCGCCGCCGCCCCGGGGCCGCTTGGCCTGCTGCCCCGGCACGTACTGCGCCTTGTGCCGCCGCTTCATCGCCGCAGCCGGCTGCTCCGAGGCGGCCATGGAGGCAGCTGAGCCACGAGTCTGGACTCCACGCGGGCGCCAAAACCACGCGTTACCTCGCCGACGTGCGGCGCGAGGCGATGACGCCACAGCAGCGCGACGGAAAGGGGGCTCTTCCCAGTAAGTCCTAAGGGCTTTCCGGGTCCTAAAGGCCGCCGAATACAGCGGGGCCCGGGTCTTAAAGTCACGCTCGTGCGCGTGCTGCCTGTCCCTGCGTGCGTGGGACTGGGGCGAAATCCCAGTTTGTAGCCGATGCTCCAGTGTGTTGTGATGTTCGGCAAAGAACGGCCATTGGGGTAAAGAGAGAGCCGTGGAGTTAGCCACAGCCACACAGTGGTGAGCCACAGCTGGCTGTGTTCCCACTAGTGTCTTTACCAGCCCTTATTTATCTGGTGTACTAAAACTTTACCCCCACCCAAGCAAAGCAGGTAGACGAGAGTGTCAGTTTGGTTTATCCTACAACTTTAGGTGACTTTGGGTCAGGGACTGTGCGTTTCATTATTATATAGAGGGATAATTGCCAACTCCCGTCCCACATTCAGAAATCGCGTCAGGCCTCAAAAATCCAGAGAGTAATTCAAAAATCCTGATTCGCCCCCCCCCCCCCCAATAATATTTTTGGGGGAAGGGGTGCAATGCTCCCCGGGGTACACAGGCTTGTGAAGAACTGCATCACCATCTGGGGGGAGCAGCAGCAGCCGCCGCCGCCGCAGGGGAATCCGCCTGCAGCTCCCCCCCCAGACACCCCAGCTCTGTGCAGCTGAAGAGCAGAGCTGCCCGAGCGCTACCGGCTTCACGGTTTGCCGGGCAGTCCCCAGACCTCCAGACCCTGCACCCCCGGCTGGGCGCTTCCCCTCCCGGGCTCTGGCTGCACTGGGGAAGCGCCCGGCCAGGGGCGCAGGGTCTGGAGGTCTGGGGCCTGCCCGGCAAACCGTGAAGCCGGTAGCGCTCGGGCAGCTGTTTCATGTGGCTGGGAGGGAGGAGGGGGAATGCGGGGTGCTCAGGGGAGGGGGCGGAGTTGGGGCGGGGACTTTGGGGAAGGGGCGGAGTTGGGGCAGGGAATGGGCAGGGCCAGGGCCCCGTCGAGTGTCCTCTTTTTTTAATGTTTAAATATGGTAACCCTACGCTATACCGGAAACCTACTAACCGCTATACTTACCTACATGCTTCCAGCTTTCATCCAGAACACACCACACGATCCATTGTCTATAGCCAAGCTCTAAGATACAACCGCATTTGCTCCAGTCCCTCAGACAGAGACTAATACCTACACGATCTCTATCAAGCGTTCTTAAAACTACAATACCCACCTGCTGAAGTGAAGAAACAGATTGACAGAGCCAGAAGAATACCCAGAAGTCACCTACTCCAGGACAGGCCCAACAAAGAAAATAACAGAACGCCACTAGTCGTCACCTTCAGCCCCCAACTAAAATCTCTCCAGCGCATCATCAAGGATCTACAACCTATCCTGAAGGACGATCCCTCACTCTCATAGATCTTGGGAGACGGGCCAGTCCTCGCTTACAGACAGCCCCCCCAACCTGAAGCAAATACTCACCAGCAACCACACACCACACAACAAAACCACTAACCCAGGAACCTATCCTTGCAACAAAGCCCGTTGCCAACTCTGTCCACATATCTATTCAAGTGACATCATCATAGGACCTAATCACATCAGCCATGCCATCAGGGGCTCGTTCACCTGCACATCTACCAATGTGATATATGCCATCATGTGCCAGCAATGCCCCTCTGCCATGTACATTGGCCAAACCGGACAGTCTACGCAAAAGAATAAATGGACACAAATCAAACGTCAAGAATTATAACATTCAAAAACCAGTCGGAGAACACTTCAACCTCCCTGGTCACTCAGTTACAGACCTAAAAGTTGCAATTCTTCAACAAAAAAACTTCAAAACCAGACTCCAACGAGAAACTGCAGAACTGGAATTAATTTGCAAACTGGACACCATTCAATTAGGCTTGAATAAAGACTGGGAGTGGATGGGTCATTACACAAAGTAAAAACTATTTCCCCATGCTAATTTTCCCCCTACTGTTACTCACACCTTCTTGTCAACTGTTTTGAAATGGGCCATCCTGATTATCACTACAAAAGTTTTTTTTTAATCCTGCTGATAATAGCCCACCTTAATTGATTAGTCCCAGTAGAGTTGGTGTGGCAACACCCATTTTTTCATGTTCTCTGTGTATATATATATATCTTCCTACTGTTTTTTCCACTGCATGCATCCAATGAAGTGGGTTTTAGCCCACGAAAGTTTATGCCCAAATACATTTGTTAGTCTCTAAGGTGCCACAAGTACTCCTCGTTCTTTTTGCTGATACAGACTAACACGGCTACCACTCTGAAATCTTACAGAACAGTGAACCCTTTGGCAGTTGGTATCGAGGAGTTCTTAAGGTAACAGGAAGGATTTGCCTTCTGGTTTCTGAGCCTTTAGGGTGCATGCATGTCACATTTTCAAGCTTTTCTCTGCCACCATGGAGGCTAGAAACTTACTTTTAAAAAAAAAAGCTGAGATTCTGACGTAATCACTAGACTACAAGAGCTAGGACTTTCAGAAAAATATTAAATATCAAGATGCTCACAATACATCTGTGGCAGTTGGTAATACTGCCTATCTGTAGCGTGTCTAGCACAATGAAGCCATGCTCCCTGACTGGAGCCTGTATACACTGTAGCAGCACAAATAGTAAATAACAATAATAATTAATAGACCTGGCTTCTCTAGGCTTTAGGCTAAACTTATACACCTCTATCCCGATATAACACGGCCCAATATAACATGAATTTGGATATAACACAGTAAAGCAGCTCTCTGGGGGGGCGGGGCTGTGCACTCCAGTGGATCAAAGCAAGTTAGATATAACGCGGTTTCACCTATAACGCGGTAAGATTTTTTGGCTCCCGAGGACAGCGTTATATCGAGGTAGAGGTGTATACACAAGCAAGCATCTGTTGTAAAAAAAAAACCAAGAACCTTTCTCTTATTGATATGGAAAGTATTAGGAGATAAATTGGTCTTTAAAATAGTGATTGATCCGAACTGTTAATAGCTCGGTCTGAATGTAAAATACTTTATCCTGCTACGGTGATCTGAACACAAAGTGAATTGGAGTTCTGATAGATTAGAATCTTGTTGATTTATGCTTTTGTAGAACTTTGGCTCTCAGAATTAAAGGTCCAGAATTTGAGTTAATGAATTGCAGAATATAAAGAGAAGCTAACTTGGGGCCTGATCCAAAGCCCATTGAAGTAAATGGAAAGATTCCTAATTGTGCCCCCATTGTACGGTCCGTATTTTAAAGGCACTTACAAATAGCCCCAGACTACTCAATGTAAGGATTGCAGAATCAGCTCTTGGTTTGGAATGTATCCTTATTTTCCTAATTAATCACTTAAAACATTAATAATTTACATTTACAGAGAGGAAAAATAGACTCTCCCTATGGTACAGGTATAAAATAAAGGCCATCCCTTGTCAGAAGAACCAGATGAGCTGTATATTTGTGATTGGTTAGGATTGCAGGATCAAGGCCTTAACATGATGCAGCTGTCAAAATACTGCTATTGCAAAGATTTCAAATGTGCTTAACTTTAAGCATGTGAGTAATTCCCTTGAAGGCAACCAGACTACTCATAGTGCATAAAGTAAAGCAGGTATGTAAGTGTTTGCAGGACGGGTTTTTAATAAAGGAACCACTTCACTCTGTATCGAAATGCAGCAGCCTCTGGAGAGAATGATGATAGATGTCTTCTTAGAGCACATAGTAACATTACAAAACAATTGAAAAACACGAAGCAAAGAGTAATTTCTCCAGATGATGCTGCTTGGTGAGTTTTAGGTAGGCAGAATTTAATTAGCCAATCTGAATTTAACTAGGACACTGGGATTCAGGGCCCTACTCTTGTGAAAAGTGCCATGAGATTTCTAAATGACAACATGTAGCCCGGAAACCAGCTTTATGCCTCATCTAAAAGAATGATGCACAGAAACAATTTAAAAGAGATTAGGTTGTCACGGAGAGTATCATTTTATTCCTGAACCATAAAAGCTTCTCATCCAAGTGTTCTCAGCACATTTGCTGACCATGTTGTCAAAAAAACAAAAAAGAGTTTCTCCATCATTTTCTATTAACTTTCATGCATCCTTTGTGGCAATTTAATCTTTCATTTGAGGATTCCTTAGTACGAAACTTCTATGCCTCCTCTGTTGAAGGATTTTTCTGGGTATATTTCAAAGAAACATTTAAAATCTCACTCATGCAGACCTGCTGCATGTCTCACTAACTGTTAGGGAGAGAGCAACTCCCTTATTTGGGGGAATCTTTCTAGAGCCGTTTCTTTTAGACTGTGGAGGTTTCCCTGCGACAGTTAACATCTATTCTCCCCTGATGCAGGTAGCCCCTGTCTGGCATGGTCAAAAAGCTCCCAGCCGGGCAGCCAATAGTTCTTGTAGAGAAAGCACACGACATAAATGCTAAAATGCATAATAGCGGCGACATCGGTTTCTTTCCGTCAGGGCCGGCTCCAGGGTTTTTGCCGCCCCAAGCGGCGCAAAAAAAAAAAAAGCCGGGATCGGGATCTGCGGCGGCAATTCGGCGGGAGGTCCTTGGCTCCGAGCGGGAGTGAGGGACCGTCCGCCGAATTGCCGCCGAATAGTTGGACCTGCCGCCCCTGTCCGGAGTGGCCACCCCAAGCACCTGCTTGGCAAGCTGGTGCCTGGAGCCGGCCCTGCTTTCCGTGTATCCTGCAACCACAGAATCAGACGATCCAAATATTTCCGATGAGTGTTTCTTCAAATTCCCTGCTGGCCCCAGAGCCACCGCTTGGGGGCTGAGGGTTGATCGTCCAGCAGCAGCAGCAGGAGGAGTTTACAAACACTGTATACTTCCTGGGGCTGGAGCGAGAGGCTGTGAGTGCTCCAAGCAGATCAGAGAGGGTGTGCCTTGGCTCTTAGCCCTGCTTTATCAGTGCACAGCCGGAGTCCCTCCGGAGTTGTTGAGTGGGAGGGAACAGGATATCCTACACTTTCCACCTCGCTTCGGAGTTGTGCAGAAAAACATCAGCTTCTTTCCTGTGTGTGCAGGATTTGGCAGCCCTTCGTGTGAGTCTGGAGCATTCGTGCCACGTTAAGTGTTAGCAGCGCGCTGTTATCTGTGTGTCTCTGAGGGACATGGTGCGTAGCAGGGACCCCAAACAAGGGGCACTAGGCACAGTAACACAGTAGGACACTGTGTGGGATGTTGTGGGAGTCATTACTTTAGCACAATCAATGTGGTCTATTACATTAAATCTAGTTAAGGGCTGATATGGTCTAGTTAAGGTTTCTGATGGAGATCAGCTAGGACAACTCTGAGAGGCTCCTCCAACTGTGCGAGGCAGTGGGGCATTTGGGTCTGAAACAACAGGTGTCTCTTATAATGAGGATGATTGAAAGAGGTGCAGATCAGGTTTGGTTCTGGGGATGGCAAAGGGGGACTGAACCCCTAGGGAGCTGCCAGGGATAATTTTGGTGTAGTGCCAGTATTAGTTTTCCTCTCATCTGTGTTTCTCTGCCTTGTTCATGTCGGTCCTTTTTCTCTTGCTTTCCCACTCTTTTACATAGGTGAGTCTCTCCTGTGTCTCTTTGTAGCTCATGTGCAGATTGAACGGCACAGATCAGTTTTGTCCCAAACCGCCTCCTTTTCCTTAGTTGGTGCTTGTTTATTCAGTACAAACATCATTGAACAAACTTGGCATTGCATACTGTGTTTAACCGTTGGGTAAATATTTATCCAAGTAGAAGCTTCCAACGTTTCCAGATTTATTGCTAGGTTTTGCTCTTTGGATATTGGCGAGTCCTTCACTTTGGATCGATTATCAGGAAGTTTTTAAAACTTCTCCCTCTTGTGAGGATGAATTTTGCTGCATGTGTTTCAAGGTGATGTTTAAAATCTCGTTGCTTGACATCTCTGCTGGCCTCATTGAGGAGTTGTGTCCATCAGAAGCATGGCCAAAGGATATTATGCTGCGCCTGGCAAACGGGACAATGCTGCTCCTTGCACAATACAGTCAAGTTACTAAACATATTGCTGTACCAGGTAATGTTCTGGCTAGGCATTAACTCACACAAGACTGTTGGTGCACTCAGCAGAACAATGTGTTCCCTGCTATTTTTCAATCTCTTACATTCTGGCTTTGCATTGTCTATTGTTTATTCAGATTACACTCAACCAAAAGGCACGGTTAATGTGACTGGACTGTAAAGTATGTTCATGTATTTGCAAGAGCATAACAATAGCAGTGCCTCTCAATTATACATTGCAATTGAAATATTAGCAGCTGGAGTATGTTTTTTTAAATGTGAATATTAATACCCATGAATGGTGCGACATTGACAGCTCTGGAGACTAGCGTTTCAGTGCTCAAGGGATGCAGAATCAGGTCCTCAACTGCAAATTCACCAGTGAGTATAAATGACTCCTAGACAGTTTTGTATCCAAGGTTTAAACACGTGGTTGTTTCCGATTTTTCATGCTGATATTTTCCTTCTGTCTCTGTATACTGGTCTTTATTGGTCTCTGTGTGATGGTGCCTCCTGGGTCCAGGATTTACAAGGCACTGCTGTAGCAATCCCAAGGGTGGAGCATGACTATCTCCAGGCTGTCCAGCAGACATAAATGCATTAGAAAGTGCATCCTCTGTGGCTAGCCCCCTCTCCCCATTCTAATTCCTTCCTTCTACCCGGTGGTAGAATCGTTTTCATGTGCACGTTGAATCCCCTAATCTATTGCTAGGCATTTTTATTGTGGTTTTCAATTCGAAAGCAGAACCAGAGTCTTCTCTTATCACCACGTTTCATTCCAAGTGCAGGGCTTCAAATATATAGACACATAGCACAGTCTAGGGGCAGAGAGAAAGAATGACCACAGGTGACAGATGGTAGTAACGTTGCTTACTGCAATACTGGAAGGTGCACTTAGCTACTACAGTGATGAGGGCAGGATATGAACCCGTTTAGAATTGATTTGTTACTTAGTTCTGCTTTCCATGAATAGCTACTTCAGCTTGTGAAATACTAAAAAGAACAATCATTATAGTAAGTATGCATTGATCTTTTTGAGTCATTCCACCTCTAGACACAGGCTGGGGACTGAACACTGATCACATTTACCCTGGAAAGAAGATAGTATTCCAAAATCTTCCCCACTCTGCCTGATTTTGTGCTCACTTACATGAGTTTTCCAACAGTGCAGTTACTCATGTACCCTGGTGTGAAATGAAACAGTCCCTCTGTTGCTAAAACCTCTTACAAGTGCCATCTTTGCTTGAGGTGCCGCTGCCTATACATCTGGGGTTTTGCCATGACCATATATTCTTCTTGACTCTGAAATACCTATGAATACATGGTTCATTGAGGGGCTACAGGGGTTGTTTTATACAGGTGGCAATGGTTTAATCCCTGCTTTGGTGACTAATGCAGAATGCTAGTTTATGAGTCTTCTCCCGCTAAACACTGACACACTTTTTAAGCAAAACCAGTGAGGTAGGGGGTGGCAGTTATCAGGGACAGCTGGAGCCTGTGATAGGTGCTCTTCAGCCCTACTTGTTTTCTGGTTGGAGTGAAGCAGAACAATTGCAGTAAGAGACCCTCATAGCACAACCAGCTTATACATTTGTAACAATATTTTAACAGTTCAAAGTGAGGGGCACATGCTAATCCAGGGTTTTTTTTTATTAAGAAAGTGCATTATAATGTTCAATTATTTCATAGTTGACCTATAAGGACATTTTAATTCTATTTTGAAACCACATGGCAATTGTTTATTTTGTGTGTCTTTCAGATAGATGGTCCACAAAGACTCTCCTGAATACAGAATAACCTGAAAGGACCCATTATGGCTTGTGCTGTCGTGCAGTTTTTACTGAAAACCCAAAGCTTTAGGTTCCGGTGGACTCCCTTGACCGCATCCTTCCGATTCTGTAAAAAAGGCTACAGGGTATTGGCCCCTCAGAATTTTTTAAACTATGAATCCTTAAAACAACAGTACAAACCAGAGGTGCCAGAGTACTTCAATTTTGCAACCGATGTGCTGGACAAATGGACTGAAATGGAAAAGGTAACATTCCTTTAACTTCCTTATGCTAAGATTTTCGTGTTAGGTATCAGAGGAAAAACACAGTTGGCAGAAGCAAGTGATATTACTTCCTGGCTACAGATTGGTAACCCTCTCAGTTCAGAGAGGCAATGCCGTTGGAGTATAGGACTAACAGCCAGGAATTCCCAAGTTATAGATGCTCCACTGCTTTTGAGCCCACTCTTATAGCTCTTGCTTACTTGAATAGCCTCCCTGAGTGCAATGAGACTGTGAGCATGAGTAACAGAGGAAAGAGGGTCTTGTGATTGAGACGCTGCCCTGAGACTCAGAAGATCTGAGCTCTGCCACTGTCTTCCTGTGTGAGTTTGAGTAAATCACAGAGGGCTTGTCGACACTTACAGCGCTGCACCAGGGCAGCTGCACCGCGGTAGCACTTAGTGAAGATGCTACCTACACCGATGGGATTGCTTCTTCTGTTGGCGTAGGCACTCCACCTCCCTGAGAGGCGGTAGCTATGTCGACGGGAGAAGACCTCCTGTCAACATAGTGCTGTCCACATCATGGGATAGGTCGGTATAAATGCATCGCTCAGGAATCCACACCCCTGAGCGACATAGTTATACTAATATAAGTTGGTAGTGTAGACCAAGCCCTAACCTCTCTGTGCCTCAATTCCCTTCTGCAAATTTCACTTGCTACCCTTCATCTGTCGTATCTACTTAGAATGTAAACTCTTCAAGTCAGGAATTATCTCTGTGTGTATGTACAAAACCTAGCACAGAAGGACCTCAGTCTGGATTGGGGACATGACTATAATATAAATACTAGTAATAGGTAGAAGAGATGCCGGATTAGACCCATAGACAAATCACAAATTCTCTGTGTCTCAGTCTTTCTGTCGGAAAAATGGGGGTGATAAAATTTATGGGGGTGAATCATCACTATTGCATAATATGAGGTTATCATTCTTGGGAAGTAAAGACAACTTTTCACAGGATGCAAGCAAAATTTTTCAAGAATCAACATCTGAAGAAAAGGTCTGTGGCCAAGGAAGGAGGCGCAGGATTTCTCCTTAAAATGCACAAATAAAAATCTACTCACCTTGTACCAATGCCTGACAATTACACATTATATTACTTTAAATGGAACTTTGTTCTTAGTATGTACAGATCTCTGCCACACCAGTGAAGATCTCAGCTAGCATGCTAGGCATTACCTATACTCTTTTCATAAATAACACTTGGTCCCTCGATAGCAAGTTTTAGCCAAGGATTTCAATGCACCTTACAAGCATCAGTTAATTTATCCACACAACACCGCAACACACACAGTAACCTCTGCTGACACATGGAGAATCAGACTCAGAGAGGTTTAGATCTGCATTTTCAAAAGGAGTTTATGATTTTGGGTGTTTAGATTTTTGGACCTTTGGTCTAATTTAAAGAAGTGCTGAGCACCCCCCACTGCAGTTGAAGTCAGTATGAGCTGCGGGTATTCCACCCGTCTGAAACCCAGGCTGTAGGTATCTATCTGGGTACAACCCCCCAAACATTGAGGCATCCAAAATTACAGGCCACTTTGGAAAATATAGGCATGGCCAGAGCCAAAGTGACCCTCAGTTTTCTGCGCTAGCCATTGTGCAGCATTTTCTCATTAGCTAATGTGTTAGCTTCAGGAAAGGAACTTGACATCTATAGACTATTCTAAATCTGGGGTGAAATCCCAGCTCCATTGAAGTCAATGGCAAAACTCTACAGATTTCAGTGGGGTGAGGATTTCTGCCTTTGTGTATAAGAAATGAACATTCCTCTGTCTTGGAAAGTTGGACTTGAGGGACGGTTACATGCATATCAAGCTAAGCACTTACAACATGCTGTGTCGTTCATTAGGAAGGAAAGAGGCCTACAAGGCTAGCCCTGTGGTGGGTAAACGATAAAGGCGATGAGGTGAGGTGGAGCTTTGAGGAGCTTGGATTCCGCTCCAGAAAAGTGGCCAATGTCCTCTCTGAGGTATGTGGTCTGCAGAAGGGAGACAGAGTTATGCTGATTCTACCCCGGATACCAGAATGGTGGCTAGTAAATGTGGCGTGTATGCGAACAGGTTAGTAAAAATAATAGGAGTTATGAATGAAATCATCAATAATCAGTAATTAATGAGGTCAAAACTACAAACACATCCATGATGAGAAACACCAATGTTGTACGGCTAAAAAATGCTTGTAACATCAAGATCTGTCTTCATTTGTACTATTGGATTTTCAGGCATACTTTACTTCTCCCATTAACAAAAACCTACTATCCTATGTGCCTGTATCACTGTCCTCCTCCACTCCTCATGACAAACTGCAAATGTACCCATCATCGGCTCGCAAGAGCAATAACACACATTTATATTTGTTTGTCTGGCCAAGTTTTTGCCACAGGATTTGTTAAATATTTAGGCTTTTCTAAGTCTGAATATTTAATAAAACCCAAAGTATCTCAGTACCACATGGACATTAATAACTTATCCTCACAACACCCCTGTGAGGCAGAAGAGTATTATCCATATTTTACAGATGGGGAAGTGAGACACAGAGAGTTTAATTATTTCAGCGGGAGGCATGGGTGCTCAGAAAATCAGGCCCTAAGTGACTTGCCTAAGGTCACAGAGGAAATCTGTGCTAGAACTGAGGCCTTGTCTACACTACAGGGGAAATTCAATTTAAGTTACGCAATTTGAGTTATGTGAATAGTGTAACTTCATCTGCAGTTGATTTAGCAGGTCTTCACTAGACCCGCTAAATCAACCGCCGATGCATCGATTGCCACTCGTTGATCCCCCGGTAAGTGTAGACAAGCCCGTCGGCTCTCCTGAGTCCAAGCCCAGACCATTATCCACAAGTCCGTCCTCCCTCTCTAGTATAACCAATCATATATCTAATAATCTGTATATATATATATATATATATATATGCATATAGACACAGGCTGCTGGTAGAATAGGGTCTTTTATATAGGGCTTTTCTCTATGTTGCTAATTGGCTCCCATAGTAAAACATATGAGATATATGATGAAGAGTAGGAATGGAAGGAAGATACTGTTTGAAGGAAGAAGGTGAAGCTATCAAAATCCTAAGAGACATTAACCCATCGACTCTTATTAATAAATATTCAACCCATCCAGGGGTGAAAGTAACTTAAAGGACTTACCGGTACTCTGGAGTCCTGAGCAGGGGGCATGGCCTCAACCAGAAGAGACGTGGCCTCAACCAGAAGAGGCGGGGCCTTTAAATTCCCGGGGCCCTTTAAATCAAGATTTAAAGGCTCCGGGGCTCCGGCTGCAGCTGAGTCTTTAAATCATCCCCGGAGCTCCCAGATGCAGAGGCGGCTGGCAGCCCCGGGGCTCAGGGGTGATTTAAAGGGCCCGGGGCTCCTGCCACTACCACAGGGTAGCTCCGGGCCCTTTAAATCACCATGGGAACCCTGCCGCCACTACCCCAGGGCTCCGGCAGCGGGGCTCGGGCGGTGCTTTAAAGGGCCCAGGGTTCCCCGCAGGGGCTGGAGCCCCTGGCCCTTTAAATCACCGCCTGAGCCGTGGCGCCGCTATCCCGGGGCTCCAGCAATGAGGCTCGGGCGGTGCTTTAAAGGGCCTGGGACTCCGCCGCTGCGGGGAGCCCCAGGCCCTTTAAAGCGCTGCCCGAGTCCTGCTGCCAGAGCTCTGGGGTAGCAGTGGCAGGGCTCGGGCGGTGATTTGAAGGGCCTGGGCTCCCCGCAGCGGCAGAGCCCCTAGCCCTTTAGGGTGCCGCCCGAGCCCCACTGCGCCGCCAAGGCTCCTGCGGTGATTTAAAGGGCCCAGGGCTCCCCGCAGCGGCCGGAGCCCCGGGCCCTTTAAATCACCGCTGTAGCCCTGCCACCGCTACCCCAGGGCTCTGGCAGCGGGGCTCAGGAGGCAATTTAAAGGGCCCAGAGCTCCAGCCGCTGCGGGGAGCCCCGGGCCCTTTAAATCACCAGCCGGTCTGGTCCGGCACTGCGTACTGGCTCTTGCCGGTATGCCGTACCGGGCCGTACCAGCTTACTTTCACCTCTGAACCCATCATTCTTACAAGTATATCACTTCCATATGAGGGAAATCTTTCTATTACTAGTTTCTCTTATCCCACTACGCTAAAGACATTTTGTGTGATAGTACTTGCTAATTTATATTGATCCTAATTTATAATTCAGTCTGTGAAAAAGCAATATATGTACAAACACAGAACCAAATCCTATTCACAGACATAACTTCTGAAGCTAGTGGATCTATTAGTAAGAGTGAGGTGGGAAGAATTTAGTTAATAGATTTGTACAATCCTATTATTAAATTTTAAAGCTGGCTCCTCCTTTAGGAACTATCCTTATTCCTGGGACAACACAGTTGACAGCAAAAGATATTCTCCATAGAGTACAAACATCAAAGGCAAAGTGTATTATCACTGATGATGTTTTGGCACCAGCTGTAGATTGCATTGTGTCCGAATGCCAGTCTTTGAAATTCAAGCTAATTGTGTCAGAGGACCAGAGGGAAGGATGGCTGAACTTTAAAGACCTATTTACGTGAGTAGCTGCCACTGTCAAAGTGCTGCAGTAACATGAAAGAAAAGCCTGGTGGCTGGTTTGTTAATGTTGAATACGGTGAAATATTTTCATCTCTTTAGAAGGAGGAGAAATGAACATTGGAAAAAAATACCTATGAGCATGTAATTCTATTGACTGTTAGAAACCTAAAATAGGCCAGTGCCCGTTTTGTTTGTATTTAGTGTGTACGAACTAGTATTTAACCACAAAATACATGTTCAGGCAGCATTTCCCCAGGGGTGGAGCACCCCCCATGGAGGATGCAAGGGACTAGTTGGGGGTTGTTGGCAAAGAACATTGGCAATGCTAGTTTTCCCCATGCTGCCCTGCTAACATAGTGGGGCTAAAATGGGGGCACAATTGGTTTTATTTTCCTAAAAGCAGGAGCACCGCCAGCTTTTTTGCCGCCCTAGGCGGTGGAAGGTCCCGCCCCCGAAATACTGCCGACTGGGGCAGCCGAAGATCCGGCCGCCGCGGTCGCTGCCCCCCAAATGTTAGTGCCCTAGGCAACCGCCTAGGTCGCCTAATGGGTTGCGCTGGCCCTGCCTAAAAGGGTGGGGATCAGTTATTAAAGGCTTGGGACATGCTGTATTCAGATAATAACATTGATTCCATGGTCCCAGTTCACAAAGGTGTGAACATACTGATCAAAGGCTCACACTCAGTTCTTCATAATTAGGCTAACGCTTTCCCTGGTATAACTCACTGCCCCAGTTCAGCTGTGCTTACTGGTGTTGTGGGTGGGTGGAGCCAAGGTACTCTCCCAATTATTTCCTTGGCATATGGCCAGGCTTACTACTGGGTGTGTGATCCCCAGCTTGAGGACACATAATGGCGCTAGCTTTCATCAAGCTAGAGTGCTAAAAATAGAACGCAGCCACTGAGGCACAAGCGGTGAGATGGGCTAGCTATCCCAAATAAGTGCCCATCAGAAACCTTAGACACATACTCAGGGGCAGGGCAGCTAGCCTAAAATTCTATTTTTAATGCACAGAGCTAGGAATCACACCCCTAATTCCAAATGTAGACATCCCTTTTAGTTGATTACTATCACAAGATTTTCTTTTAATGTAAAATTTTAAATGCAGATGGTGAGAGAAAGAAAAAAAAGGGGAAAATTGAAATGTAAAGTTTGCAGTTTTTTAAGCCAGATCTCATGCCATCTGACCTGTTAATAGGCAGCCAAGTTCTGCGCATTATCCTTGATATGTAGTCACACTTCTCTAAAGATAAATCTGGGAAAAAGCTACTCCCTTCAGTGCAGATAAGCACCGTCTCTTGTAACTCTGCAAGAGTTGTTTTATTTGAACATCATCTGGGATCCATAACTTATATTTTTTTACTTACTTTATTCACCATCTTGTATTTTTTAAAGAAACGCTAATGCTGATCATAGCTGTGTGACCACGAAGAATCAAGATCCAATGACCATCTTTTTTACCAGTGGAACAACAGGGTCTCCAAAAATGACTGAACATTCCCACAGTAGTTATGGCATTGGACTAACTGTAAATGGAAGGTATGGATCATAACTGCTTTAAACCACATGGGTATTTCTTCAAAACGGTCACACGGCAGAAGTGAAGGAAGCATAGCACTTCACTAATATCTCTGTTTCAATAGCTTAGAAAATATCAAAGTTCCATTTAATTCATGACAAGATTATTGTTCCAGGAGACAAGAATTAATTTGAGTAATTCCACTAGCCAGTTATGGTTACCTTGAATCAGAGCACTGGTATGTAGTTGCTTTTCTTATCTTAAAAAAAAAATCCAACACTATCTATTAAGAAGGGAACCAACCTCTCCTACTGGATCTTCAAAGAAGATCTGGTGATTTTTAAACCATCTGCAAGGCCTTTATAAAGAGAGAAAGTTTGTGGTTTTATAAGGTTTATAAAGGCATGGGTTTATCACAGCATATGAGAAATGCATTGAACATCTCCCACAAAAACAAAATAACTTTATGAAAGCTCAGACTTGCAAATGGGATATTTTACCTGGGGAAAATAACATTGATACTGTAGTATATTCCACTATGACTGGCAAGTAATCATAGATAAGAGAACACCAAATAAAAGTAAAGTAAAATGAGAAACTCTTACCCCCTGAAAAACAAACTGAACAAAATCCCCTACAAATTCACAAATATGCATTCAAGATGCTCTGTTTTGAGACATCATAAGCCTTTGTACTGGTACAATATTTTAATGAAAAAATGCAAAGCTAATCTATAATAATGACACAGTGGCCAAGTTTGGTGGCTTACTCTTGTTTGGGGTTTCAGCTGTTCGCTAATCTCAATTAAGACAAGATAGTGACTGTTTGTCCCAGTAATATTTTTGCTGTTATCATTTTTATATTTATTCTGTTTAAAAAAAATTGTTCACAGATTTTTCTTTACCAGGTACTGGCTGGATTTAACCTCCTCCGACATACTCTGGAATACATCAGACACAGGCTGGGCAAAGTCAGCTTGGAGTAGCATTTTTGCACCATGGATTCAGGGGGCATGTGTGTTTGTACATAGCATGCCACGTTTTGACCCAACCACTGTCCTAGATGTAAGTTACAAGAACAATGGCATTTTCCTAACAGCATGGTTTTCCTCCCTTGCTGCTCTTGCCCAGATGTTCACCTCTCCCACTGCACAGCAGACAACATGCTCCTTGGCTGCAGCTCTTCACTGAAGAGGTCACCAATCACATTTTAGAAGTGATATATATTTATATAGGTCCTGATTCAACAAATTGCTTAAGCACCCGTTTACCTTCAATTAGGTGCTTGAATCACATTGGCATCAAAGGTAAGCATGTGCGTAAGTGCTTTGCTGAGCAGACCTTATAGTTAGGGCTTCTGATTTGAGGTTTTCACCAATAAACAGATAAAACACCCCCAATTTAAAAATAAAAGAAAGAACAAGATATCAGTGTTTATCCAGTAAACACCAGAAAAACCCTGGAAATGCTTACTTGTAACTAAGCGCTTATCTATTTGGAGCAGTCATGTGACAATGGGGATGTGATTTCTAAAGCACGCCAACATATTGTGCAAACACCTGTCAGGGATGGTCTAGATAATACTTAGTCCTGCCTTGAGTGCAGGAGACTGGACTAGATGACCTCTCGAGGTCCCTTCCAATTCTATGATTCTATGATTAATTGGTCTGTATAGACCCTGCTGGTGCACACTACAGGTTACTTAGTGCATGTTAATGTAGTGCCGTTTGAAACAGTACTATGTTAAAGTGCATTAGGGAACATTACAAAGAGATTACTCATTAAGGTCTATACCGCTATACTGAGCAGAGCCCATGACATTATTTTTATTTTTTATCATTTTTTGTTTTATTTTGGGGGGGATTTTCTTTTCTTTTGTTTGATTATGGGAGGCCTGGGAGGGGTGGGGGGCTGGGTCCTCCCTCTGGGATGGGAGGTCCAGGCGGTGTCAGATCTTTCCCCCAGGGGGTCAGAGGCTGTGAGGGGTGTTGCAGAGAGAACTCACCCTGTACTCACCCTGCAGTAGGAGCCTCTCTCCCACAGGCCTGGGTCCAGCTCCCTGCTCTGTGCATTGCAAGCTGGTGCACAGAGGGTTACAGCGCCACTCAGGTTTGGCTCAGACACCCCTTTGTCATGACAGGGAGACTGCCAGCCAAATTTGAGAGAGGGGTGCTGCAATCCAACATGCCAGGTCACAATGCCACTTACTCAAATTTGGCCTGTCTCCCCCACGTCATGTTGGAAGGGCAAATGGGCCAAACCTGAGTGGTGCTGTGACCCTGTGCTCCAGGTTGCAATGCTCAAAGCAGGGAGCTAGGCCCAGCCCCATGGACAGAAGTCGCAGGAGTAAGTACAGTATGCTGTTTTTAAAAATTTTGTTATTTTACATTTGAAAAAATATGGGGCTCTAACACTGAGTAATGTACATAACATACATTACTCATTACAATATATACAAAGAGAAAGCCCCAAGACCCCTGATTTTTGAATATCTACAGAAAACTCAAAAATTGCTAAAAATAAACCCTGAAAAATGAAATAAATAATCCCCCAAAACAAAACCCTAGTTACAGTGCATGATTCTGCAAACATTTACTGTTCGTCATAAAGTGAAGCTTACACACACAAGCATTTGCAGGACTGGAACCATAGTTTGTAAAGCACTTTAGGATCCTCTGCAGTTTTATTATTACACAGTGAACAACAGTAGTGGATACATGAGCATCTTGTATGGCATTTCAATCATGAACTGTAAATATTTCAACACTGAAGAGTGGAGATGATACAAGACTGAGTTTTTTAACCTTATAAATTGGCATTGGTATTATATTTTATAATATCCTTCACATACAACTTTGGATGCTATGAGAAACAGCCAAGCATCATTCACTTCATGTGGGATATTCCACATCCCTACTACTATGGTCTCCTTACTGAAGCTACACTTATAAGGTAGTGTCCTTAACATTGCATATCCTTTTGTTAATCTGGTTGCTGGAAAACACTAGCTAGTGTCAGAATATTTGGGGAATGTTTTACAGATGATACTTTTGGTTCCAATTGTTTTCTGAGTAATAAGAGCTGTAACTGTAAGGAAATGCTTTGAGAATGCAAACCCTTCTGTGACAAGACGCTTGGAATGTGATGCTAACTATAAAAGCTATTTAAAGATGAAAATACAGCAAGTGTTGAAGTCATAAATACTTTTTCAAGGCTAGTCAACATAATGTTCATGTGTTTCATAAATTGGTTGGAGCTATTACATTCATAAATACATAAATATCTTACATTTAGGTTTCCTTGGGAGTAAAATAACTGTGGGAAGCATTGTTATTTTTGGTTGCAACATTTAGACAGTTTTTATTTTAAATTCTTTAGACTCTGTCCAGATTTCCCATCACAACCTTCTGTTCTGCTCCAACTGCTTATCGACTGCTTGTGCAGCATAATCTGACCAGGTAAACAATGACCAAAATATTTTATCATATTAGATCATCATATTTTACCAAAACAGTAGCCAAATTCTGCTTTTAGTTTGGTTAAGTTACTCAAGGTTTACAATGGTACAACAGAAATTTTGCTGTGTATTTCTCGATGTCTTGAATTTTATGTATTAGAAATAAAGTCAGAGTACCATAATATGAGACATGGGGATAATATAACTCCCACAAATTTAGCAAGTTACAGTGAAATGGAGTAAGACTTTGAAAAGCAGTTTAGCAGCACTGACAGTACTTTGAGTTTTAGTATTGGAAATATACTTTTATAATCAGATCTTAAGCTTTGTTTTATAGTCCGAGTTTACAGGAAGACCACTTTGATAGGGCAATCAAAATATTTCCCCCCATTACTGGTGTTCCTGGATTACAATAACTACAAGGGTATGTTTGTATCAAATTGGTTTGACTGAAATGTACAAGGATTGGTGATTATGACAATGCTACTATGGCATGAAGAAGCTTTTGATAAAATCATTAGGGCTCAATGCCAATACTCTTCTGTATTTTAAGATCCTATTGAAAGCTTAGAGTAAGAGACTATTTTACCTTTAACATCTTGTAAAATATGGAACTTGCAGTTTTACGTGCATTCTTTCACAATGTGCCAAATTTATCTTCAGTTTAACTTCATGCAATTACATTAAAATGAACTGGGCTCAATAAATATTTTGTGTGTATTCTGTAGGAAGGAGACATGATAAAGGGATACAATAGCGAATGGACAAAGAAGGTAGATCAGCCAATTCTAGTCACTCTTTCTAGAAATACAAGATCAAGAAGCCATTTCATGAAATTGGAAGGCAGCAAATTGAGATTCTGATCATGTTGGTGATTCCACACAGGTGCTGCACCGACATGGAGCCCTACTGACTTCAGAAGAGCTGTGTGTGGGTACAGGGGTCTGCGTACACAGAGCTCCAGTGAAGTCAGTGTGGCTCTGCATAGGCACAGGAGTCTGCTCATGTGGAGTCACTTGCAGGACTGGACCATTAAAACTAACAACATGCAGTGAACAATTAGCCTGTGGAACTCATTGCCACAAGGTATCATTGAGGCCAAGCGATGAAAAAAAGACTTTATATTGCTATGGATATGAGAGGCTCCACAGCTACAGTAGTGAGGATTTAAAACACACACACAAACAAAAAACAAGAGTTCTGGAAGGATATAAACCCTCATGCTTCAGGGCATAAGCCATCTCAGCAACTCGTGTCATTTAAGATCTGATTATCCACCCCCCCTCAGTTCCTCTACAGAATCAACTCCTTTTGACACATTTCTACTAAAAGAAGAGACACAAAGAATCTAATCTGCCTTTTATATGTATTTCCTTACTGTGGCAGTTTTAACCCCTTTAAAACTCTGGTAATCCTTTTTCTCTTTCATACAAAGCTATAAATTCAAGAGCCTGCAGCACTGTGTGAGTGCAGGGGAGCCAATCAACCCGGAAGTGATGGAGCAGTGGAAAAGGCAAACCGGGCTGGATATCTATGAAGGTTATGGCCAGACAGAAACGGTACAGTCAGATGTTTTAAAAAACACAGAAGTAAATTCCATTCAGACTGCTAAGAAAATACGTTTGAAAAAATAATATACAGTCATGTCATCTTTCAGAGGGAAAAATCAATTGTAATATTAAATGATGATGGAAAAATCTAGTTTTAATAAGTCACCCAGAAAATTAAGGCCTTTATCAGAAGCCCAGTTAAGTCAGTGGAAGAACTCCCACTCCAGTGGGCTTTGGATTGGGACTTAATACTTCTGTGTTTTTTAAAGCATATTCCTCTTTATCACAGGTGAAATTCTGCCTTTGTTAAAGATTTACATTCACAACTCACATTCACTTCAATTGGAGCTATAAGCACAATTCTGAGGGCAGAATTTGGTCCCTAGAAGTTTACTCAGGGTACGTCTTCACTCAAGGGGGGGTCGATTTAAGATACGCAAATTCAGCTACGCGAATAGCGTAGCTGAATTCGACGTATCGCAGCCGACTTACCCCGCTGTGAGGACAGCGGCAAAATCGACCTCCGCGGCTCCCAGTCGACGGCGCTTACTCCCACCTTCGCTGGTGGAGTAAGAGCGTCAATTCGGGGATCGATTGTCGCGTCCCATAAATCGATCCCCGAGAGGTCGATTTCTACCCGCCGATTTAGGCGGGTAGTGTAGACCTAGCCTCAGTGAATGTATGATTATAATGAAGCATTCATTGTTGTTTCTCAGAGAGGTTGCTATATACTGTAACTTTATTTGCCAGACTAGTTGAGTATATTAAATATAAATTAAAAACTGAATACATGAGATTGCAGAGTTTACTTTTAAAAACCTTTTGGTGTAGGTGCTGGTTTGCGGAACTTTCAAGGGAATGAAAATTAAACCAGGTTCAATGGGAATGCCATCTCCAGCATATGACGTTAAGGTATTGTGCAGCAGATCTGTAAGCCCTAGGGACCTTTTTCTCCAAGCAAGAAGGTACTGATTTCTCCTCAGGGAGGCTCAAGCAAGTTTAGGGTAGACAAAGAGAGGATTTCCCCCCCGCTGAATCATTTTCACTTTAGCTCTCCAGAAAGTCAGATTCCTCTTATGTTATACAAATTTTCATTAGATAGTTTGTGAAATTTCTTGCTGGGTCCCAGGTAGAGATAAGCCAATCAGTAGGGGAAACAAAAAACAAAAACAAGCCCAAGCTGCATTCAATAGTTACACCATAGGGAAGGATGATATGACAATGAATGAGAAACTCTCTAGAAAAATGCATATGATGATACATTGAACTATATATATATATATATATGTTATCTGAGTGATTGCACTACATCCCTACACCAGTGGTTCTCAACTAGGGGTATGCACCCCTGGAGGAACGCAGAGGTCTTCTAGTGGATACATCAACTCATCTAGATATTTGCCTAGTTTTACAACAGGCTACATAAAGGCACTAGCAAGGTCAGTACAAACTAAAGTTTCATACAATGACTTGCTTATACTGCTGTATATACTACACACTGAAATGTAAGTACAATATTTATATTCCAGTTGATTTATTTTATAGTTATATGGTAGAAATGAGAAAGTAAGGAATTTTTCAGTAAACAAAAGAAAAATCAGACTCCTGAAAGGGGACTACACCAGTAGTCTGGAAAGGTTGAGAGTCACTGCCCTACACCAGTCTCAGTGGAAGAGTTAGTTAGAGGATATTGGAAATCAGTATTGTCTACTCCTGACTTGCTAATGCAGGCAAATCTTTGGGCAACTTTTTGCACTTCAATTTTCCCGACCGCTCAATTGCTATATACCTTTTTGCTCAGTTGGGTGTTGCTAAGCTTGATTAATGTTTGTATAGTGCTTTGGAATCTTCAGGTGAAAATTTATTCTTCTGTTTCATTTAGGAGGGGAAGCTTCTCTTGCTGGTTACAGTCACTTCTATTATTGACTTTTTAAACTCAGTATTTCCAAATAAATATGCAGGTTTTATTAGTTTAATGAAAATTATGGCTTAAATTAAACGCCAAGATAACACCACTGTGTATTTTGTTGGGGTTTAGATTATAGATGAACACGGCAATGCTCTGCCTCCTGGAGAAGAAGGAAGTATAGCCATCAAAGCAAAACCTACGAGACCTTTTTGTCTTTTCACTCAATATATAGTAAGGAACTTCACAAATTTAAATTTCACACTTGTTAAATTCCTTATTTTTATATATGTGTAAAACACACAAAAATTATAAAATTCATTTATTATTCAGCCACTGAAACTAAACATTATTATTTGTATTGTGGTAACACCTAGAGATTCCATCCCCATTATGCACGGTGCTGTACTAACACATAACAGAACGATGATCCCCACCTCAAGGAGTTTACAATCTAAGTGTCTGCAAAGTCTCTTTAGCACAGACTATACCCCACAAGTTTACAAAGCTAGATACAACTAAATGGATAAATAATAGCAAAAGATGGAAACTAAGATGAATTGGCAAGGGAGATTTGTTTTCAGACCAGATTTTCACTAACGTGAAAAGTTACAGAAAGGCTGTTACAGATGGCAGGTGCTGCAAAGGTGAAGGCTGTCACACTAACAGAGCCCGCTCTCTAGAAAAAGTGAATATGATACATTACATGGTTGAAAGGATAGTAATACTAGATAAGAAGCAATGTACATGTACTTCCTCTTTACTACTATTGCAGACTAAATTAAAGCTAACAAGACTTTAATTTAGTCTTTTCATTTATTAAAACCAACTGTGACCATGCCATCCCAACAGTGCAATGAGAGAGGGACAGGAAATATCAATGTTTAAATTACCCCCTCTAGCCAATCCAGGAGTCAGTTTAGTTAGCTTTAGAGGGAGCTACATACATCCCCTTTCTTAGCTAGGATTGGTCAACCTAAAACACATCTTTTTTTGACAACTAGGGGGTGGAGGGAAAGGGAGGAGCAGAGACAAAAAGGAAAATAAGAGCTGGGAAATCTTCCCCCAAATAAACTTAATACTACATAACAGACATCTCAGCCCATAATCCTCAAAGGTTCCTAATGTGGTGGGCCAAGATGCATATTTTGGGTAGTTCATTGTGATTAAAAACACAAGTCTAAAACCTAGTCAAAGACATAACCCACAACAATTATATATTAACTCCACATCTGTTGAGTTTTGCTCTGTTTATGTCATACATTATAGGCTTTGTATTCAATCCACAATTATGAATATGAACAATGTTTGAAAAATGTTTTCCATTCATGTTGTTCATATCTGCTGGTATTTTAATACGTATCACTATGATATGGACTACTCAGCAAGGCTGAATTTTTGCATGCTAAATTATGTTGTAATATAAATTAAATGCTGGAATAAAATGAGATCAGTTTCTTGCATATATTAGAGTATAATTTCTTTTATTTGCAGAAAGGTTAATGTTTGTCAAATATAATTTAATGTTTACTAGGATGATCCAGAGAGAACTGACTCAACATTACAAGGGAATTTCTATATCACTGGGGACAGGGGGATTGTAGATGAAGATGGATACTTCTGGTTTGTTGGAAGAGATGATGATGTCATCAATTCTGCTGGGTAAGAATTTGTGTGTGCATTCATTACAATGTTAGGACTCAAATAATGCAGATGATGCCAACACACAGTTGTTTTATATGCAAACTTCACCAACTAATAAATGTATATGTAAAAGGTTCGCGCCGGGGCTCGACCCTCCGGGGCAGGAGGGGAGCCACACCGACTCCCTGTCCACGAAACAAATAGCCGGTTAGCTCAGGTTCAGGCCCTTCGGTGCAGGGCTGAGTAATCCACAGACAGTTCCGTAGCCCAGGCCCTCTGGTGCAGGGGGGGGCTGGGGAAGTCAGCAGTTCAGCAGCCCAGGCCCTCGGATGCAGGGGGGGGCTGGGGCAATAAACAGTTCAACAACCCAGGCCCTCTGGTGCAGGGGGGCCGGGGCAATAAACAGTTCAACA
>NW_020664444.1:16356375-16414816 GCF_002925995.2 Terrapene triunguis | reverse complement strand
CCGGGGCAATAAACAGTTCAACAACCCAGGCCCTCTGGTGCAGGGGGCTGGGTAAATAGCAGTTCAACTAGGGAAGGCCCAGGCCCTGGCTCAGGGCGGGGCACACACCGACACTGCTCAGGCCCTTGGAAGCAGGGGCGGAGCCGCTACACAGTTAGGGAGCTCAGGCCCCCTTGCACAGGGGCTGAGCAACACTCATTCGGGTTAAGCCCTGGCGGCGAGACCAGAGCGTTGGGTGAGGGGGAAGCCTGCCACCCGTGTGTGGGGGTGGCAGGGGGGAACGCAGGCCCACCCACTCCACTGCGTTCCAGCCCGGGGCCCTAACAGCGGTTACTGCCGCTGCCGGTCAGTGGGGTATCCTGACCGAAACACACTGACATGGGTTCGCATGCCTCGACAGCCTGACCGGGGTCGGCTACCCCCGGGCTACTTCCAATTTCCCCCTCAGGGCCTACCTCGTCCGCGGCACCGGGCAGGGTCCAGTCCACCAGCATAGGCTCCTCCCGGCCGGGGCTTGGTGGCAGGTCCGGCAGCTCCGTCGGGAAGTCCGGCCAGTTGTACTTGGGCGGTTCCTCCGGGTAACAGCAGGGCTGAAGGGGTTCTGGTGCGGTCTCACCTTCGGGGTCGCTGTGGGGGGGTTCCAAGGGCTCCCCCCAATGACGGGAACGGACGGGCTCCGGCGGCTCTTCCTCGTAGTGAGCCCGGGGCAGCTCCGGCCAGCTAGGCGAATATCCTCGGGCCTCAGAGGTATCCTGGTCGGGAGCTCTCGGCCGCACGTCTGCTCCCGGCGGTGGCCGGGCCCTGACTGAGCTCTGGCGGCCAGGCTTTATACTTCCTGTCCCGCCCCTTGACTTCCGGGGGGCGGGGACCGGTGGCGGTGGCTCCGCCCACTCTGGTGTCTGCACCCGTGCTCCCTCCTCTGGGCAGGAGGGGAGCCACACCGAGTCACTACAGTATATAACAATAAAAGACTTTTCTTCATTTTAAAGATATCGTATTGGACCATTTGAAGTAGAAAGTGCACTGATAGAGCACCCAGCAGTAGTAGAATCAGCTGTTGTCAGCAGCCCAGATCCCATCAGAGGAGAGGTAAAGGACTTAAGATATCTTATGTGCTTGGATTTTTTACAGAAATATGTATTTTTAAAAAAGCCTTAAACAGAATCCTGAGGCAGCTGGCTACTCCAAACAATTGTTGAAACGTTCCATTCACATCAAAGCCCTCAGCAAATTCTTAATGTTCATCTAGACATAGGGGTGGCTGAAGTGGGGCCATCGCTGCATTGCAAAGTAACTGCAATCTTCGCTACAATGAATATAGAGGTGCAGCCCACAGAAGCCCCACATTCCAACATGCCATATCTTCATTTGAGCAGCCATATTGCTTATATAGTTTTTCATACTGGGACTTGTAGTCCCTATAGGTTGAAATTGCAAATTAAAGATAAGGATGGCTGCAATTTACTCCACTTCCTGCATATTACACATATAAGCAGCTGCTGGACTCAAATTGTTAATGGGGCATTCACCTTGGTAAAGTTTTTTGTACCTGCACTGTAAATTAGTTACTTTGTAATGTGTCAGCAAGTGAATTTTGTTAAACATTAAGACCTTGTACTGTATTATGTGCATTTTGGTTTCATCAACATTTAATCTTTTAAGGTGGTGAAAGCCTTTGTTGTTTTGGCATCTGACTATGTTTCACATGAGCCAGAAAAACTGATTGAAGAGCTACAGGACCACGTTAAAAAGGTCACTGCTCCATACAAGTATCCTAGAAAGGTAGGTGCTTAACCATAAGTGTTTTAGACAATTACATTACATTTAGTCAACAAGTGGCATAAGAGAACTTCCATGTACAAAAGCTTTATTATACCCCCCCTCCTCCATACAAATCATAAGCAGGCTTGACGGGTTTAGATTTCTATCAGTAAATGTCAGTAAACATTGATTTTACCGTATACATAAACCAAACAAAAAACATTTCCATTGAAAATAATCTAAATTTAAAGACCGGCAAAGAAAGAAAAATGCTGCTTGAGAACAAGTTTGATTTAAGCATATTTACTTTGTATATTTTGACATGTGGTGTTGACAGTTTGTTTTTAACAGTTATAAAGCTTTAACTTTTTGAATCTCAACATCTACTGTCATTAAATATTGTCCAACCCCCCCATAATTTCCCACAGCTGTGAAAAATGTAAAAATAAAACTAAAAAGTTTAAAATCGATACTCTTCTGCCCTGTGAAAACTGAAATTGATAAACATTGAAAAAATGCTTAAAACTAAGCATTGATATATCAAAATGATAAAAATCACAAATCAAATTCTGCCATGATTAATCATAAGAATCTAACAGAGGACAGGTGAGTAAATATAATTATTCTAACATCTCCCATTTTCAATGTTTATTTTTAGCAAACATATGATATACCCTTTGTAGATGTTCATATACCAGAGTGACAAGGATAGTATAGAAATCCAGAAAAATGGATAGGAGAAAAGGGGAATTGAGAGCAGTAGGACACACAATCTGGAAAAAAATATACACTTACTTGGGAGCTGTGGTTCCAGTGTTGCCTGAGAATGGATTCCTATCTTAAATAGGTTCTCTTAAAATTATCCTTTTGTCTTCTCCAGACTCACAGGATTTCATTTTAGCTCTACTGTAAGGGCCAATGGATATTTGAAATAGAAATCCTCGCTCTTTGCCCTCTCTGCTACATTTAATAGCAGGTCAACAGCAAATATGTTTGTTTGAATTTCATAGCTCTACCTATCTCCACTTTATATTAAAGAATTTATAGCAATGCTAAATTTGATCCTATGGTATAGAAATAGTGCAGAGAAACCCTGTGCTGCAGACTCTAGAGTGTCTATAATAGGCTCTGGGGGAATATTTGCCATTCATATTAATCCTCTGATCCAGGGGTCGGCAACCTTTCAGAAGTGGTGTGCCGAGTCTTCATTTATTCACTCTGATTTAAAGTTTCGCATGTAGGGTGACCAGATGACAAAGATGAAATATCGGAATGCGGGGGAGGGGGGAGGCAAAAAAAAAAAAAAAAGCTCGTGTCCCCCCCCCCCCGGCCAGGCGGCAGTGGCACAGCCCCGTCTCCACCCAACTCTCAGCTCCGACCCCCGATACACCCCCAGCTCCCCCATCCCCTCGCTCCCGGGCCCAGCCTGGGCTCCGAGTTGTGCAGCCAAGCCGCGCTCCGGGCCCCTCCTGCAGCTCCCGGCTCAGCCGCTCCCGGGCTCCGTCGCCCCGGCCCCGCAGCAGAGGCTGCTCCGCTCTGCCCCACCTGGGACACTCGCCCCCGCAGCCCCTCTCCAGCCACGGAAAGCTTGGGGACCCACCCAGGCAGGGGGCAAACCAGGCAGCCGGACCTGGCCCCTCCCGGCAGGAGCGTGTCCTTCCCACGCGTGTCTCCGGGCCCTGCCCGTCCCGCGCTGCCCCCGGACCCACCGCGCTGCCCGGGGGGCTGCAGGGCAGGAGCAGCCTCCGCACTGCACTCCCGGCCCGTGTGCAAGCCTGGGAGGAAGGAGAAATACCACGTGGTTGGGGGAAGAGGCGGGGCCAGGGCGGGGATTTGGGGAGGGATCCAATGGGGGAAGGAGGGGGTGGGGCTGGGGATTTGGGGAGGGATCCAATGGAGGAAGGAGGGGGCAGAGTCGGGGGTGGGGTGAGAGCCCCTCCGGGCTCCACCTGTGAGCCGGAGTGGAGGGCAAAATTGCTTGTTTGTCCCGCGTCCCGACCGAACATCGGTCAGGACGCGGGACAAACAAGCAAATATCGGGACAGTCCCGATAAAATCGGGACGTCTGGTCACCCTATTCGTGTGCCAGTCATACATTTTAACGTTTTTAGAAGGTCTCTTTCTAGAAGTCTATAATATATAATTAAACTATTGTTGTATGTAAAGTAAATAAGGTGTTTAAAATGTTTAAGAAGCTTCATTTAAAATTGAATTAAAATGCAGAGCCCCCCAGACCGGTGGCCAGGACCCAGGCAGTGTGAGTGCCACTGAAAATCAGCTCGCGTGCCGCCTTCGGCACGCGTGCCATAGGTTGCCTACCCCTGCTCTAATCCATTTAGCCCACATCCATGTATTTTGATGTTTGCACTGAACGAATCTTACTTTTCCTGCAGGGTGCATAAGGCTCATCCTTTAGCATTTCTGTTGCATGGAAGGGGCAGAACACTGAAAGCCAACATAGATTTGCAAAGACTCCTGGGTGGTGGCATTGCGTGATCTGTCATAATACAGACTCCTCAACCACAGATCACCCTCAGGTTAATCCAGTTTTGGAATTTCTTCAAAATTTTATGCAAACTGTACATTTTATTATGGTGGAGAACCATCTAGCAAAATGTTTCCAGCATAAAGAATATGACATTGAGAAACTGAGGAACATAATCTTTAAGAGTTTGACATTAAAGTTTCAGTACATCATAAACTTCAGTTTATTTCTCATAGTGATGGGCCTACAACAGATTTTTAAAAGATAAGTCAAAGATTTTTAATAATCCAAAAATAATCTATTATTTATCCAAAAAGAATATTTTTCCTTTGCTAAACTTTCTGTTGCTGATACTTTTATCCATGTAAACTCCTTACAATAGGTCTCATGGAAAATGTCTTCCTTTTCCATAACTGGATCGATTTAATGTCTTCCATGTCTGTACAAGAGAGCAAATATTGTACACACGTGGAGCAGATTATCTACCTCTTACTATATATTGTATTAGTTGTAATTTCTTCTCTTTTCCAATAGGTGGAGTTTGTTCACCAGTTGCCAAAGACAGTCAGTGGGAAGATCAGAAGAAATGAATTGCGCAAGCAGGAGTGGGGAAAAGCTTAGAATTATCTAGTGTTTATTTTCCATCATTTGTTCTTCCAAAAATATTATATATTGCTGATATATGGTGCAATTTTTTGTTCTCTTGACCTATTATACATATTACAAATTTAGAGCATTGTATGCACAACTAAAACTTCACTGACTGTAGTGAAAATTTTGGCTATGCAAGCAATGCAGGGTTAGATCCTTGGTGAGCATTCTTTCCCATTTGTTCTAGGCATAAAAAGCCTAAAAGCACTTTGTCTCAGTTAAAAACACTTAGTTTTATTATTCTCACTCCAGTTGTCTAGTTATAAAAGCACACAGGAAAACAGTGTACATAGTAGTAAGCCCCAAACCCATGTTTCCAAAACTCAAACCTTAGCACTACTATGAAGTAGCTATTAACTAGAAAAGCCTGCTGGGAAATAGACATGCAAACAAAACCACCACTTTTTATTTCTATAGCATCTTCCAACTCAAAGTGCTTATTAAACACTGAAACTTGCTATTCAAGATAGTCCACATTTCCAGGCCAGGTCACTAAACATGTTGTTAAGTTCTGACAGAATGATACCAGGATCCATGATTGCATGTCTGGCCTAAATCCTACTCCTGTTTAAAAATTACTATCTGTGGTAGTGGCTGGATATAAGAATTTAATAGCAAAGTTTGTGTGTTCTTGTGCATTTCAATATCCAAGATGCTCTTCCAGCTCAGTTATTCAACAGCGTTCATGTCCAAGCTCCTGGAGCAAACAAATTTGAGTGTACTTGCCTGCATTCAGTTCCTCCTGTGTTCTGGGCACAGAAGTTGCAAGGCTTTCCTCAGTTTAAGTGTTAATATATTTATTAAAACAAAAATTTGTAAAGACGATTAACCTGCATAAGCAGTTTTCCGTATCTGTTAGTTTTAAATAATACACATGCAATAAGCATCTGTACTCACTGCTTGCATACTCCTGGTTCACAGCTCTCAGATATTTTTTGGTTAATCCTTTCTACTACAACCGTTTCTCTTTCTATCATACATTTTTAATGCACCCATAAACCTGGTAAATTGGTAATCTAGGGTTTACGCATAAATTTTCAAGTCAATGACTATGCTTTTGCTTCTCAGCATTCATATTTATGTTCACAGTAAGCAGTGGTTGGAACTGATATATAAAAATATTTTCCCTAAAATTTCCTTTTAGGGTAGGAAAATCTTCCCAAAATTGAGTTTTCACTTATGATAATCCTGGAATTTAAGTATTCATTTAGTGAAAGTGGGTGGATTTACAAGGTAGTCTCTGTTATTAAGTAAAGTACAGGTATCTAAATATCTGCCTTGACATAACATTTGACTGTCCCAGACACTGTGTAATGAGCATGGTGTGAGAATAGAGATAGACTGATAGAAAAATAAATGTTACATCAACTGAAGGGTTAACATTTTTGCTATGGTACTTTTAAGTTTATTTACTCAAAATGTCACAGGAATTTACGTTTACCTTTATTTCATTTCAGTAATAAAGACTATATAAAATAATTTTAAAACCATCATTACTGCTTCAAGAATCATTTCTTAGACAGAAAGAGTTAAAGATATATGCATACATTGTAAAGAGTTATTTATATACAGATGTATTTTTAGGAAAATGTAGTCACATAAACAAAATTTGTATCACTAACACTAATATTTAAGGATTGGGCTGGTAAAAAAAATCTAAAATACCTGATAAGAGAATAAAAATATTAAAACTTGAGATACCAGCTGCTTATACTTTCATGTTAGTCACGCTAACCTCCTCAAATTTTCTCAAGTTATTAATGTCTGACTGTCTCCACTTATGCTTCACGAGTTCCATTTTGATCTGAAGTAAGCCCAGCAATGTCGCTTATGCCCAATCCTCATAAAATTGAAATCTGTGGCATCATTTGCTTAATTTTTTTCGTAGTATGAGTGAACACTTAGCATATGTTAAGATTTGGACAAAAATTAATTAACATTCAAGTTCTCATAGAAGGTCTGAGACCCGGATATTTCCTGTGAGAATTTCCTGAAGAATCTGAGTTTATTCCAGGAGATATTAAACCAGCTGCAGTGGGGGAAAGAGTAGAAATAGCATTAGTGGATTTTTCCTTTAGAAGTACATGCTCCCACTTGAAATATCCACAGCCTCTCTTCTTCCCTTCATGTTTTTCAACAGGACAACTGTAGAATACTTTGCCATGATTTGGACCAGCACTGGACACATTTAGTCTTTTAGCCCTTCGACCACAGTTACATAAGGGTGGAGTCAGTTTGTCACTTTTTACAGCTTTTAAAGATTGGTTCAGGCGGACTGTGGAGTTTAAGAGAACAGTAGGCACTTTGTATGAACTTGAATTTCTCAAAGATAGGGGCTGATCAGAAGATGCAGCTTCATCTTCATGTACAGTGAATGACTGTTTTTTTGATGGAGGTAAAGTTTTCGGACTAGATGGTTTCCTCTTAGGAGTCTGAGAGAAAGGGGTGGAATGATTTCCAGTTAATACTGTACTTGATAAAGTAGCATTTACCTTCGCAGATGGTAACTTAAAAGCAGAACAATTTAAGGCTTGCCTTTGGGCTAATCCTACATCATAGATAGTAGTATTAGGACTTTTGTACACAATAGACTTAGAAGCCTCCAAATGTTCATTACTTTGCCCCAAACATTCAAAGTCTGAATTCTTCATAGCTGGTTTTTTCAAAACCATCCCTTCTCCAGAGACTGATGAAGTCTTTGCATCTGGGTCATCTTTAAGCTTCACAGAGTCTGTATTTTCTTCATGCTGTGATTCTGGTATTAAAGCTACATCTTCCCAATCAGCCAACATAGATAAACAATCAGAACTAGTACTTATATCTACATTAGAGATATTAACAGAGGAAATAGTAGTGGAGACAAGCACTAGCCCTGAACCAAGTACTGAAGAGCTATACTTGGAAGTAGAAATAAGATGTCCATTATTTAATCCATTCTGGATGCCCGTCAGTAAATTACAATGAGAAGCCTGTAGTTGTCCAAAGGGAACAGGAAGTCTGCCAATATGTGGAGGTAAGCAGCTTTGGGTTTGACCACATCCATCAATCTTTGTACTGATTCTAGATCCAACATGGACATTTGCAGAGGAACTTGTAGAACTGGACTCTTGCTGGTCTTTTCCCTTTACATTGGAGTTTATAACCATTTTATCAATTTTATTATGTTCATTCTCAGCTAGACAACTGCTGTTGCAAATTCTATCTTTAGCTGAAGTTTCAGCACCATCATCACTTCCCAGTGGATTCTCTTCAGTGGGGTTCATATTCAAAGATCTGGACACTGAATTCTTCTTTGGATGTACCTAGGGATTCCATAAGCAAATCCAAGATTTTGAAAATTGGATGTCAACAGGTTTTAGAAATCAATGTATGAGACAAATTAGAGAGTCTGCGAAGGATGCTTTAACTCAAATTCAAGTTTAAAGTGTTTGTTTTGTTTTTTCAGTGAACTCACCTTTTGTCTGCACTGTGGGACTTGAGGCAAGAAGAAAGGAAGATATGAAGAAGTCACTAACCTTATCCAAAGATTTAGTAATTTTCATCACACATCCATCACAGATCATCCTCCAAGCAAGACGGGCAGTATTCCGAGAATCATCCAACCCTTCAGAAGACATGTTATCATAAACTCTGTTATTTTAATGTACTACTGGCAATAGTAATGATAAGTAGCCTAATGACTTACTTAGGGGAGAGTTAAGAGAATGTAGTGCTTGTTAAAAGGGATACAGACAACAATGAAAAATATTCATCCACAGTACAGGTACAGGATGGGCTGTAGCAGTTCAAGCTCCTCTACATGACACTATGAGAGTTACAATCTGTGTGGGTGGAAACTTCCATGATTATTCAAATCTTTGGGGATCTCTTCATTTATCATGATCATCAAACAATGCTAATAGTTTTTGTGATGTGTATTAACTGCTACCAGATGGCACCAACTTTTGGTCCTTTTTTGCACTAGTAACTTAGAGCCCAATCTTACAAGTCCTATACACAAAGCACTACGATTGACTTCAGTGAAAGTTCTGTGCCTGGAGACCTTGCAGACTCAGATCTTAGAAATGAAAAGCCCAGTGTCCTGAATCATCCAGTCCCTCTTATTCAGATTTTTTTTTTTGTAATGCAGAACATTACATAACATGGAAATAATTAGGGTTATAATTGCTGTATTTTGATCAGCTTCATGAAACAGATTCTCTAACAAGAATTGTCATGTTGTACTCACCAGAATGTTCCCGTCCTGCAAATTCTATCCCCAGATCCTGTAAAGCACCATTTAGTCCTTTTGGCTTTCTAGTGTAGAAGAGCTAAGAAAAAGAAAAACATTTCTAAAATGTTATACTATATTAACCAATTCACTGTTGCTGCCTTACCCTGTCAAATTCTTCAGTTAAATATGTACAGTTTGCATCTAAGACAGAAGTAACTGAATAGCCTATTGGGAATACAACTATAAATTGCATCAGTCTGTTCATTTAAATTGTAGTATGTGGTGTAAATTCCTTTTAAATGGAACACAGAGAAAGTATTCCAAGAAACACCTAATATTTCTTGTTTGCTGAGAAACACAGAATATGCATTTTGCTATGGTAAATGAAAAGTGACTCTCTTCAAATAATTTTAGACCAGTCAAGAGTATTTTATCGTCATTCATTTTTACAATACCAGTCGTGCTATTTAGAATGCACTAACTGGGAAAACCCCAATTCTTGTGCTAAATTCAGAAGTGCTATCTAAGCAGAGGAAGCTTACTGTGTTTTAGCCAAGGAGGGAAAGCAGTAATGGAAGCATGACAGACCAGAAAGGGAAGAAAGCAGGAAGAGCAAGAGATGGCAGGAAAGTCAAAACAGCTGGAAAATTTCTCATAGGCCTACTGACAGTATAACAAGTGATACAGATTTTATCTGTAAAATCAAGCTTTCTAGAATTAAAATGTGTATAGTTCTGAAGGATACATTGTTCTTTTCTATTGATCAATAAAATGTGTGCGCATGCATACAAGGAACAAATAGGTAACCCTAGTTACTTGTACCTTCACTATCTATTCTTAATCCTTTGAGGTGGAGGTGAAACATTTTTACCCATATAATCTATTGATTCTCTCACCTTGTATGTTGCTCTGAGATCAATCCAAGAGTTTAAAATATCAGGTTTTCGCAGCTGCTTCCTTTTGCACTCATACTGCAAACAAACCCCCAGATCCCAGTCTGCACGAGAGAAAAACAACAAACTTTTCAGTCTTTATTTTCATGATTACTAAGTATGTGTATTGATCAAATCTGAATAAACTAGAATTTGATAAAAACACTTAATAGATCAGCAAAATAAACTAACCACAATGGTTTACAAAATAACCACTGCAGGCAGAATGCTTCGCTTTCCTTATACGGGGAACTGATTGGCCAAGTAATTGAAGGCACTAAATCAAGGGTGAGCAACCTTTTTGGCCCAAGAGCCACATCTGGGAATAGAAATTGTATGGAGGGCCATGAATGTTCACAAAATTGGGGTTGGGGTACAGGAGGGGGCGAGGGCTCTGGTTGGGAGTGTGGGCTCTGGGGTGGGTCCAGAAATGAGGAGTTCAGGGAGCGGGACGGGGCTCCGGGCTGTGGGATGAGGCTGGGGATGAGGAGTTTGGGGTGTAGGAGGGTGCTCCAGGCTGGGACCGAGGGGTTCGGAGGGTGGGAGGGGTATCAGGGCTGGGGCAGGGGGTTGGAGTGCAGGGGATTGGTGTGCAGGGGGAAGCTCAGGGATACTGGCTCCAGGCAGCGCTTACCTCAAGCGGCTCCCGGAAGCAGCGTCATGTCCCTTCTCTGGCTCCTACGTGGAGGCGCAGCCAGGCGGCTCTGCATGCTGCCCCATCCGCAGGCACTGCCCCTGCAGCTCCGATTGGCCGCGGTTCCCGGCCAATGGGAGCTGCGGGGGTGGCACTTGGGGCGGGAGCAGCATGCAGAGCGGAGTCCCCTGGCTGCCCCTACACATAGGAGCCGGAGAGGGGGCCATGCTGCTGCTTCCGGGAGCCATGTGGAGCGGCCCCCAACCCTGCTCCCAGGCCGTAGTTTGCCTACCCCTACACTAAATATATCTGTCGAGAACTCGCTTCAAAGTTGGCTTAAATCATATGTAAATAGGACAGAACACTGGCCTGTTAGTAGTGTCCAGCAGTCCCATGAAAGAAATACAAACTAAATTGTTAATCTGTAGTCTTGTTTTTAGTCCAAAGTATTAGGATTGCTGCAACTTGGCATCAGAGAAAACAAGTGAAGTATGTCACTTCACAATGACCTGATTAAAGAATCATGTTGGATAGGTTCTGAAGAACCTCCCAGCCAGTTGTCTTAACCTAGAAGTATGGTGACATGCCATGGTGACTATAAAGCAAAGGAAATGTGGAATGAACCTCAGAGCCTGGAAACAAAGACACAGGGAGCATCTCAGGATAAATAATCACAAATTAAATGTATTTTTTTGGTCTAGTCCCAATATATATTGTCATCATAGACACACAACAACGGGGTACAGATCAGAAATATATGCTCCCAGAGACTGTATAGAGACAGCAGGGATGATGTAGGACTGAGGCCTGAAGTTAGGACTGTGACACACTGCAGAGCTGTGGTACAAAAGTTTGCATTTACACCTGCCTATACTATGCCAGAGTCTAACCCACACCATCAGTGTTTCACTTTTATGAACACTAAATTCGAGCAAAAAAAACAAACAAAGAAAAACTGTTCTTTACCTGACCAAGTAACAAAGGTACTTGATTTAGCTTCAGAAACAGAATGGCTTGAAACATCTGAATTGAAAATAATTTTCTTCTCCTTTTGTATCTTTTGAATCCACTTAGAAAATTGTGATAAGCAAATATTAAGAGGAACCCCTTCATCAACTTGATTCTTGATAGGATAGAACAAAAGGCACATATAAACATCTGTTAGTGTGCTCATCTCATGTTTAAACAATATATGCACTTTTAGACTGTCAGAAAAAATATCTTTCTGCACAGCTGTAAACAGGAGTGTTTCCAAAATTAAGATCCTAAAATTTTTTAACTAAATTATAAGCCTCCTGTAATGTATAGTATAAAGACTTTACCTGCTTTATGCCAGTTAGTTCAGTACAAAATTCAGAAAGAATTGGATGTTCCTCAGGCTGGACGTACATGTGGAATTCAGATTCAATCTCTCCAGTTGAAGTGTTTAACAAAACTGCTGGAAATTCAACTAGATTTAAAAAAAGGTTATTTGTATAAATGATTCAAGTTGCTTTATATTAGGATTTAAATTACATGACTGTTAAGCAAACGTAGATACCATACATAAGGCAGAATGTGCCCCCAGATAGTGATTTTATATTAATGGAAAATTTCTCCATTTCGTATGTATCATAATATATACAATTCTGAATAATACTTATTTCAATATATCAGAGCACGAATGTTATTTCAGAGCAAACAAAGTGTATTCTAGCAGAGTGTTAAATTAAACTATTATATCAAAGAACGCTTACTTATAGAAACATAAGATTAAATTATTTAATTTGCAAACTAATATCAGTGCAATTGATGGCCCTATCTAATTTTAATGCAACTGGCTATATATATATATATAGCATTACATGATATAGCATGACATTTAATAATCTATATTTCAAGTTGCAAAAGGCTGATAGTTTGGATATACAGTTTCTGACACTTCATAAAGTGAATAATGACACTTCTTTCCTGTTTTCCTTTTAAAAGAAAAACTCTGCACTTAAATTATTCCTATTTTACTTTTAACTAAATAAGCCAAACTTTTTTTAGATACAACTGCTATCAGACATTATTACATTTCCACTTACTTATTTCCTGGCTGTAATGACGTTTACCATCTTTCCAACATGTAGACTCAAAGTCAATAATAATTAAATAGTCAAACGACTGCCCTGCAACACACAAAAGCACCTTGTAAATCTGTATCACTGTTTATAAAATTAAAAGATTTACATTAAGAAGGAAACATACCACTTACTTGACTTTGTTCTAGTCTGATTCTTGCCATTTGAGGAAGTTATGGAACTTTTTCTAATTAATCCAAGTTGCCTTAAAAACAAAGAGAATCATGAATAAATTAGCTATTACAATTGAACCCAACAACGTACAAGATGAACTGTTTCAACTGATGAACTATCCATCAGTTGGTGGGACTGGAATCTCTAATCACATTGGAGTACAAAGAGTTTTTCTTTTAAGGGCTGATCTCCTTGGGATTTCTCTCCCTGTCAAGGTACACCAAAATGTATGTATTAGAGTAACAAAAACATGCACCCGTTTACTTAAGCTTCTGGGTACATTTGCAAACCAAAACCACAAAAACTAACTGTAATGGCAGCTTCAATTAATCTCTATGTTGGCTGCATCCCAAAAATCTTTAGGACAGTCTCAAGAATGCATTTCCATTGTAATCTTAGCTGTACATTGTTACTACATTTATTTCCTCACACTCACCCCCCTCCCCGCCCGCTTCCAGGTGGCAGGCTGACAGGGGGTATTAGTGGTTTAGCTCAGTTACCAAGAATATAACATCTTGCATTGTTTACATGATTTTGTTTTATGTTATTTTGTTAACAGCTTTGGGGACACAAAACAATGAAGTCATAGTGGTGAATGTACCATTTTCAGTTACAGTCTAATCGGCATACGGAACAATTTGCCCCAATCAAACCATGGCACGAATCATAATGAGCTTCTCAAACAGAAGCGTTTAAAAATTGGGCTCAATAAAGAGGACCCCTCTCTGCCCCCTTACCTATCCACACCCCTCCACACATAGTCCCGCTCATTTCCCTTCACACACAGGTGCTGGGCGGGGCTGCCGCACCCCCTGGCTTCCATCATACACAGGGTTTACAGTTTGGTTCAATGGCTCTCAGCACCCCTGCCCTGCACCCCTCAACCCCCCTCCATGCCTCCCCCAACCGCCCTCCATTCCGTCCCCGGCGCCTTCCTCGTCCCCCGTTTCTCTACACGCCTCCCCACTCCATTGCCCCCCTCCCCCAGTGCAGCCTCTATGGTCCGCACCGGGCCAGCTGCTTGGTCGCCATCTCCGCCCTCATCACCTGGCCGGAAGGAGCCGCCTGCCCCGGCCACTCCGGGGCGCGGAGCAGCCCGAGCGCTTCCGGCCATTTCAAACCTCCCTCCGCCTGCCAAGAAGAGCCGTTACCGCCCCCATCGATGCTATCGGCGAATCTACTGCTCCGGTCTGGCTCCGAAGTCGCAGTTGCCCACCCCTGGGGAGCCGGGCCGTTCCGCTCGGGCCCAGGAAGAACGAGTCGATAGCCGAGGAAACGGTTGAGGGAGCAGCCGACACCGGCTGAACTGGGTGAGACCCTGGGGCAGCTGTGGGAGGCCTCCTTCCTCCCCGGCGGCCACGGAGGGGGCATCCTGGGCAACCCCCCCCCTCCGCCAGTGGGGCACTGGGGGGGCATCCTGGGGACCCCCCTCCAGTGGGGCCCGGGGGGGATCCCTCCCCTCCCGTGGGGCACATGGGCGGGCATCGTGGGGAACCCTCCCCTCCAGCATGGCACCCCCTCGAGAAAGGCCATGTTTTTACCCATTATGGTTGCCAAGGCGTAAACCTGTTCTCTTTTCCTGAGTCTGCAGCCAGATGGTACCAGTGCCTCTGCTGCTGCTCAGGGCTTTGCCACACTGTATCTGAGTAAAATTAACACAACCTCAGTCAGTTTCACAACCGCTCTTCATAACCTTATTGGCAGCAGTGAGCCTGCCAAAAATAATCCCATTTTCATTCTGCTGCTGCTTGGGAAGCAGCTGTAACTATTACAGGAGAAGGGAATTTAACAAAACAAAGTATGAGGTTGGAGTAGTGGAAACACCCCCATGTCCTCCAGCAGGCAGGAGGCTGTGATGGAATCCTCCCTTCCTACAAAAACCAGGAGGCTTTGCTGTGGAAGCTTCAAAGAAAGAAGCCAGATACAGATGGTGAGAGAGAAGGCTTCATGTTTTTCTGACTCACTGCCTGATATAAAAGATGGAGCCTCTGAGTGGAGTCTAAGCAGGGCCGGCTCTAGGTTTTTTGCCACCCCAAGCAAAAAATTTGCCTCCCCAAGCTCCGAGAGTGCAACTGCCCAAGCAAAAAAAAAATGACTGGTATGCCACCCCTGGAATTGTGCCACCGCAAGCACATGCTTGGTTTGCTGGTGCCTAGAGCCGGTCCTGAGTCTTAAGAACAAAGCTCCAGAAGAAATTCCACAAACTGAAGCAGGCTGGTATGGGTGGCCCGTATCACACAGACCAGGGCCTCCCCAAGCAACCCAGCATGGTCCCGCCCACACTCCACCCCCAGACCGCCTCCTGCCTGTTTCCAATTCCCGCTCTTCCCCCATGGCCCGCGCTGGGGCTGGCAGGCCTGCAGCTGGGACTTGGGGCAGCTGTGGCCGGTGCTCACTTCTGCCCAGCATTCCGGTGCTGAGGCCGCCTGCCTGGTGCTCCAGCGGAGGAGAGGGGGCGGAAAGGGTGGAGGATGGGCAGGGTCTTAGGCAGAAGGGGGGTCGGGGGGATTGGCCTCCCCCCAGCAGGAGGTTCATGTGCCACCCATGGGCTGGCATTTCACCAGACTGTTGCCCTCTGACCTCACTCATCTTTTGATCTCTGGGCAGTAGGAGTCTGGTAAAGTTTCCAAGCCTGGAGATAATCCTGCACTGGGAGGAGGAGGGTGGACTAGATCAGTGGTTCTCAACCAGGGGTACATGTAGTCCTGGGGGTACGCAGAGGTCTTTCAGCGGGTACATCAACTCGTCTAGATATTTGCCTAGTTTTACAACAGGCTTACATAAAAAGCACTAGTGAAGTCAGTATAAACTAAAATTTCATACAATGACTTGCTTATACTGCTCTATATACTATACATTAAAATGTAAATATAATATTTATATTCCAGTTGATTTATAATTATCTGGTAAAAATGAGAAAGTAAGCAATTTTTTAGTAACAGTGTTCTGCGACACTTTTGTATTTTTATGTCTGATTTTGTAAGCAAGTAGTTTTTAATTGAGGTGAAACTTGGGGGTACTCAAGACAAATCAGACTCCTGAAAGGTGTAGTAGTCTGGAAAGGTTGAAAGCTACTGGACTAGATGGTATAGCAAAGTTATTATTTTTTATATATTTTAATTTTTGCAGTTCACCTCTTCTGTGCAATAGCTGGAGGAAAATCACTAAACAAGAGCAGCAGGGTTATGTGACTGGAGTACTGACAGGCAAAGTTTAGTACCATCACCAGTTAAAAGGTAAGGAACAAGCTCCTGCACCCTGAGATGCTGTGTGAGGTTGTGACGGGATCCCCGGGGTGCAGCCTATTACACTGGGCAACATCTAGATTAAGCAGTTTTTCTCACCCCACTGGATATTGCAGTTCTTAATGTACAGGTTTGTCCCTTAAACTGGGCCAGTCCCCTCTGTTGGGGTCTTCAGTCTTCTGAGTGTCTTTGTTGCTTGCAGCATAGGTGGGGGCAGGAGAAAGTGGCCACATGCTGGGCCTGTGTTCTGTTTTATACCCTTGGCCTTAGTCCATGTCTGGTGGGCATTACTGAGTCCCTAGGCAAGGTTGAGCAATTCCCCTGGTGTGGCCTTATGCAGGTGAGTCATTGAATTGTAGCTCCCTTGCTGGACAATGGCTGTTAATGGTGGTTTGACACCCGCCCGGACGTTAGTTACTTTCCTTGGCATTGTATCTGGAGAGCTAGTATTTGGGCGCTTCCCAAACCCACAGCATATTTTAGTGACAACCATACAACACAATTCTTATAACTTCATATGCATTAATGATATGCATATTTCGATAGAACAGTGACTTTCAGCAGATCATAACCTTTCTCCTGATACCTCACATGGCCTGCTTTATCACAATTATATATAAATGAGGAATATGAGGGTTACCGGGTGCTCCCCCAAGGTATAGAATGTCACAGAGGTCAGTACAGGAGTTTAAACAGAAGTTAGGGTTTTCAGAAAGGTGGAATAAGAAACCATTTCTGTTTGAGTTCATCATCATAGCTTGTCCATCCAAAATTGCAGGCAAGACCTGGTGTTGTCACTTACCTTTAATAGTTCCTCAGGAGTACAGGATGTGTTTGCCTAGGCTCTCAACAATCACATTTGGGTTCATTCTTCAGCTTCCACTTGGTCACATTATCACCAGTCTTTGCCACTCTAGCTCTCTCTTCATTTAGAGCACATCAGTATTGTCATTTGAGGCCAGTGCCTGGGGGAGTTGTTCTGAAGAAACCAGATTCTCCAAGATCATCGGCATTTCCTGCCATTTTGTTACACTGTAGCCTTCCACAGTAGTATTTTGAAGTAAGGGACTTTGAGAGGCAAAGCTCTTTCTGGACTTCAGCCTCTTGCATGGTGGAATGTGTCCATGCAGTATATGTCTCGGGGAGACAACCAGGTGCATGATCCTTTTTATTGAAGGCATCCCACTTCACAGATGGTGGTGCAGTCCCTGCAAGATAGTATAGCGACAGTGTGGGAGTTGGTTTCAAAGTTGCTGTGTTAATCCTACAGGATTAATTGAGTTGAGTATCAATTTGGTGTACATGGTTTGAGTGTAACTAGACTGGGGCACAGTACTCTGCATTTGAGTAACACAGGGTGAAACAGATTGCTCGGAGTGTGTTGTGATCAGCTCCCCATTTTATGTTGGCTAGTTTCTGGAGAATACAATTTCGGAGTTCACTTTCTTTTTCTTGATGTGCTCTTTGAATGTCAGCATTTGGTCTAAGGCAGTGGTTCTCAGCCCATGGGCTGCTTGCAGCCCAATCAGCACACAACTGCAGCCCATGTGACAACCTCAGGGCGATATAGGGAGTATATATATTGTGTGAATGCAGCCCACATAACACAGAGAGAGCTCCATATGTGGCCACAATGGTAAATAGGTTGAGAACCACTGGTCTAATGTGACCCCAAGATACACCGGATGTTCATAGTGCTCAAGGATTGTACCGTCCCACAATATCTGGAGTTTTTGTTCGGCTTGATGGTGTTTCGGGTGAAAGGTGCACAATTGTGTCTTGCTAGGGTTGGCATTCAAGAACCATGTGCAATAGTATTTTTCAGTGGAGGCAGTTAGAATGAGTTCAGTGTCCTCAAATCTTTCCATTTGGGTAGCGATACAAAGATCATCTGCATAAGTAAATCTTTGCATGTTGGGAAATTCTAGCTGGTCATTTGTGTAGACATTTAACAGCAAGAATGATAGCACTGAACCTTGGGGCAATCCATTCCGTTGAGTACACCATCGACTTTTCTGCCATCCATCTTGACAAGAACATCAGTTCGAGAGTAAGGAAGAGATGACTATACTATCTTGTTATTTCTCAGAATTCTTGCCAATTCAGCAGAAGTGCATAACGGTTCCAGTGTCATAAGCAGGTGATAGCTCAACAAACACAGCCCCTGTAATTTTGCAGATTTTGAAGCCATTTTAGAAGTATTGAATTAGGTTTGCCACTTGGCCGCAGCATGAACGTCCTGGGTAGAAACTGGCTTAGTCTTCAGTCAGTTACCCTTCCACTATTGGTGCTATTCTACCCATCATCATCAGCCCCTATAGCTTGTAGGTTGAGCAGAGTAAGGATATTGGGAGGTAACTCTTTGCAGAGCTAGGGTCTTTATGTAGTTTAAGTAGTGCAACCACTTTGGCCTGTCTCCACACCCTGTGTATATGCATTATCTCCATCCAAGAGTTAAAGTGAAGCAGCCATTTCTGTACTCTCGTCCTGAGGTGCATGTAGTAATAATAGTTCATTAGCTATACCATCGAGTCCAGCTCTCTTTCTACATTTCAGGGTTTTCATGACTATTGTCAGCTCCTCAGTGTTGAACTGCTCATTGTGGACTTTGCTGTCTCCAAGGAGCAAGCAAAGTTCCTGCTTGACTTGTTTCATTCTGCACTTTGCTTTGTGGCCTGGTTTACCATTTAGGATGAGCTGGTGTGCCACTTAGCTGGGAGAGACTGTGGCGATGTGCTTTGCTTGTTGTCCATCAGGGTTCAGCTAGCAAATGGTGGCCTATGCTTTTTAGCTATTATGTCACAGATTTGTTATTTCACTCCGTTCCCTCCAGCGGTTGCGTCGCTTCTCTCTAATCTCGCTCGTAAGCATTTCCCCAAGCCCAGGGGTTTCTTCACCATTCTGAATATTTCTTATATTGTTGACTTGTCTTTATATGTACCTGGGCTTTCAGAAATGTCCAACATCCCCTAGGGGTGTGCCGTTGGGCAGTCTTCCGCATCAGGGGGACAAATTTTCCATGGTGCTCGTGTGCTGGAGTAACATTACAGATGGCTTCATCCAATTCAGAGAGAAAACCTTCCCAGTCAGCCTTTCTGAAGTTGAATCTCGGCAGATACTCTGTTCAAGTTGAAGAAGTAAGAGTCATGATGGACTGGACAAAACCTCTCCATTAGTAGCAGCAGTGCAATGAAATTGAGTTTTGAAAATCAGGCTGCTGTACAGTTGACTCCTTGCTGATCCAATCCATTGTTGTGCTTAACCCAAGAAATATCAATGTTTAAATGGGAACCAAGGCGTGCTTAAAACAGTGCTATACTTTGTGACGGTTTTTGGGGTATCCAGAACTGTGAGTTACCTTTTTCCCCCCGCCCCATGTGTGAGGGGAACTTGCTTGTGCTTAGTTGAGTGTCAGCTCCCTGCATCCAGCAGCCTGTTAGCCACCCAAGCATTTGCCTCTGGGCAATGCTAGCCCTTATTTTGCTTTGCAGGTTAATAATAGGTACTCCCCAGTCCTTGAGTCCCTTTGGGCTGGTCTACACTGGGGGGGGGATTGATCTAAGATCTGCAACTTCAGCTACGTGAATAGCGTAGCTGAAGTCGAAGTATCTTAGATCGATTTACCTAGGGTCCACACGGCGCGGGATTGACGGCCTCGGCTCCCCCGTCAACTCCGCTACCGCCGCTCGCTCCGGTGGAGTTCCGGAGTTGACGGGGAGCGCGTTCGGGGATCGATATATTGCCTCTTAAAGAGACGCGATATATCGATCCCCGATAAATCGATCGCTACCCGCCGATACGCTGGGTAGTCTGGACGTACCCTTTGAAGCATTCCCCTGTAGTGCCCAGCCCCTTATCCACTGAACACGCACAGAAATACCAGATCTGCTGTCCCCAAAGGAACAGTGTATGCACCAGCTTGTATGATTCAGCTCAGGATTAGTACCTAACTTAATACTACAGCACTGAGATAAAGTGAAACCAAGGATAAGTTTATTACCAAAGATTCAAGGGGTAGTTAATAAGAATATTGGAAACAAATGGGTACATATAAAACAAAATCATAACACGCTTTCTAGAGGCTAAATTTAGCTAACAGTTTAACGTCCTGTCTAAAGAAATTTATCTCACCCTGAAGTCCTCGGCAGCACTTCAAGCAAGGTTGGCTGAGATTTCATATTCATGCATGTAAACACACTGCCTGTTTAATTCTTAGGTGCTGAATAAGGGGATGTCTTCTTTGCCTTTTACTTATACTCCCCAAAGTTCATTGTCTGAACTCACAGAAAGGATAACTACCCGTGGCTTATTTTTCCTGCGTGCTGCTTCCCTATTGGCTACACCTCTCTTTTTTGACCTTTGTATATACATAGTTTTCCACTGTGTTAGCTTACAATGCTTAATTTACATCCTGACAGAGAGACAAGTGAATAAATGTCTCTTGTCTGACACAAACCTGTTTTGTTCACCTCTGCTGGTGTCTCATACCTTGATACAGACACGAAGAACATATTATCAGTATATATATACATAACTCCCTACCTAGTAGCTACACATACATTGCACAATGATTTTAATGACCATTGTGATCCTGGCTTTCATTTAAAAACCCTATTGAACAGCTGTATTATAGCTGTTCACACGATATTCTTTGGTGAACCAGAATGTATGTACCAGAATCAGGACATTCCAGCTGGCATTAACAAGTTCTTGGGTCACACAGCTAAATTCACATCATATTACAAATGAAATTATGACTGGACTTGTTTTTAAATGTAAAACCCATTACCAAGAGTATGACTGATTTCTAGTGTTTTAAATGTAGGTACAGTCTGTTCTAAGCAATGTTTGCAAATGAAATGGCTGAGGCAACCTGCATAATTGGACACCAAAGGCCCCATGAATGTAATGAAGAAGTGGAAGAAGCCCAGAAAACTAAAAAGAAAAGGAAAGTAGATGAAGACACTTGCCAAAACCAGCACCAACGTAAGGTAATCAGTGTAATCAATAATTTGTTATATTACACATGTATGTAGGTGGAGATCCATCATAGTTATATCTATTAGCTCATTTTCAGTTCATGATCACGTCCTTCTGAAGAGGTATTTTTGCTCTTATTCCTCATGAATGGTGTGGCAAAAGTCAAACTCCCTGCTATTATATATTCCATTTTATATATGACTCTGTACAGACTTTTTTTTACAATTACTAGTCCAGCGTGTATAATTCCTTTCTACTTTCCTGCTCCTGGTTTCTCTCAGGATGAGCCTGCAGATGAGACGTTTGAAAGTGTAGGGGGAGGAGGGATAAGAAGATTTAAGGATTTAGGAGAAAAAAGCACCCAGCTCTCTAGGGCCGGCTCCAAGGTTTTTGCCGCCCCAAGCGGCGCAAAAACAAACAAACAAACAAAAAAAGGCCGCGATCGCGATCTGTGGCGGCAATTCGACGGGAGGTCCTTCGCTCCGAGCGGGAGTGAGGGACCATCCGCTGAATTGCCGCCGAATAGCTGGACGTGCCGCCCCTCTCCGGAGTGGCCGCCCCAAGCACCTGCTTGGCAAGCTGGTGCCTGGAGCCGGCCCTGCAGCTCTCCTCCCCCCTTAAAAAAACCTATCCTGTTTTCTTTTCAAGAGTCACATCCATTTTCTCCTAAGATGCTGCATGTTCTTTTCCCTTCTCACCCAGCTGCTTTAGGTGGCCTGATCTGCAGGCTCAGGCCTTGGCTACACTGGCGCTGTACAGCGCTGCAACTTGCTGCACTCAGGGGTGTGAAAAAACACCCCCCTGAGCGCAGCGAGTACAGCGCTGTAAAGCGCCAGTGTAATCAGTGCCTGCAGCGCTGCACGCTCGCTCGCAACGCTGCAAGCTACTCCCCTCAGAGAGGTGGAGTACATACAGCGCTGCGAGAGCTCTCTTGCAGCGCTGGCAGCGCGACTACACTTGCGCTTCACAGCGCTGCCGCGGCAGCGCTGTGAAGTCCCAAGTGTAGCCAAGGCCTCAGTTTGAGAGAAGCCAAGAGTAGGCCAGGTGGCTCTAGCCAAGGCCTCAACCCAGCCAAAACTCATATCTCCGTGTCAGTCAGTCAGTCACATCTGCATCTCTCAGCCTTTTCTCAGCACATGCACAATATATGCTGAACTCGTGGAAAGTTTGAATTCCACATTTTTCAGGGAGATTTGTAATTTTTCACATCTGTGCCAGCTGTGAAATAACACAGCTGTTCAAAAGTTATGAGTTTTTGAAGAGGGTTGAGGGTTTGTTTTGTAGAATGATGATATGATAGATGTAGGCGGCTGGCTGTTTGAAATGATTATTTTAATGCTGCTGAGATTTTATTGTATTACTAATTTCTTGTTAGGGCACCTCGAGCCTTGTATAGGCATTTTAGTAGTAGTAAGAATTAACTATAATAATAATAAAGTATGTGTTGTATATTATTAGTTGTAGATGTAATAATAAATTTTGTTCCTGCTGCAAAAACTTGAAACCTTGAATCTCCACTTTAAAATCTTCTGCTAGAAAATACTAATGTTTTTAAGAAAGTTTCATAAAAATAAACATGATCCACACCGAACAACTACATGCTTTTTAAAGAAAAGTACATCTTTGAGCAGCGTTGCATCAGATTACATCAGTAAATCTACATCTGATGGAACATAGCACAAGGTCATATGACACAAGTCAGCCCAAAGCAATTATTGCACAATACATTAGATACCCGAGTTAAAATTAGTGTGGTATCTACTCTGGGGAAATTATAAGCATATCAAACATGTAAACTGAGTCTTATTTGCACCTGATTAGAGCCTGAAGTGTCTAGATACCTGCTAGTTGCCAGGTAGACTTTGTTAATGGAAACTGCTGCTGGACTATTTTGTAGCTCTTTCATTAGGGTTCATTAAAAGTGTCGTTACATATTTGTTCAACCTAGCATGATAGATGAGAAACTATGATTATGAGCCATTGTGTTTAAGAATACCTTAGTAAAAATACTTGGACCTAACAAAATTGGGACCTTGTTTTAGACTTTTATCTGATTTTATGACTTCAATATGTGCACTAGCTCAATTTTATATTAGCAGATTATTAAATACAATTTAACAAAGGGCATGCTAATGTAATGAGAGAAGCCTTAACAGTACCTACATTTTACCACATGGCATTTTGTGTCATGACTATCAATCAGAATGTATCAGAATCGCATCCACAATATATGGTAGGGGAAATATTTTCAGTGTGTGTAATAACGCTATATATGATGAAAAAAGGTCTCATCCTGCAAGGTGCTGATCTCTCCCTCAACTCCCACTGAAGTGAGTGGGAGTTGAGGGCACTCAGCACCTTGCAGGAGTCTCACAGTGCCTCCTATATTTGGATCCATATGCTCTTTCTATTTTCCTTGTCCTGTGTGCTGGTGTGGCAGAGTTCTCCATACTTTCAGTAGGCATTCAAGGCATGATTATTGCTCACCACACTCCAATCCATAGCTACTTTTCTCCTCTATATAGTACAGTTCCACAGCCTCCCTTTCATTTTAGCAACTGCAGCCATGGCACCTTTCCCCTACCTGCGTATAATGTAGAATATCTTATAAAATTGCAATGGATCGTACAATCTCCATTGGAACTGGTTTTATTGCCTATGAAAGTCCCCAAAACTTTTTTTTTTGCTCCCTTCTAGCAAAGTAAGAGACACATGCAGACTCCATAAACTGCTAAACTGAATTTTGTATGTTGAGTTCTTCATTTCGACTCTAATAAAGTGATCTCTGTGACTTTTTCTGCTGCTGTTTTCCTTTGATTGTGCTGATTTTTCTGCAAGTGGACAGCAAACCCATCTGCCCAGAACAGATAGGATAGTGTAAACTGAGTAGAAAGGTTTAAACAGGTAAACCTGCATGAAAGGGACACAGATTTAGCCTTGGTTTAAATGGGCACAACTCTACTGATGGCAATGGGAGGTGTGTACGGAGGGCAGAATACAACAGCTGAGTTAACCTAGATTTTGAGCTCTATAGAGCAGTGAAATTTTCTTTATTGTATGTTTGTCCAGCGCTAGACAGCAGAGTCCCTGACTGGGCACCTAAGCTACTGTAACTAGTAATTAATAATAATACCATGTGATTGGAAAGGAGAATGTTGCCTAATGATTGAGGGAAACCTAGCGATAGGAAATAGTGTTTTAAATGTTCTTGGTCCTATCACACCAATAGCATTAAGATGCCCTTTTGCAATACAATCCCCTTCATTTTTTCCACTGAACCCCTACTTTATTTACTTAGTTGGGCATGTAAATGGTTCTTTGCTTGCACTCACTTTTTGTAGGAGAAGAAATCCCGCTTGTCAGCTGAGTTGTTTGGTGAGGATTGTGAAATCAGCCATGAACAGGTATATGAGTTCCTAAAGTACGCAGCTTTGGGAAAACGTCACAATGCAGCGCAACCCAGGTATAGTATATGTTTATATTCTGGACACAATCACATCCCATGCCACTGTACATATGCTAACCTACCTAAAGGCACATAAGTACTGTTTTTAAATATCCTCTGATTATTTTTGCAACATTGTCACCATATCGGCCATCTATTATATAGATGAGTCATAGCTAGATTTTGATTGTGTACTCATTTTGATGAACATGTACATGAGGCAAGTTATGGGGATGAATACTACAGTAAAGCTCAGAGCTCTGTCTTCCCCATGTACGTTGTTTACATGATGATGTGCTTGTATGGACCAATATGTAAGATAAAGGGCTAGATTCTGTTCTTACTGAAGTCAGTGAGAGCTTTGCCAGTGACTTACATGGGAACAGAACTGGTCCTATGTTTGTTTAATTTTAAAGTATTGATAACTGTATTGCTTTGATTTCTAATGCAGCTGGTGCCGTATTTATCACCAAAGACACCTGGCTAAGGTTGTGGTTATTGTTCTTCAGGAAGTCAGCCAGCTCTATTTCTACAGGTTCTATTTGCAGTTCAAACATCTCAGAAGGGCATTTCAACATGTAAGTTCCCAAACTGTGTTTCTATCAAGTAAGCTTTTTCAGCCAACAATGCCCCAGTGGTTTAACTGCTACAGTGAAATTATTCTCCTCCCACTGGGAAGTGGACATCTCTGAATCCCAAGGGGCAATATGAGAGAATCCCCCTCCCTTCCTACCTGCTGTTAGCCCAGGACAAAGGATCAAGCTCTGATATTAGCCCAGGACAAAGGATCAAGCTCTGATATTAGAAGCAGAGTGATTAAAGATTTGTAGTTTTTGAAGTCATAAAATGTTAAATAAAATACATCAACAGTTCCACACTACATGTATAATATTTTCTGCATCTTCAAGAGGGTGAGGATATTCTAAATATATCTCAGTAGACTTAGGACTTGCTTTCAGTGGGTATAAATTGGCAGAGGTTCACCAGCTGAGGATCTGTCCCATAGTGTTTGCAGACCATGCTGTGTTTTATGGTAACAATTCCTCCTGTTCCTTGAAGAGATTATTGCTGAGGCAGGATGTAGTAAAGTTCTTTTAATTTGCCCAGCTACATTTAATCCCCTTTATATGTCTTATTTATTTTAACAGTGTGCTTTGAATCAGTAAAATCTTAGGAAATTCTCCCTTAGCTGCAGCAAACATATGTTTCTAATTTAGAGCAGTTTCCTAACTTTCCAGGAACAAGGAACCATCAGTTCTGCTTCTGCCAATGAGATGCTGCACTGAGCCTGATTGCCTCTGGAAAGCCAAGGCTATAATATGATAATTGAGTAGCTACAAAAGAGTCCTGTATTATTCAGCTAAATCATTGTGATGTTCCCTTGAAAATGTATTGTTCTTTATAAATGATGGGCGAAGCCCAGAAATAAGTGAATAATGAGACAGCAGTATTTCTCGGCAGTAGAGGGAAAGGGGTGGTCCATCTAGAACAGAGGTGGAAGCTTGTGACAGGAAGATGGGGGGGGGGGGACCAGGCAGCTGCAAAGCTAATTATGATTATATTTTTTTAATAAAGGTCACTTTAGTTTTCACTGCTGCTTGTTCCTTAACTCTTACCGCTGTAACAATTAACAGCATTTTACTTAAGAATATGGTGTGCAGATTGTGGATTTATGGAGCATCATGTCATGAGCAAAAACAACAAGGAGTCTTTGTAGCACCTTAGAGACTAACAAATTTCTCTAAGGTGCCACATGGACTAACACGGCTACCCCTCTGAAACATGTCATGAGCAGTTTCTCAAGAAGTTAGTTGCAAATCATACTCACTTAAACACAAAAAATTGCACTGAACCACTGAGGACACCTTTGTCTCTAACTTAAGTTAGTCTTGTATACTTACCCTTCTTTGACCTCAGTGGAATTACATTAGTGGCAAATTTGGCATGGGGAAAGATAAAGTGTCAGAATTTCCATAGTAGTAAGAGTACTGTTCCTTACTTGTTAATTTAATTTTGAAATATTTTACTTTTGTTTGTGCAGCAAAGTCCTTTAATATGTTTTCTTTTTTGTTCGATAACAGAGATTCAGTTTACCGCCTACTTCAGCTAATTTTATAGCTAGTGTGTGTGGAGAAGGAATAAGTATGAAACATCAGAACAGCATACAAGGTACCTCGCTTTGCACTGTCAGTTTCAACAATTGTTTACCCATTTCAGAGGATGTTTTGAATCTGTTTGTATCCTATGCAATCACTTTTAAACTAAATATAGTTTATGCAGGATTACAAGATACAACTGGTTTAACTCTGAAATAAATATCTCTAGCTAATTTCTATTAGTCTGTTTTGCTTATTACCAAAAGTAAATGTGAAGGAAGTTTACAACAACAACATTGTAAAAGGGATATTAAAGCTGCAAATTTTTCTCTTATGAAGCTGTTGTAAGTATTTACACTATCATTCTAAAATGTATTTTATAAGAGAAAGAACTCTGAAATAGATTCAGGCTTGCTAGGTATTCATTTCTTGACTTCTGCATTAGTCTCAGTAATAATTCTTTGTTATGCTGAACAGTGAACTAGGTAAACTACAGTGTGGTGACAGCTGGCTTCTCATTATTTATATTCCTTGTGATCCTAACTGTAATTTTAGGGATCGGTCTTACACTCTTTGCACACTCAAAACTCAACTTAAAGTCAGTGTAAATTCGCAGTGCAAAGAATACTGAATCGGGCCCTGAACGGATGAATTAGCAAGTTTTACTTTGTAATGTATTCATAGATAAAGTTTTCTAAAATCTGGACAATAAGCTACAGTCACAGATTGGAGTTTCAGATAAGTTTTTCCTGAAGTTATGCTTCTTTATGTGACTTCAAACATAACGGTAGAAAGACTTGTTTAGTCTGGTGATCTGGGGACTGGACGGGGCATCAGGAGACCTAGGTTCAGTTCCTAATTTACAGGCTTCCTCTGTGACCTTGGGCAAGTCATTTAACCTACCCTGTGCCTCCATTCCCCTTTAAAAGGGGGCAAATACCGCCTTATTTCCCAGGGGGATTGTGTGGATAAAATCCATTCTGTTTGTCACGTACTATGACAATGGTTAAAAAATAACTTGGATAGTTCAATAAACACTGTAACGAACACCTTTGCTAGAACTTGTATTTTCCTAGTGTAACACATATCCTTAGTATCACCTAGTGGAGTGATCCCCAAACTGGGGTGCAGAGGAACTTTGGGGGAAGGGGGAGAGGTGGCAGGGCCGGGGCCAGCCCCCTCAGGGGTGGGAAGGGACCACCACGCTTCCAGCCTCAGTCCTCCCCAAAACCTGTTCATCCTCCCAGTCCTGCTCTGCCCTCACTCCTTCTCCGCCCCCAGACCAGCTCCGGTCCCAGTTGCAGCTCCACTCTACCCCTTGCCTGGCTCCGCCCTCATTCCTTCTCTATCTCTAGCCCCAGCTCCACCTTCAGCACAAGCTCCGCTGCTGAGGAAGCCTTGGCTGTGCACTAATGGAGGAGCAAGGGCAATTGAAACAGTTTGAGCACCACTGACTTAGTGGAAAGATCTCTCTTTCTGCTTGCTTTGAGGAGTTAATAGCAACAACAGATAAGATGAAATTTTAAATAATTATAATACTTAGCATGTATCAAAGCAGGGCAATATTATTATCCCTATGTTAGAGATGGTAAACTGATGCAGAGATAGATGAAGCGACTTGCCTAAGGTTACCTAGCAAGTCAGTGGCAGAGCCATGAATAGAACCCAGGTCATCTGAGTCCAGTCCATTGCTCTGTCCGCTAGTTAGCTCTGCCACCACTCAAAGTGAAATGCGATAGTGTGCAGGTTAAGTACAGTAGTTTATCCACTCTTGGATACTGTATGAACTTGTTGGCAGCTTTTAAAAGTGTAATTTCTTATTATAGGTTCAGCTTCTGCCTCTAGTGGACGTATTTCTAAGAACTCAGACCTGCAAAAAGACCCGATCATTGAGAAATATGGCAAGGAAAAGCATGGTCTGACCAGCTATATTCTAACCTTGGAAGAGATGAGAAAATACGATTATCCTTTAGAAGGTCAGGCCATATACATTTTGGTAAAAATCCCAGCCTAATATATTTAAATAAATCCCATTGGTTTTCACTGGGAGTTTTAGTTGCACAAGGAGTGCAGGCTCTTTAGCAAAGTCATCTCAGGCTTTCATTCTCCTCATCTATACCTGATGAGTTACATGAGACAGATTTCTTCTTCTTGTTCTCAGATCTCTTATTTTTCTTTCTAGGATCCCCTGGGTGTGAGAATTATGTCCACACACAATGCGAGAGCCCGAGGACAGACAGCAGCCCCCTCTTTGGGCTGGATTGTGAAATGGTATAAAAATACTTCTTGTCTTAAAGAATGATAAGAAATTAGTTGTACAACCTCCGCTGGCTCCAAAAATAAAGTCAGCCATCCTCTGCGTGTTCTAGAGCATTTCTACCAAAAAAACACAGTTGTAAAGACACTATCTGCCCATCTGCACCAGCAATTCTTCTGTCAGTAGCACGAGGGCAGCCTCCCCAGTGAGAGAGTTCTCAAAAAAAAAATGCAGCATAGCCAAGACGTATGCGTTAATGCTCCCACCATAACACTCAGCTCCACAGTGGTTCCCCACATACCATGCAGGAGGCAGGACAGACAGATCCACTGCTATGCAGACTGTCCCTCTCTCTGCAGAATGGACATGAGGAGGATCATGGGGGCTGTTGCAGCCTTTGCACACTAGAGATGGGGAAGTGGGAGGATTCCTTCTCCTTATGCATTTCCCCAGCGCCAACACAGTTGTTCAGGCTCTGTGCTGCGCTGAGGATTGCCCCTTCATGCACTTTGGTCCTTGAAGAAGAGCCTTGTTTTGGCATCACCTGCGCCCTTTTTAAATAGGTGGGCCCATCTCTTGCTTTAGCACTTCTTGGCAGAGCAGTTGCAAAATTCAATCAGTTGTGGCACTCTGGGTGTAAAGTATGAAGTTATTCTGTGATCAGTTCTTCCTCTTAAAGATTAACTGCGTTTAATTAACAAGATTAATTTCATGTGCACCTGCTACATTTGTAATGGGCGTCAAAGATTAATCAGAACTGTTTGCACTATTGAAAACTAGTACACCGCTACCTCGATATAACGCCACCCGATATAAGACGAATTTGGATATAACGCAGTAAAGCAGTGCTCTGGGGAGGCGGGGCTGCACACTCCGGTGAATCAAAGCAAGTTCAATATAACACGGTTTCACCTATAACGCGGTAAGATTTTTTTGGCTCCCAAGGATAGCGTTATATCGAGGTAGAGGTGTAATAGAAGGTAAATCTTCCAGGTTAGTAACTTTTTTAGTGGTGATAGCAATTATTGCAATCAAAGCAGATTTTAATCTGCTGGTATTCTTGAGACAACTGATTGGCAATAAACCCAGTGCTGATTTCTGATCTGACTTTTTTCTTTTTATTTCTGCTAGTGCCTCACTGAGAAGGGGAATGAAGTAACTCGAGTCTCACTGGTGGATGCAAAGGGTCGGTGCATCATGGATGAGCTTATAAAACCTGAAACCCAGATACTGAACTACCTCACCAGGTATCCGGTATATAAACTTCCTCCGTGCCTCTCCTGTAAAAGTGAGAGCCAGTCAGACTGAGTCTGGTCCATGTGGCCTTTCAAGAATGTCTGATGCACTTAGCTTTCTGCACTGTTCCAAGAAAAGCCTGGATTACAGGTTAATGATTCAGCACAGATTACTCTTTTACTATCCAGTACAGGTTACTCTTTTACTGCTAGTTATAGAAGACATGGTAGAGCATGAGATAGCAATCCAGGCCTGTGCTCTATAAAATGAGTATATTATTTCACTAACTTTCAGAGGTACCAAGAGCTGAGCTGTGTGGAACTTTCATAATGAAACCAGGCAAAATTCAAGCTACATTTCATCCCCAAAATTTTAAGATTGGGCCTAATTTCACGCTTTTGCACATCTGGAAAATCCCTTCTGCTACTTTCAGCAGCCTTCCTTCACCCAACAGGCCCCAAAACATTTCCTTACCAGTTTAATAAATCCCCCTGTGCTATGTCCTCATCACACTAGAATAATTTATACAGGAAGCCACAGTTATAAATCTGACATGGTCACATTTGTAATCTATGTATTTTATGTGTCTTGCTTGAAATAATCTCTAGTAAATGAAGTTGCTAATATGTTGGTTTATATTTGCCATTTTTGTTTTGAAGATACTCAGGAATCACAAGAAAGATTCTTCTTCCAGTGAAAACAAAACTGCCAGAGATTCATGACAAACTAAAGAAATTGCTTCCCCGTGATGCGGTATTAGTGGGTCACTCTTTAAATGTTGACCTCCACGCTTTACAAGTGAGCATGCTCTTACGAGGATTTCCCCCAGCCCTGTTGGACCTGTTTTGTCTGGTGCTTTTCATACTTGAACCAAAATAATTCTGGTTTAGAGCTGTAATCACTTATTTACCAGGCTTTTGCTAAGATGGCCTACGGGTGTAAAAATGTATAAGTTTAAAACATGAGGACTTCTAAAAAACACAGAAGTCAATAAGTAAGAAGGCTGTAAAAGTCTTCACCAGCAGCCTTAGCTCTATATCCTCGTTTCCCTTCAGTCATTGCTAGATATACCTAATTGTGTTGTGGTAAAGACAAATCTTTCGTATGGTAAATTTAAATGACCATGATATATCATCCTACAACTGAAGAGCATAATCTGTGCCCATTTTGCCAGTTTATATTAAGTAGAGGGGGATTTCAGACCCTGTCTTGTGGTAATGTGTAGGGTATTTTGCTGGGCACCTGTGGCCTGTATGTACACGATGAACATGCAAAAAGTTGACCTCTTTTTATGTCTGGAATCTGGGCCAATAGTCAGAGGGTCTGTGGGAAACAATTGGGGAACCCAGCCCATAGGAGGACTTATCTCTGCATTTGCAACCTCTTCTCCTTGTATTTCACCACATGGAATTCTGTCAATTCTTCCTTATCCCCCAGGGAACATAAGAGGCTATCACAAGGTTAAGAATGGGCTTATAATGGAAAGCCCGTCACAGTGTTAACTGTGGAGTTACTACCACAATTCCATAATACTGATGTTCTTTACTCATATTATTGGTGACATTCTCTCTTCTCCAGATGATACACCCCAGTGTTATTGACACCTCATTGCTTTTTGCCAGACACAAAGGTCGACGGTTCAAGCTAAAATTCTTAGCAAAAGCTGTTTTAGGGTACGTTTTTTTACTGTGTTGTCATAGTTTATGCCAATGGATAACCAGTACTACTATGTAATATTTTACCAATCACAATTATTACACCAGGTGCATGAGTGTTTATCTAAAACTTAATATGTTTAGAAAAATCAGATTATATAATGTACATGAAATAACACATGTAATGTGAATTATACTAGTACACTTCTACCCCAATATAACGCAACCCGATATAACACGAATTCAGATATAACGCGGTAAAGCAGTGCTCCGGGGGGGTAGGGCTGCACGCTCCGGCGGATCAAAGCAAGTTCAATATAACGTGGTTTCACCTATAACACGGTAAGATTTTTTGGCTCCCGAGGACAGCGTTATATTGGGGTAGAGGTGTAGTAGGCGATGTATGTATTCACAGTAAAGGTATGTCTACACTGCACACTCCTTATGGCAGTGTGTTGAGTACAGACATTACAAGCCCCCCAAGCACAGGTATAGATAGCAGGGTAGATGGTGAGGCACTGCTTAGGCGAGTCGAGCATATCGTACCCTATATGGCTCTCTATACACCCAAGCAGCGCCTGCTGCTATTTTAGCAGTGTAGTGACCCACTGCCTCCCTGCTGCTGGAGCCTCTCTCTGGTGTGGAGAAAGGCTCTGGCAGAGGGGAGGCGGTGGGGAAAGACTCCACATACCCTCCATGTTGCTGCCAGTGAGTGTACAGTGTAGACTTACCTTAAGAGTCCTGCCCTGAACATTAAACAGTTGAAGTGGACATGGCAAAGAAAGGATTACTATCTCCATGTTACAGGTAGGAAATGGAGGTAGAGAGGTTAAGTGACTTGCCTAAATCATACAATGACTATGTAGGAGAGCTAGAATTGAACCGAGATCTCCTAACTCCCAGTCCAGTGCCTCAACTACAAGACCATGCTTCCTCTAATTCTGTTAATTGTGAGCTGCTGAATCTTACATCTAAGAGGCCAGGATACTCTTTTTCAACACTTTGGCTTGAATGTGTCTAATTCACACACATGACTAGGAGACTCATTTCGAATTAGCAAGAAAGTGAATACAGCAAGCAAGGGTAATGTTTCAGAAATTGTGCTTTGACAAGTTTATTTTGAGTTTTTAATGATATTCCATAGCGTGCCAGCAAACATTCTATAGTATGTTTTGTAGACATAATGTATTCTTTAGTAGAAATGGTTTGGTGAGATGAGAGGAGAGACTGCTGTACTACATGCAAATTATGAGATGGGGAAACTAGCAGAGTGTAGCTGGTTGAAGATAAAGATAGCTAAGGTCTGTCAAAGCACAATATAGTCCAAGGCATCTATGAAATCTTTAACAGTGGTAAGCAATATTGAACATTGCAAAAATTCTTTATATATTTCAATGGCTTTTGGAACATTTCAGAAGAACACGGTTTCAAGGATAATTGAAATACAACAGTCTTTGAGCACAGGGATAAATATACCACCTGAAAAGAACAAGCTATGGGGCTTCTGAAAAACTAAATACTATATCATTTAGGGTGTGAAAACTGCTAACCTTTCTGTGTGTTTTACTTTGACATTTTAGGAAGGAAATTCAATGTGAAAATAAAGTTGGTCACGATCCAACAGAAGATGCTGAAGCTGCACTTGAATTGCTTCAATACTTTATTGACCAGGGACCCAGAAAGGTATGTAACTTTGTAGGATATTAAAAAATAACTTTAAAAGCTCAATAGATATAGTTTGTAGCCCTCCTAAAGAAAAAGAAAAAGTTGATTGTTTCATGGTTTCTTTTTATTAGGATAATTGTGCACTTGGACCCTGATCCAGGAAGATAATTATACTTTAAACATGCAAGCATCCTATTGACTTTAGTGGGACCATTGATGTGCTTAGAGTCAGGCACATGTTAACGTGCTTTGCTGAATCAGGACTGCTATCATCATCTCTGGGAGCAGCATTCCCCACTTGTGGAGTGTACAGAGACACTCTATCAGTCTTGTAGAAATTGGCTGATCTTCAGGAATGCTCCAAAATATATCCTGGGTTTTTTTTTTAAATCCCTCTAGTCTCTCCATTATGCTCATGTTATTGGTCTTTTCCCTGTTTTCAATATTACACATTTTGGTTCCAGTTCTTTTTCCATGTCTTTTGCTAATTTAAGGCACTTGTACACTTTCACAGTTGCAAGGGATTGGCTGTTATGCACAACTCTATCTCCCAAATCCTTGGCTTCCAATTCTAAATCAGAGATGACTTTATGGAGACACATTGCTGGATTGATGCCCGTGAATGCTGTGTGCTTGAAAAGTACCTTGAAAAGGAATTAGTGTGTTTTTGTCTTTCTAGGTAGTAGAACTAAATTTGGAGACAGTGCTGTCAGCCCCAAATCTGATGGAGTCGTCACAGCAAAAATCTGCATTACAACTGCAACAGAATGGAGTCCAGAAGCAGTCAAGTGAACCTCCAGGCATACTCAAACCATGGTAGTAGGACTTCCAATGCATACACAGCCAGTTCATTGGCGTCAGTTCTTTGTGAAATCATATTAATACATTGTTTTACCTCAAAATGATATTTCTCTCTTCCTCTCAAAATATATTACTTGCTATTGAGTTACACTAATCTAACCATTTTTAAAAATTAAAAGGCTTAGATTACTTCATAACAGTGAATTTTATGTGATTCTCATTTTTTTAATATATTCAGGACACAAGATGATTATTTTCAGGCAGTGGAAAGTTTAAGTTAGTTTTAAAAATTCTCTTTCAAGGAGAACTAGCATTTTTTTTAACAAATACTTTCTCAAAGGTTTCTAATTCAGTCTAAACTAAGAGTTAGTTTTAAAGATGAGTTGATATTTACCATGACTCTGTTAGTTTTTTAGACCATTTGAATGCTACTGGCCAAAAAACTCTCCTTTTGAGCAGAAAGGAACTAGCCTCTTCTGGCTTGTGTCAGAACAGTCTGAGCACTTTGAATAAACAGGTAAGTGAACTTAGATACATATTTAGAACAATCTGTTCTAAGAAATAGAAGTTCTACACATTCTTGTGGGGTTTTTTTTTTGCATTTAAAAAAGTTGAGTAACCTAAAATGGTAAATGTCAGCAACAGTCTTAATGCTTCCTTGGATGAATCAATTTTGTCATCTTTGAAAATACATTTTGATCCTGTATTGTCCTGAAATATGCCCATTTTATGGGCAAGTAAATAGGAACTACAAATAGGTGAAGTGACTTGCCCAAGGTCACCTACAGAACGAGAGGCAAAGTTGGGAATTAGAAGCTAAAAGTTCTCATTTGCAGTCCCCTGCTTTAATCACTTGACTGCATTCCCTGACCATCATTACTGTGTGAATTTTTTCCCCCTGTAGATACTTAAAAGAGCTATACAAGAAGTTCCTCTGTCCTCATTCAGTGTCATTCAGTTCGCTTTGCGTTCAGAGCATGTTGCACCAGACCTTGTTGCTGAAGTTTGTGAAAAGGTAACAAAGCTATATCTTAGAATATTCTTTAAAGCTCAGCTTGGAGAGGGACCCAACACTTTTCAGATTCTTTGTTTTGTAAAATCCCTGCATTAACTTGTATTCCTATAGATGAGAATCCAGCTAGCTGACATGCTGACTGTCTATGCGGGTCCATTTGATAAAGACTTTTGCCTGAAGTCTTTAAGGAGAGAATTTAAGAAGTGTGGTCCTATCCAATCACTTACTGTGCTCACTGAAACACACCAGGTGAATAACAGAGAGAATCCTTTTAACTATGTTAACTTGCTGACATACAAAGTCACTGTTTAGTTTTACTAAGAGATGTGGCTCAGTGGAGGGGTGGAGATGGTACAACTTAAACACTGATTGGTCTGCTTGTTTGGCAGTGTGGTCAGCACCAAGAACTCATTGTGGAAAAGCTATTGTAAACAGCCAGTATGGTTTAACTCCACCTTTGCTGTGCTACTAGCCCAAACAGTGGTCTTTCAAAGAAACTGTAGCATAAGAGTCCAGTATACTGGGGTGATGGAAATTTTCTCTCCTTACTGGAGGGAAGAGCATTAAGGCCCTTAATGGCAAAACAATGGGTTGTGAGTTAAGTTAAAGCAATGAAAAATCCTATTTAATGCTGTGTCTTTAATGTATTACATATAGAATATAAAGGGCTTCTTAGGATATCTTCCAACAACCTGTTAAACACTTATTTGTGAAAGGAGAGGGATACTGTAATTGAAGACTCAGCGTAATATTCTTCCCTTTAAAAGCCCCACATCTGTATCCAGTATGAAGTATTAGAAGCTGCTCAACTTGCTATGGAAAGTCTGAATGGAGCTGATGTTGCAGGATCCTATATTAAGGTATATAAGCATGTGCTAAAAGCCTGAATTATATTCAATGTAGGACTACATTAAAATATGGACATGAAGTATTTTTATAGCCTCTTTCATCAGAGGATCTCAAAGAACATTACCAGCATTAATGAACTAGCCTCACAACACCTGTAAAGTTTACAGAAGTAATTAAAACCATTTTACAGATGGAGAGATTTGGTTACAGAAAGGTTGTGACTTCCCCCAGATCATACAGCAAGTCAATGTAAGAACCAGGAATCCTGGCTCCCAGTCTTATGTTCTGAATGTAAACCCTCCTTAGGGTTCAAGTTGCTAGATGTCCTCAATGACTGTATTAGTTAAGGTTGCCATGGCACCCTGGTCTCAATCTTGCTATGTCTCGATCTGGTCATCTATCAAAATGGTATATAGTCAGTAATTCTTTGTACTAGATTCTTACCATCTAATTATAAGTGATGCATTTGAGATTATCTGCCCATCATGGGGTCCACTCACTGCTAAGGATGACGCCTCCCGGCTGCTCTGGGGGATTAGCTCCTTCCAGATGCTATGTGCTGCTTTGGTGGTCACTCAACCTGTCTCTGCAACATTAGCTGCTCCTTCTTCATAATGTGGACCTCTGGCAAGGTCACTATGCATGTTTCCCCCTTCTGGGGTATCAAAATCTTCAGCACAAACTGTCCCAGGCAGTCTGCTCTCCACTGCCTGGTCTGTGCCACTTCCCCAGTGACTGGTAGGGGGACCTAGGCCCGCTCTCTACTCTGGATTCCAGTCCCAGGGCCCTCTCATCAGCAGCCAAGATCTGCCCTAACCTATAGCCTTTCCTACCTTTCTATGGCTCTCTCCCCTTCTCCAGCCCAAACTCCCTCCTCCCAGGGAGTAACTGTGCACTACCCTCTATAGTGCCAAACACCCCCTCCCCCCCCCATTCTCCCAGGGGTTGACTGTATTCCACTCCTCTGCAGCTCTTGGGCTTTGTACAGGCCTTTCTGTTCCCATCCAGCTGAGCCTCATCTAATTAATCCCTGCTACCTGGCTGCTCCTCCAGGTGCAGCCTGGGGAGTTAATTGGCTCAGCTAGCCACCTTAACCCCTCCAGGCGGATGTACATAACCCAAGGAATGTTGAGAGAGGTGCAGACGCACTCATTTTCTTTAGACAAACTTGTTTGTCAGACTTCTGGGGAAAAATGTAATTTGTAAATAGAAGGTAGAATTCCTGAGACCCATAGTCCCTAAAACAGCTCAGACTGGCACGTTACATGTATTTCCATTTGATACGCCCAGGTTCAGAGACCCGTCACTGTGATGATGCTAGACTGTGACATGCTGATAAAAGAGCTAGAAATGGATATTGAAAACGAAGGTGTGATTTATGTGGCGGGGCTGAAGAAAACCCTAACTGAGACAGACTTGCAAGAGAAATTCAGTCATTTGAAAGACCTGCAAGCTCTTTTCTGGCCTAGGGATCTCAAAAGTGGGAAGCACAGAAATTACTGTTTCCTGAGTAAGTAAATGTCGCACACAACACCCAATAGGTCTAATTTTGCAGACACGCCTCACCTGGGCCTCCCATTGAAGTTAGTGGAGACTATACTCCCTGTAGCTCAGAGTAAGGTGACACTATGCATTGCCATTGGATCATTTCTAGCCAGCTGCCTAATCCCTGTCACCCATGTAGCTACATTTTGCTTTAAACTTACAGGAGTTTTTAAAAAATTAATACTACTTTAGATATTAATAGCTCCTGCATCTAGGGGAGTTCCAAAGTGCTTCACAAACTATATACCCACTCCAGCACTGAAATTCCTCGGGGGGGAAGATGGCTGCCATGCAGCTTGCAATCTGACAAGTGCCATGGCTTGTTTGTCAGGAACTCGGTTTATGGTCTGATCTAAAAAGACATCCAGCCAGTAAGCTGTGTAGAATTCAGCTGACCTACCCAGGGATGGCTGAAATGCTGAACAAACTCCACTGGAATTTGGATCTGTGGCTCTACAGAGTCCGATGCTTAGATTGAAGCAGAAGACGATGCTCCCCTTGTGAGACTGTGCTACAACAGTGACTCTAGGCCTAGTCTCCCATAGGCCACAGCTTTGCCCTCTGGGTGCTGAGAACTACGACTACTGACCTAGGGTACTTGTGTTTTGTTTTGTTTTTTCTTTTAAGAGTTTCAAACCTCAGAAAGTGCCCTAGAGGCTCTTCAAGATATAAACGGGCAAGGAGCTGAAGGCAGCCGACTGCAAAGTAGGAAAGCTCTCACTCCTAGCCACCTCCACAGATGGATTTGTCATATGGACCATAATGATGGGAAGCCTAGTCAGCTGGCACATCACATCCTACATGTGAAAAAGGAACAACTATCTACCTCTGTGAGTTAAATACCTTTGTCATAGTAAATCATAAGGCAAGGTAGAGTGGAATGAATACAGCTCTGGGAGCTGGGAAACCAGACTTTCCAATCATAGGTCAGACACTGACCTTCTATGGCTTTGGATAAAATTTTTAACTTCAGATTCCTGTCTATAGAATGGGTTTACCTTATTCTGGGGGCAGAGGGGTGATTAAGAATGAATTAATATTTGTAAAGCAGCTTGAAGATGTAATGTGTTACATATTTTAGTGTAGAATCTGTTAGACAATTTCAAAAGACCAGTACAACTGGTTTCAGTAGAATACAATGCTACACAGGAATCCAAGACCTACATTTTTTCAAAAGCAAAAAGACCCAGTGTTAAAATAAAATATGTAGGGAGAAACATGAAAAAGAGGGGGTCACATGCAATGGGGATGGCTGTTAATAAAGAGTATAGATTGATGGGGATCTCCATGGTTGAGTACCTCAAAGGAAAGAACAAATAATCTTTACTGGATAAAATTGCAAATCAGTTTGCAACAGTCCTGTGATTCCCTGCAGCTCCCCAGTCACCATGCTTCAACTCCAGCCTGGAGAGACCACCTAGGAATGACAAGATAAGGTACCAACCATCTATCCATGGCCATTCAGACCCTGGTCACAGAGACTGCCAACAAAAGATTGCTAGTCTTCATGTTGTACATTCACATCCAGTAGGAACTGTAGTGAGTCCAACTGCTTTTAAGGCAGCAGTCAAACTTGGATTGCTGATGAAACCTAGGACAATAGGATCTAATACTAGTACCATTTTGTTCCTGTTCTACCCAGGAGCAAGACCTAAGGAAAAAGCTGAAGAAGTTAGACCGCAGTATCAGAAAGCTTTATAGAAGTCTGGAGAATAATACACTTTGTGTCGTTCTGTTGCCAGGTGTGAACAGGTAATATTTACAAATAGTTTTCAAAGTGGCCAGAGAACAACGTATTGCCAAGCAAGTTAGTATTTCCTGCATTACAATGAAATTTAACACTGGACATGGGGGGTGAAAGGGATTCTTCATAGAATCATAGCTTTTAAGGCCAGAAGGGACTATGAGGATCATCTAGTTTGACTTCTTGCATAACATGCATGCTAAATAAAATTTTATCCAGTAAATACTGCATCAGGCCTATAACTTCTAGTTGAGCCAGAGCATTGAAATCAATTGTGATATGATGGAGGCTCAGATTAGGCCTCCATACCTCAATTTGCTAAACTGCCAAGGAAATTCTTCTCATTTCAGTTGTCACCCTTCACTTGCCTTCCTGTTTTTGATAAAGGTTTCTTCCCACACCCCCTCCTATTTTAAATGAATGTAGTTTCATGCCCTCCGGTCTTGCTAGTAATGAGTTTCAAGCACTCACATAAAGGGGCAGGTTGGCACCTCTGGAAACTGTAGTCCTGCATTTATACATATAACAGCTACAGCCCAGGCAGCAGGTGTGCGCACTTCCTTACACAGTCCTTACTTATATGCTTCATCTTTGACTTGGGACCACATCTAGTGAGAAGAGGAGGGTGATAAATTGTTCTCCTTAACCACTATGGATAGGACAAGAAGCAACTTAAATTGCAGCAAGGAAGATTTAGGTCAGAGCAGACATTAGGAAAAACGTACTAGTTAAGCACTGGAACAAATTACCTATGGAGACTGTGGAATCTCCATCACTGGAGATTTTTAAGAACAGGTTAGACAAACTCCTGTCAGGGATGGTTTAGATAAAATGTAGTCCTGCCTCAGAGAAGGGGACTGGACTAGATGACATAATAAGGTCCCTTCCAGTACATTTCTATGATTTTATAACCAGTGTATTCTTCCTAAGCCATTGAATACCCATCGAGTGGTAACGGGACTTGAAAGGCTCCATGTGTTCTCACAGCCAGTTTTTTGGATGCTGTTTGCTGAAAAATCCATCATCTTTCTAAACAGGCTATGTAATTTCAAACTACTTAGAATGGTAACTTGATATTATGAATTAGAAAAATTCAAGTGCATTCAAACTTCACTTTTGTTAGCCAGAGACCTTGTCCTTGGCAATGTACTTATTTAAGTGAAATCTTCCCTCTACTCCAGAGCTAATTCAGCATCCCCCTATTCAATTCAGATAGAGATTGGACCATTTTGTTCAGTTATATTCTTGGCTTTTGTTCATCTTCAATAGAAAAGACATGATTATTTCATGGAGATGCAGAGAACATTTAATATTTACCTTTCTTGTATAAGAAAAAAGGGCATAGGGTGAAATTAAATGGGTCAGAGGCTTCTCTGAATGAGCTCTTGCCTGTCTGACCATGCGTGCTCTTTACCATCTATGAAAGGGGTTTTGAAAGTAAAGAGATCGGTGTGCTGTCAATGAGGTGTTTGCACCATCTTCCATACCAAACAGAGCTGTCCCTGAAGGTTATTCTCTGCCAGAGCAAGACTGGGACAAATACATACTTGGGTTTAACTTGGACTTCAGATGAATGAATTTAGATCAGGGCTGCACATAGTTGCAGCCTAAGGTACTTTTATGGCCCCCATCACCACAGTATCTGAGTGTCTGACAATCTTTATCTTCACATCACCACTGGGAGGATTATCTCCATTTTACAGATAGAGAGGCCAAGTGACTTGCCTGAGGTCCCACAGGAACTCTGGGGGGAGCAAGGAGTTGAACCCCTTGTCTCCCAAATTCTAAGATAGTGCTCTAACCCCTGAATATCCTCACTTGCCTGAGCATCTTATGCAGCTCATGGATTGCAGTTCTGCTGGTGTTTGCTGGCTCCACTGACACTTAATGCAGGGTAAAAGAGAACATATTACAACAGTATCAAAAAGTTACTCTTGCTTCTGTTGACTCTGGTTACTTGAGTCAGGATGGATCACATGGGTCCTGTTGACATTGCTGCTCTATCTCACGTAGTCTATTGATTCTAATCAGGTTCTTAACCAGAAGCACAGATGCAATTTACTTCAGTCCATCCAAATTTGGTATGGCCCTTTGCTCAAGTCAGGACTAGGTGGGCATTAAGCTAAGTGGCTTACCCTGTCATATAAATTGACTAATAATATATTGGTTGGTCATTCAGCTACATGGTAACAGTAAGGAGGCTGGCTAGCGCCAATTATACCTTCTTTTAGTTTAGAAGCTCGGTTTATTGCGTGCAGATATCCTGCATCACCTTGCTGTAACATCAGGAGTTATTTTTCAATTGCTTATCAGCCACTTTGTGTACTAAATAGACTGGTTTGGCTGTTTAGAGCTCCAGCAAGGGATTCACAGTGCAGTCTCTCTTTCAACCTGCTACAGCAGTTGGTATATGCAGTCTAGTGCAAGTGTATTTTTTGCTAAGCTCCCCCTGGAAGACTGCCTTACCTAATCAGCCCTGGGGGAAGCCTGAACTCTGGGATAAGCTGCTGTAGGCTTTTTTGAATTCTCTTCTCTGTCCTTTGAACATAAGCCCTGGGTGTAGAATCATGTTTGAAGGGGGTTTTATGGGTATACGCATTTTGCTGCAGATAAGCCTGAGATTGTAGAGAGCAGCTGTGAATTAATTGCTGTATTTTCCCCTACATGTGATTTGCCAATGAAAACCTCATCTTTTTTCCCCTAATTACTCATCAGAGCTCAAGTGGAAGAGTGTAGAAAAGGGCTCTTTGTGCATGGCCCCCCTGAGAAACCCACTATAGAGTCCAGACTCGAGGTTGGATTCACTCTCCCTGTCACATTTCCCCTCGTAACCCTGCACATAACAGTAGTCTCACCACTTCCAAACTGTTAGTTCCTGCTGGGTCCCATGCACAGCGAAGGGGGAGACAACCACTGGGCCTGAACAAGGGTGCCTGCTGCAAGGATCAGACCCATTGGCAGAACAGTCTGTGGGAGGTAGCTGCACCAGCAGGGACCGAATGGCAGCCTTAGACCATGACTCTCAGTGTATCTCCTGGCTCAGGAGAATGGAGTCACTGTCCAGTCTTGGGAGAAGTTTCCTCTCATACCAAGAAACAAGGAGTATTGACCCTCCTGTGGCTTTCCCACCTAAGGGAGAAGCTAGTCCCAGATACATTTTATTGTTATGATGAATACACTCTGCCTTTCTTGGGTAAATCCGCCTACCTCCCTACAAGACCATAGCCTAGTTCTTCAGCCTCTTGAAGCTGGATGGTGTCACCATGATGAATGTTGATTAGCTGCTAACTTACTGCAACTGACCATTTGCTCTGAAGAATGGAAGTAACAGATTTCTCTTCTTTATGTTGCAGTGTTTATGGATCATTCTCTGGCCTTGGTCTGATGGGAATAAAGGAAGAAAGCAGGAGTAGTGCCTATTAGACTGCCAGGTTTTAGAAAAGTCTTTTAAGATTTTTTTTTTAATTAATTCTATACCAAGAACAAGAGGCTCTGCCAGTGTACTTTAACATTTAAAAATAAAAACAATTCAAAACTGTTAGTGCAGCAACCCCTTCTTCTATTAACACTTCTAGCTTTGGTGCTTTTGGCTGGCTAGTAGCCAGCTCAGTGCTGAGGGAGCTGTGTGTGTGTGTGCAGATACTGCCAAGGCAAAACCAGTAAGCTAGGATGGTCAATTTTTCTAGAAGCTGAATGGTCCCTGTCTCGAGGGGGTTTAAGTCTGTCAGCTGGGCTGTTTTCACTTGGCCGATCCTCAAACGCACTATGCAAAATTAACAGACATCTGTCCCCCAAAAAAGCTTCTTTGAGGTTGCAGGAGCTCTACACTGGTGTTGTGGAGCCTGCTGGAAATTGGGCCTCAATTAACATTTCATGTAAAGTCTATTATAGATGGTGTGTTATGCTTTTCAGTGTCAATGAAGTAGCTGTGCACTTCATAGAAAAGCACTTTACTTTGCCCTGGGGAAGATGGAATTGTGATTCACATCTTGGGCCATTTCCACTTTTTTTCCTCATAAGAGGAAAAATTACAACTCAAGCTGCAGCAAGAGCAAAGAAAAAGTACCTAACAGGTGAAATTCACATAGGCATAATGATGAGGTTGCACTAGGCATAAGATAGGAAACCAGGACCCCACACCTACATAAAGAGGTAAAGAGCAGCAGACTTCCCTAGGCAGGAGGAGCAGCCTTGTAAACTTTTGGGTTAGGCCTAGTTTTGAAGGTAGGTTTCACAGCCGAGAGCAGAGGATGTTGGTGTCTTTAGCAGGATACAAATAATTTGCCTCATCCCCTGCCCCCCATCAGGGCTTGCTTTATGTCCTCACAGGTTAACTAGCTGCTGCTAACTGTTAGTAAATCAGGACCCCCAAAAAACTAAACAAGCTCTCATTTGATAGTGAGACAGTAATGCTCCAGTTGAGAAAGAGGAACATTTTTTCCTGTAAGAGAAAGCAGTTCTAGAAAGAGGAGAATTAATCAGACTGAACTATCTCGCAGTCCTGAGAAGAGGCATTCAGTTGTAAAGCAATGATTAAGGACAGGCCAAAATAATCAGTGGAGATATTAGAACACCCCCCACCACATCCCACTCACCATTTTTCCACAGGGATAAAGGAATTAAAGTTACTCATCTGGTGAGTTACACTCTGCCTTGATCCATCCAAGGAAGTTCCCAACAAAAACGAGTGGAGCCATTGTCTGTGCTAAGAGGGATGAAAAAAAAGCAAGATTCCCACTGTCCATTAAGCAGCTTAGTCCCCTTCTGGATATGCAGTGCTTTTACTGGTGGAACTCCTGTGGGTCAGCTGAAAGCATTCATACCTTAGAACTATAAATGAAGATACCTGGGATGTCAGACATACAGACAGGATTTGTTGAAGGAAGGAAAGAGAGCGGTAGCCTAAAGGGGAAGCAATACTGAATGTGACAAAGGCATCAAATAAACAGCAACAAGTTTAATTACGACAAAGACTGTACTGTCCTCAGTCTCTATTGCAAAGCTCTCACTAATGTCAGTGGGAGATCTGCTGTGGATTGAAGGGACTATGAACTCCTGAAATATATCCCAGCCCAAGGACCATAACTGAACATGGAACGCATCCCTCCCCTCCAAATGAGTTGGAGCCCCAGGCTGCCAACACTACACATCTAGATGAACACACAGAGTTACACCAGGGCAGCGGCAGCATGAGAATCAGATGGCTGGAACTGGCTCCCTGCCTGGGATCCCATCCCCCACTCCAAGCAGACCTTGGCCCAGATTCTCTGCTGCATCATATTTTAATATAGGAGGGGAAGATGATGCTAGGTGACTAATCTATGAACGACTGATCCAGCTCCCACTGAGGTCAATAGCAAGATTCTGACTTCAACGGGAGTTGGACTGAACTCTTTGGAAGTAGAGGCCCCACTGATGGCTGGCTGTACCCAGCACACCTCCTTGCTTTGGTGTATGTCGACGCTGCAGCTAGGATAGTGCTTCCTAGCACAGGTAGACATATACACATTAGCTCTCCTCCAGCCGGTGCACTAGAAATAGTGTGGCCACAGTGAACGAGCAGCAGCTCAGACTAGCTGCCCGACTACAAACCGGCCCAACCCATTGGGTACGTACTCTGGCAGCTAGCCTCAGCCCCATCGGTCCCACTGCAGCCTCACTGAGGTTTTAGCTCTGCTCGAGCTAGCGTGCTAACGCATGGTCTTGCTACTTGCGCTGGAAAGTGCCCTCCCAGCTGCAGTGTGGACATAGCCTTTGATTCCTGCACTGCAAAGTAAAAGGCTTGTTTCCCCATCATGCGATTAAATGAAGCAATCACTGCATTGCAAGCAGTGAAGACAATGTTTAGTTGGTAAACATCCAGGATCCTGTTTGAAAAGTTATGGAGATGACAAATAATGCTGGCAACAATCCTATTTATAATCATTAAAAAAATAATTAAAGTTTCCCCTTTTAATTGAAAATTTATGTAAAAAGGACTTCAGCTTTAAATAAGACATTTGTACAAAGCTTTAACACAAAACAGTGAACACCAACCAAAATGTGCATTATGTAAACACCAAAATGTTCTTCATTTGTTCAGTAATGCACAGAACAATGCTGCAAATTCCCTTTCCAGTGGATTGAATTTCTGTAGCTATCCCCCCCACAAATCTTACTGGAATACAGGAAATCCAGAAGCTTTGAAACATTTACAGAGCTACAGTAGTCAAAATACATTGTGACTAAAGGATTTTTTAAGGGATAGTTTAAATACAGAAATATTTTTACAATCTCACAGGTAAATGAAAGGCAGATCAGATTAGAAAAAAGCACCAAAATATTTAATATACATCTGGCACAGAGTCTACAAGAAGTCGGTAATGGACAAACCAATCCCTTGCTTTTTAGAGAAAGGAAAAACCAGACTGCATTTAATACTCTTATTTAGTAAGGGGGACAGCTTAAAAAACAAACAAATCACACCCAAGACTACTATAACCAAATAGAATCTCTTAGTTTGTTTGCTTTGTGCTTTTGACAGCACTTCGTAGAGCACATTCACTGTTTCCACTCTGTGGGACTTTCACACAGTAACAACTGGTGAGAAAAAGTGTAACCGTAAAACCACAAATATTGGCAAGGGGACTCAAAGCAGCAGGCATAGTACCTGGAACTAATATTATAAAAAGTTTCAAATTGGCTCTATCCCTTTAAAAAAAAAAAAAGGGGGGAACAGGATGCACCCCAACCAATTTCAAGCATTGAAATTGCAGAGCACATCTGATACTGTTACATATATAAGAGAAAGCATGGCCCTGTAGACACCCGACACATTAGTATTTTCCAACACAGAGAAGACTGTTGGATGGGGTATTGGGCATCTTTTAGGTAAATCCAAAAGGCAAAACATGAATCCTATGACTATTCCCAGCTATGTAACTATGGTGGAGTGTTCTCCTCTGACAAGGTTTTTCTCTCTCCCTGCCCCCAGCTGGTTTTAAGCAGGAATGCCTCTTAAGAGAATCAAGTGCACTGACTTGTTACATAGATACTGGACAATATTAAACCAATTGTGTTCACATATGATTGAGTGAAAGTTGTCCAAAACTGAACAGATCTAGGTTAGCTTTAGTTATTTCTCTGGGGATATATAAGCTATATAAAAATGATTCCTCCTGTCACGGGCAAATTGAGGCTAGGTCTACACTACGAGGGGTACGGGGGTGGGGGGTTGACCTAAGATACGCAACTTCAGCCACACGAATAGCGTAGCTGAAGTTGTGTATTTTAGGTCGACTTACCTGGCTGTGAGGACGGCGGCGAGTCAACCGCTGCTGCTCCCCCGTCGACTCCGCTTCCGCCTCTCACTGCGGTGGAGTTCCGGAGTCGATGGCAGAGCGATCGGGGATCGATTTTATTGCGTCTACACTAGATGCGATACATCAATCCCCGATAGATCGATCACTACCCGCCGATCCGGCGGGTAGTGAAGACGTGCCCTAAGACTAAGCCGGGCTCAGATCCATCCAAATATTAAGTGTTACAAGAACAAACCTTGCTCTCCTCAAACTATTTTACTCTCAGCAGTCCACTTCTAGACAATATTCCTTGATCTTGCCCTCACACACTCAGTGACTCTCTGCTGCTACAGCCCCTCACGCCAGCCATCATGGATCCCAAATATCCAGCCTTAGGAGTCAATCCTGCAAGCTGCAGCAACTTCTCCAGGACCTGAATGGCCAACAACAAGCAGGATTAGGTCCTTAATCTGCTCCTGCTTCCCTTTTTCCCTTTCATTCATCATCTGATCTTTAAAATATCCTTTAAAGAGCAAACACACTTTTCAGATCACTGTTTACAGATACGCTAGAAACTGTAGCCTTAAAATATTAAGCACTATGCTGTAAAGTCCTCTAATGCTAGTACTGTATTCCCGTAAGTGTAACAGCAGCCAGCCTTGAGCTCCGCTGGAATTTCATGCGGATCTGTCATTTCTGTCATGCATGACTTGTCCTGTTTAGTAAACCAGGGACAGCAAAACAAGTTTCACGGCTGGTTCTGCATAAATGGCAATATTCAAGTAAACATGTATTCCACAGCAGGTAACCTACAGCTCCAAAAGTATAATTTAAGGAAAAATAAAGTTATAGCATAAACAAAGACAAAATGCTTTTCTGCCGGTGTATAGAGCTATCTCCAAATATCCAGAGGGGGCTTATTTGAAGAGAGTGCAACTAGGCAAAGGTAGGCGCTTAAAAATTGTACAACCTCCAAAAAACAGTTAGGCTTATATAAAACTAAAGACAGAAAGGTTGATTACTATACCAGAGAGGAACGGCTATAAATTCCATAGATCATTTAAGGCAAGCTGTTTGCAGAACTAGTCTGTTCAAGTCTGTTGCTTCACAAATTCCCAATTTTTTATTTTATTTTGCTTCTGCACAGATAGTGCAGGAGGTCAAATGAATTACATACTCACTAGCGGTAAAAACGCACAACAGCTCTGAGTTTGGAAGAATGGTCTTACAGCTGCACTGGCTGCTGTGTAGCATATACATCAGGCTTAGACAGACAGTAATTTTGCTGTGCATTTTGAATGGGAGGGAAGAAGTGGCACGTGAAGACAACACCCAAATGGATTAAAAGAAAGCAAGAGTTAAACTAGCATGCCATCATCGCTAACAATTTAAGAACTTCTTAGCTTTTCTTGAACATAAAGTTACACGTTGATCTTGAGAGGCAGGAGAGAATGGACACAGCTACTGAAGCTGAATTGGGCCAAACAAATGGAAGGTACAAAACTGATTGAAATGCTACAGTTACAGCCTAACATGGAAGGAGGGCAATGAAACATACAAACATTTCTCATGGTACTTACTGCATTGGGTGGGTTCTTAATACATTCTAAGAAACAAATTGAATAGGAAACCCTGTTCACAATTAAGGAATGGCTTTTTGATCTCCAAGGGAAGGTCTGTTTGTTACTGATATACTCTAGCCCAAATGGGGAGGGGGGAGGAGAAGAGGAACCCCCAACACCACAAGAGTGACTTTTTATTTCTCCTACATTGTAGGATAGCTAACATCCTGAATGACCTAAACTTGTTCAAAAGTTTGACATGGTTCTGGGTTTTTTAGATACATGGGAATGGCCCATTATAAGATTCAATGAAGCTGCATGCACATTATTAGCCGTACTTTGAAGACTGCAGTGAATTTAAGGAGACAGATAATATAATGAAGTAGATTAGTTATCCAGATATAAAATCCTGGAAGGAAAGAATGGTGACACTTAACCACTCAGTAAATTTAAGAACAGATCAACAACCAGGTATTACATGGTGAATGAATTAAAGCCTTCTTTCTTACAGTGTGATGTGTTTTATTGCAGTTATAGAGTGAAATTTGAATTCTGGATTCATATTGTCAATAGTTTGGAGAGAGAAAGATTATTACATACACGCATGTGTGTGTGCCTGACTATAACAAAATTAAGCAGACACCTAACTTTAAACATATACAGCAATTTAGAGTACATATTCTTCAGTATGTGTGTGTGTTTGGTCTTTTAATGAAATACTAAACTGAAGAATTTTTTACGACACTTTAGGTAGTATCTGAGATTCATTTTTAAACATGAAGGGCTAAATTCTGCCCTCAGACATGCACACCTTTCCATGAAACTCAGCCCAAGAGTAGAATCTGGTACCCAATTAATTAAGGCTGTCTGTGACATCATACTGTAGAACACACAGCTGCAAGACCTGGAAATTTACAAGGCTATGCCATGAATGAGAAGGATATAATTTCAGCTGCCAACCATGATATCAGAGCTGAAGTGACTTTAATCACCAGAGACTAGAGATGGAGTTTCCTTGTTCAACACTGTTTCATAAATTGTTTATAAACTAAGAGGTTAGTTTTATTTATATTATATAAATAAAATGAAAGGGATATTCATATTGAGACCGTCTCATGTCAATACCAAGGACTATTCTCTTGGGGTTATATCCATTTCCCAGAACGTGTGATAAGCTGAATTGTTTCTAGTTTTATTTTCCTGTGGTTTGTGTAGTAGAATTGCACAATATTAAAGCTGTAATTTTCCATTTAGAATAGCACCTGCAGCAAATGGATTCACATATTCAACATCTAGTCTCATTTAATGTATTCTCAGTCACGTTTAACTACCATCCAATGTGCGTGATCCTGCAAAGGATCCTTTACTTGCGAGACTAGTCCTATTTGACCTCAATGGCAGTACTCAAATGAATAAGGAGTTTGCAGGATGGAGCTCCAATTAATCTGGGATACTAAATTTTAAAAGTGTGGTGAGACAGCTATGTAGTATTGTGGCTAACACTCAGTGTTTTCACGAGTCACATTCTTTAGGTGTAGAAAGGAAGGCAATAAAACGACACGAAGCTTGGATATCAGACCATTTTCCCAGTAGATGACAAACTGTTGCAATGCATTTCTACAGCTACTTACCCCAAGATGTAGCAGTTTCATTCACATCATCATCAGGTTTTAGCTATACTTCTTTAAAAATCAGCAACACAAAAAAATTCTGATGGTTTCAAGAATCTCATCAGCATCATGCCCATTTATAATCCCTTGATCTACACTTTAAAGATTTTATATATATTTATAAAAAAATGAATATATTTGGCCTATTCCATGGAAGTTCACAGTTCAACCATTAAATAAGGACTTCTCAGAGGCTCCGGGATTAATAAAGGTTTCCCAGAAACATGTACAAAACTCCAAGCCCATGACCAATATAGTGAACATTAAAAAGCAAGCTATATTTGATGTTTAGGATCATCAAAATATCAGGCAATCCAGAATAAGTACTGTGACTGTCTGCCACTCACATTGTTGTGAAAAGTTGCACAACTCAAGCAAAGAACAGATTGTTAGACTTTGTAGTCCCTGGTTTGTATCAATTTTAAAATCACAAACTTGACTTTTTGTATTGTTTCTCTTCTGTAATCCAAAAGTGACATTTAGTATAGAACAAAAATAAATGGCTTTTTTTCAAGATAGATTTGGCTAGCATTATAAGTGTTTGGTATCCAATAGGCTGGAATGATTCCTGCTAGAGTAAATAACGATAGAACAGGGCTTTCCTTTTGTTACAACAGCATGGCACCAAGCCACCCACGTTTGCATTTTTTTCAACTGGAATTTCCCCTCTTTCACACAACTACCGCCACCATCCTGCCTTGGCAAACCACCCTGAATTACACCTAATGGCTAACCCTTTGTGCTGTAGAATTTTCCTCTGTACCACAATCCATATTCAGATCAGACCTTAAAAACACTCTTCAGTTTCTAGGCCATAATCCTTTGTAGCCATTACAGTCTATTAAGTAATGACTGTCACAATTTAGTACTTATGTGCATGCAATAAGTATACATTGAGCAACCAATTTTCAAACTTTGGGCATTTTAAGTTCTTTTTAGGAGGAAGTGAAGTGATTTAACAAAAAAAATAAAATAAAATACAAGATACTAGAACATTACCAGAATACGCATGTAGCCTTAAAGTTATAAATAAAGAGCCTCTCCATTTATGCTCAGGCCAAATCTACACTTAACGGTTTTGTTGGCATAGAAATGTTGGTTTGAGGTGTGATTTCTCACATCACCAGCCCCAACCATAGCGGTGTGTTACCAAAGGGCCTAATATAGATAACAGCTTTACTGTCAAAAAAAGTACTCTTGCTTAATTTGCTTACCAAACCAGAATGCTTATACCAGCAAAAGCACCTGTTTACTGGTATAACTGTCTACACTAAAATGGTTTTGCCAGTATACAGACAAAATGTACACAAAGCTTCAGCATATATTTAATTACCAGGAACCAAGTCCTAAATTTTGTGCTTCTCCTGCAAGTTGACAACCTTTTTTATACTTGAAACGGGAGCAACATTAGTTTTCCATAATTTTTACACATCCCTAATGCACGCAGAACATTGACCTCTCATCATGGTGAGAAGATGTAATTTGAGAACATCTTCTTAAACAGATATGTACTTTAGTTTAATTACACAAGCATTGTTAATGATGCAGGATCTCAAAACTGAGATCTTGCCACTGGATTTGCCAGCATGCAGTGACCATTGTGAGAGTCCGCCGGGGCATCTGCCTGGCCACTGGGATGCAAGGTAGCAATTTACAATTTGCTTTAAAGAGCCCTACCGCACAAGAACCATTGGACAATAGGAACTAATTGCTCACCAGTTTCATTTTTAAATTTAAGCCATTTTGTGATCCTGCATTACAACTCAGAAAATAAAGTTGTATAATAGAAATGTATCAAATATATGGAGCCAATGCTTAGCTTAACAGAAAGCCTCAGCAGTTATCCCTTTTACCAAGAAGTATAAAAAAGCTGATATACTAAAATTAAAAAAGGTAGCATCAATAACCAAAAAAATTTCAACCAGTGTTAATAAAACTCCCTTTTTAGGTCACAACAGGCAAATAATCCCAGTACAGGTAATTTAAAACAATAAATTGAGTCCTATTTAAACATTATTAAATCAGCCTAAAAATGAATTGTCTACAGTGTTGTCATTAAGAACACATTGAAGAACTCACTTTTTCATTGGGTGCCAATGTTGTTGCTGCCCCAGAAAATTTGGAGGGATGTAACTATGCTTTAGCAATTAAGTATAGGTTAAAAAATTGGTTTGTCAACATTAATGCAAGAGATCATCCCTACACAGGTGTACTGCACTTGCCAGACAAATAAGTTGATAATACTTAAGAACAGATCAAGTGTAAATTAAAGCAGATTTACATACCCCAGTTTCCCTCGAAAGCAGCTTTTTTTTGCTTCTGTTAATGTTTACCAGCCATAAGATGCAGAACCTTTGGCTCCAAAGTATTTTCACGTAGCCATAAAAATATGAATGACTTCTTCAGCAGAAAGGAAAATTCATCAAGGAAGTCTACTTCCAGTAAAACTGAGGTAGCACTGCTCTTTTGCATGTGATGCTTAAGTAATTTAGATACAAAGTGTTAACTACAGTTCAGTTGACTGACAGGTACAGTATGTTTTCATAAATAAAAACCAACATTTAGTTCAACACTCCAAAAAAAGAATGACCTGAACTCATGTTTTTTGAGAGTTAGCTTAAAATGGGATTTAGCCATATTACAAAAAGCAGTCGCTTACATTGTTTTTAGAGGGAATTAATGCATTTGTAGTTAGCAGTTAACACTGCTATTCATATTGGTATAAAACCTTAAAATTAATATAACCTAAAATTTCAACAATGTAAACAGCACTACACACAGTACAGACCTGCCCTGATAGGTGTAGGATACAAAACTTGAATCTGGCACTGTATAATTTAGCAATGTTAATTTAAACCTAACAAAAAGATCTACATTGTGCAAGAAATGTCAGACTTATACTAATCTGAAATCTTTAAAAAAAAAAAAACAATAACTGTTTTTAACTTGTAGCCAGGGTCAAATATTTCAGGGCAAGAGTTGAAGGTATAACCAAAATTAAGAAAGTGCCTAAACCATGATACAGCATTTTAGAGCCCTTTCAAATACAAGGCAGAGAAAGGTGTAAAGTAGAAAAATCTGGAGCCTCAGTAATTTCCAGAAAGGTCCAGAGTTTACATTTAATGAAGGGCAACAGGTTATTTCTGTCTCTGCTGCTTAAATGCTGTTAAGTCTGTTCTTCTATACACGGACCTTCTGTGTCTGAACATGTAATACATTTGGTTTCCTCTTCTTTTTTCCTTCGTTCCATTTCCCATTCCACAAAGGTATCAAAGAGACTAGGCCAGGCCTCATCTTCACTGTAGTTGCTAAGGTCTGGTCCAATCACCTGAGTAAAATTTAGAAACATGTTCCATGTGTCCCGGGAGATTCCCTTAATTCCTGAGGGGTTCTCAATTAGGAAGTTTAACCACTCGTCCAATATAGGGGGGTTATTTTGGGTGAAGACTAACTTCCAAAGGGCAATGGCTATTTCCCGATGTAGAGACCTCTGTCCTTCTTCAGAGTCCAGGCCAAACTGAAAGGTGAAACGATAGAGATCCTTGAATTTATCTTCTTGTTTGGCTTCATTTAAGAGGCTGGGGAACCTAGAACAAATGCCATCAATGCTGTCCGCATTTATTGCTTTGCAGCCCTCAAAGAACTCCTTCCTATTAGCAAAAGAAAAACCATCTGTTAGTACCTTCACACACAAACTATAAAACCCTATCTGAATATAGCCACTTAGAGCCAAAAATGTACCTCCTTTGATAAGACTAGTAAGGCCAAGTACTGCAAAAATCAGCACACCCTCCCCTTTCATCTGAAGTATTTACATGTCAGCTGTGAGAGCTGCTAAGTAGCCTATTCAGGATGAAATCTGAATTTTAAAAGTTTGTAATTACTTTTGAATCCAAGTTTGCAGCACTGTTAAATTACACTACTGGGGTGCCATTAACATTTGAAAGGGATTATTCTGTGTGGCCTGAATGGGCAATGCTTCGTGTTCCTCTTATCTTTACTTTTAAGTGAATTTAACACTGGAGAGATGCCAGATTGGCAGGCTTGAAGGCTCCCTCTTTTTTTCCCCACCAAAGCATAGTACAGGCAACATCAATGCAAGCTACCCTGGGTGCCTGTCCCAAATAATGCTTTGGAGACACCACTCTTAAGGGGCAACTTCAAATGCAGTGATCCTTCAGTCTTTGGTTCCTCGGCCAAGACTGCAAAATGAGGGTTCTGGTTGTGATAGTCAATGATCAGGCACCTGCTCACCAGACACTGATCAGAGATCACCAACTCAATTTACATAGGCTACTGAACAGTTATATACAAATGGTCTTTAGTTCCTACAGTCTAGGGACATTTTTAACCTGACAATCTACAGGGAGAAAGCTCTGTTCTACTACTAGCTCCATGGCCCATCCAGTTCCCATGGTTAGGTTTCATATGATAATAAGCACATTGTGGACTTTTCTCTGTTTAGAGAAAAAATAGAAGTTGTACTTTGAGAAACAATCCATCCAATGCAAGCCAGACTGCCTGAAACCTACTGCTACATATGATAGCTATTCTACTGGTGAAAGGATGTCACTCTGACAGTCTGCAGCAGGAAGAGCATTATATTGGTGCTCAATGGAGCCAGCCTAATAGTTGTGCAGTACCATGCACAAGACGTGATATACCAACTCCTTTATTTCCCAGCGGACATGGCTAGTAGTCATGAGGCAACCGCACAGAAACAGAAAAGTTATTGGGCATTGGAACTTCCTAGGACAAAGTGCAATAATCCTGGAGACTCTTGTTGGTAGTATAGTACTGGAAAGCCCAACCTCCAGCATCTAACGTGAGGCCACCCATTAGTGTGCTATGCAAATAGTTTTCTTAAATCTTTTGAAATTATGGCCACTAACTATTTGATTAGAGCTACTACAAATCTAAATATTCGGACGAGAGGATCTGTCTTCTTTGACTGGGCACTGAAAAACTCAGGATTTTGGTTGGCTTGGTTTTTGTTAAGTATACTTGTGGGGAAATTCTGCACCACTGCATGGGCACAGAATTCACATCTGTAGATTTCTTTGCTTCCCCACGGAAAAATGACTTTTTCCCTAAGCAAAGGGAAGTTGCAAGAGTGATCATGTGCCCCCACCCCCAGCAGTGCTGGTGCGTGGTTTTGGGTGCCCAGAGCAGCGGGCGCAGAGGTAAATCAAAGGGGGGAGGGAGCTGGGGATGCCCTAGCCTGTGCCGGTCAGACCCACCCCACGTCCGCCCAACCCCCATGCATCCAGACACTTTATACCCAGACCCCCCCCCATACTCAGACCCCCCACTGAGCCTCACCCCCCTCATTCCCAGAATCCCCCACACCCCCAAAATGCCCCTGCCAAGCTCCCCCAGCCCCACTTGGGGCTGGAGACGCCCCAGCTCGTGGCTCCTACCCTGCGCCGGGCTCACCTGCTGCTCCCGGCTGGGCTGAGGGTTGGGGAGCACACTTCCCCCACATAAAGTGGCCAGGGCCGGGTCTGACCCACCCCCAGAAACCTTCCCCGGCTCCACACCCTGCCCCCATCGCTCCTCAGCCGTGGGGGGAGAGGTCGCCCATCAGCCCAACCCCATGCATCCAGACTCCCCCACACCCAGACCCCCCTGCTGAGCTCCCCCACTCCACCACCCAGAACCCCCCCAAACTCCCACCCCACCGAGCACCAGTCCCCCACCTATGGACCCCTGAGCCCCTCCCTCCTACATCTGTACCCTCACTCCTGCACTAAGACCACCACCCACTGAGCAACCCACACTCAAACCCCCACCCCGAGCCCCACCCCTTATGTGCCTTGACCACCCCACTGAGCTCCCTGCACCTGGATCCCCACCCCACCAAGCCCCAACCAGCTGCACCTGGACCCCCACCCCACCAAGCCCCATCCCCCCCAACCACTTTCACCTGGACCCTCCTGCAAAGCCCCATTTCCCTCCCCCCCCACGAGCCCCTGTGCATCCAGATCCTCCCCCAACTGAGCCACCCGCACCCAGATTGCCCCACACAGAACCTTCTCACACCACACCTGGGTCCCCCCAAACGAAGCCCCTCCACATTTGGATCCTGCTGAGCTAAGTCTGCCTGCCTGCCCACACCTGGTGCAGAGAGGCAGGGCCCCAGGGTGTTTCTGGGGCAAGCCTGCCCCTTGCACTGCATCAGGTTTGGGTGCAGCCTCAATGCCGAGTCTGTGTCCGGGGGGAAGGGAGGAGGGAGAGGAGACTGCAGGGTGATCTTCCACCTCTGTGCAGCCAGCCTCCACATTTTACTGATAAATAAAATTTGCAGAATATTAAAATATTGTGCACAGAATTTTTTTTTGGTGCAGAATTCCCTCAGGAGTATAATTAGGAGTTTCCCTTCTCCCCAATACTGTGAAATGTGCTAAAAGGCAACTGGTTGCCACCCTCCACCTCAGAGAAAGCTACATTTCAGTGGTGCTGTAAATATATAGTGTTTAAAAGCATTGTTGCTGACCAGTGTGAAAGACACTATACAAAAATGTAAAAACAAGGGAAAACATTTTGGCCTCTAGTTCCTAGAATGCACAAATGCCACGTCCAACACTGGCAGTCTGGGAACCTTGTACAGGAGATGAATTTACTTAGTAGCCTGTTTTATCAGAATGGTAATGGAAAGTAAGTGCAGTGGATTACACAGATATTAGTAGCTAACTTTACGTTACATTTCTCTTATTTGCATTAAAGTAGAAATCAGTTTCAGCAGTATCTAACATTACTATCAAGTTGGTACTCGAGAGGATAAGACTGACTGTGATATGTCAGCGTTATACTGAAGTTCAGAGATTGCTAATGCACTTTTCACCATAGGCAATATAATTTCTGAAGTGTGCCTTCAAGCGCAGAAGACTGATGTGTTGCAGAAAATGAACGGTGTTTCCTTTCATAACTAATTTTTTTTTGCTGAAGTTCAATCAAATTATATGAAAAAGGAATGAGCATGCAAAGTTAACAGGGCTTCTCACCGGCGTATAGAAGATAGAATATATTTGAACATATAAAATATTTACAAGTGCTGTAGGAACTAACCTTGTAAATTTGCACATAGTAGCTGCCTGGAATTTCCAAGCCAACACTAGCACTTTAAATTCAGTGGGGTCAACACAGAGGTCATTACAAAAACGTTCCATGCCTTCTTCCAGTATGGCATCTTCTCGTTCGTCCTTGTATCTCCTAAACAATTCCCCAATCCTTTGAAGTGACGATTCCTCGGTGCCGGAAACAGGCTCTTTCTTTGCATCCCCAGAGAAAGTTGGAGGTTGACTAGAATCTAAAGCAGTATCCGTTTTCTTTGTCCCATTGACAAGTATGTCGCCAGAGGATTTTGCACATACTGAGGTATGTTCTTCTTTGTGAACTGCACTTCTTTTGCCATGAGACTTGCTGCTAGATTCTCTATCTCCATTTTTGCTGCCAAGGGTGGAAGAAGGATTCTTGCACTTAGTGACACACTGGCCCATGTTGTTGCAAGCCCAGCTTTTAGAGCAGTCCCCTTCTGATCCGACGCCCTCTCAGCTGCTGTTCAATGAACTTCAACATGCCATCAGTGGGAGTCGACTAACCTGGAAATAAGGTTTAAAATCAAATCACTGTTTTCCCACGGAGACCATATTAAGTAGTTAAGTAACATTCACAGAAAAATAAACAAGAGACTAACTTCAGGAGTTTAAGCTTTGCTTACTGAAGAGGAATAATGTACAGAAAGCTAGTGTATGCCATAAATACAGGCAATTTCAACTAAGGTCTGTTGCTTTACCTAGAAATCAATGCAGCTCACTCAGCAGCTGCAGTATACTAACGGGTCCTAATAAAGGAAATTCCTAAAATTCTTACTGTAACATAGGTTACAAAGAGGTTGATTCATGTGCAGAATTCATCAAGACAGACTACTCCAACCCAGAAATATTTTAGAGGAAATCATTTAAAAAACCATGATACACTTAACATATAGAATACAAGACTGTGAAACAAAGCAACATAAGCCAAGGACACTATGTTCTGTCAGAAACCCAAGCATTAACTTTGGCTTTTTGTTGGCTTTGGTCAGTTTCTGACCAACATCTGAAATCTAGTTTTTTGTTTTCATGTATGTATGCATGCTGCATGTTTACAGAGGGGGGAGGTGGTTAAAAAGGGACACGCATCTTTCCTGGAAGATTATAATATGTATTTAATAGAAGGGCTATTCATGGTTTCAAGTACCTATCCCAGTCCCTTGGGAGAGAAGGAGTATGAGGGGCTGCAGGGGGATTTTCCAATGAAAGTTTCACACACACATACTAAGGAGTTAATACTCCCAATTTCAGTTTATAAATTTAAACCAAAAACCATAATTTCTTTTGTAGCCATTTCATTCTAATCAAATTATGAAAGTTATACGCTCTATAAAAAAGTTGTTTTAC
>NW_020664444.1:16272412-16351375 GCF_002925995.2 Terrapene triunguis | reverse complement strand
GCATTGCACCAGCCCCCTTGCCTTGATGATGATGGTTATCAGACGTATTATGCGCAGGATGGGGCAACATTGCTACACAGCAGCAACCCCTTGCCTTTTGGGCAGTAGATAGTATATTACGACTGGTATCCATCGTTGTCATACTGGGTATCAGATCGTGCAATAGACCTGAAGGCTAACTGCCAAGCGCCCAGTATTTGCTGCCAAGCACCCAGAAAATGCCAAGGGCTATCAGTCATGCTGCACCGTCGTCTTAAGATGTAAAAAATAGATTTATTCTGTATTCATTTGCTTCCCCCCCTTCCTCCTGCTAAACCCAGGCTTTTGAGTTCAATCTTTGGGGGGGGGGGGCATTCTGTGTGACAGTTGTTTGTGTTTCTCCCTGATGCAAAGCCACCTTTCTTGATTTTAATTCCCTGTACCTGTACGCCATGTCGTCACTCGCCCCTCCCTCCCTCCCTTCTTCCCCTGGTCCGTCAGATACTACTTTCGCGCCTTTTTTCAGACCAGACGCCATAGCCAGCACTGGGATCATGGAGCCCGCTCAGATCACCGCGGCAATTATGAGCACTATGAACACCACGCGCATTGTCCTGGAAAACATGCAGAGCCTCCTGGACATGCCAAAGCCAAACCAGGACCAGCTGAGGAGGAGGCGATTGCAGCGCGGCGACGATAGTGATGAGGAAATTGACATGGACCTCTCACAAGGCACAGGCCCCAGCAATGTGGAAATCCTGGTGTTACTGGGGCAGGTTCATGCCGTGGACCGCCGACTCTGGGCCCGGGAAACAAGCACAGAGTGGTGGGACCGCATCGTGTTGCAGGTCTGGGACGATGCCCAGTGGCTGCGAAACTTTCGCATGCGTAAGGGCACTTTCATGGAACTTTGTGACTTGCTTTCCCCTGCCCTGAAGCGCCAGAATACCAGGATGAGAGCAGCCCTCACAGTGGAGAAGCGAGTGGCGATAGCCCTGTGGAAGCTTGCAACGCCAGACAGCTACCGGTCAGTCGGGAATCAATTTGGAGTGGGCAAATCTACTGTGGGGGCTGCTGTGATCCAAGTTGCCAGGGCAATGAGAGACCTGGTGATATCAAGGGTAGTGACTCTGGGAAACGTGCAGACCATAGTGGATGGCTTTGCTGCAATGGGATTCCCAAACTGTGGTGGGGCCATAGACGGAACCCATATCCCTATCTTGGCACCGGCGCACCAAGCCACCGACTACATAAACCGCAAGGGGTACTTTTCAATGCTGCTGCAAGCCCTGGTGGATCACAAGGGACGTTTCACCGACATCAACGTGGGCTGGCCGGGAAGGGTACATGATGCTCGCGTCTTCAGGCAGTCTCTTCTGTTTCGAAAGCTGGAGGAAGGGACTTTCTTCCCGGACCAGAAAATAACCATTGGGGATGTTGAAATGCCTATCGTGATCCTTGGGGACCCAGCCTACCCCTTAATGCCATGGCTCATGAAGCCATACACAGGCAGCCTGGACAGCAGTCAGGACCTGTTCAACTACAGGCTGAGCAAGTGCCGAATGGTGGTGGAATGTGCATTTGGCCGTTTAAAAGCGCGCTGGCGCAGCTTACTGACTCGCTCAGACCTTAACGAAAAGAATCTCCCCATTGTTATTGCTACTTGCTGTGCGCTCCACAATATATGTGAAAGTAAGGGGGAGACATTTATGGTGGGGTGGGAGGTTGAGGCAAATCGCCTGGCCGCTGATTACGCGCAGCCAGACACCAGGGCGGTTAGAGGAGCACAGCAGGGCGCGGTGCGCATCAGAGAAGCGTTGAAAACCAGTTTTGTGACTGGCCAGGCTACGGAGTGAAACTTCTGTTTGTTGCTCCTTGATGAACCCTCTGCCCCTCCCCCACCACCCTGTTAACTCTACTTCCCTGCAAACCAACCACCCCACCCTCCCCTACTACCCTCCCCCCTTCGAGCACCACTTGCAGAGGCAATAAAGTCATTGATACTTCACATTCAGGCATTCTTTATTAATTCAGCACACAACTAGGGGGATAATTGGAAAGGTAGCCCGGGATGGGTGGGGGAGGAGGGAAGGAAAAGGACACACTCCAATTTAAAACTTTAAAACTTATTGCTATGGAAATCATCTAGGGTGGAGTGAGTGGGTGGCCGAAGGCCCCCCCACCGTGTTCTTGGGCGTCTGGGTGAGGAGGCAATGGGACTTGGGGAGGATGGCTGCTGGTTACAGAGGGGCTGTAGCGGCGGTCTCTGCTCCTGCTGCCTTTCCTGCAGCTCAACCATACGCAGGAGCATATCACTTTGATGCTCCAGCAGCCGGAGCATCGACTCTTGCTTTCTGATTACAAGTTGACGCCACCTCTCCTCTTCAGCCCGCGTTTCAGCACGCAACTTCTCATCTTCAGCACGCCACCTCTCCTCTCGCTCATATTGGGCTTTTTTAAAATCAGTCATTGACTGCCTCCACGCATTCAGCTGTGCTCTGTCAGCGTGGGAGGCAGTCTGAAGTTCAGTAAACATTTCGTCACGCGTCCTTCGCTTCCTTCTTCGAATATTCACTAGCCTCTGCGAAGGAGTAAGATTTGCAGCTGGTGGAGAAGGGAGAGGTTGTTAAAAAAGATACATTTTAGAGAACAATGGGTAGACTCTTTCACGTTAGATTTTGCTGTTCACAACATCACACAGCACATGTGCTTTCGTTACAAGGTCGCATTTTTCCTCTTATATTGAGAGTCTCCTGGTTTGGTGTGAGAGATCACTCACGCAGTCCCAGGACACAGATTTCAGCTTGCAGGCAGCCATGGTAAGACATATAGTCTTTGGGCTTTTTTAACCTTCTTAACATGTGGGGATGGTTTCAAACAGTTCTGCCCTCATTTCCCATACCAAGCACCCGTGCCATTTAAAATGGGTTTGCAATGTAAAAGGAGGGGATGCGATTTCAGGTTTAACATGCAGCACAAACCCAACTAACTCCCCTCCCCCACACACCCAATTCTCTGGGATGGTCACTTCACCCCTCCCCCCCACCGCGTGGTTAACAGCGGGGAATATTTCTGTTCAGCAGACCAGGAAGGGGCACCTCTGAATGTCCCCTTAATAAAATTGCCCCATTTTAACCAGGTGACCGTGAATGATATCACTCTCCTGAGGATAACAAAGAGCGATAAGGAATGGATGTTGTCTGCATGCCAGCAAACACCGGGACCATACGCTGCCATGCTTTGTTATGCAATGATTCCAGACTACGTGCTACTGGCCTGGCGTGGTAAAGTGTCCTACCATGGCGGACGGGATAAGGCAGCCCTCCCCAGAAACCTTTTGCAAAGGCTTTGGGAGTACATGAAGGAGAGCTTTCTGGAGATGTCCCTGGAGGATTTCCGCTCCATCCCCATACACGTTAACAGACTTTTCCAGTAGCTGTACTGGCCGCGATTGCCAGGGCAAATTAATCATTAATCATTAAACACGCTTGTTTTTAAACTATGTGTAATTTTTGCAAAGGTACACTCACCAGAGGTCCCCTGTGTGCCCTCAGGGTCTTGGGTGAGTTCGGGGGTTACTGTTTCCAGGTCCAGGGTGACAAACATATCCTGGCTGTTGGGGTAACTGGTTTCTCCGCTTCCTTGCTGCTGTGAGCTATCTATGTTCTCTCCATCCTCATCTTCCTCGTCCGCCGAACCCGCTTCCCCGTTTGCAGAGAGGGACTCATAGAACACGCTTGGGCTAGTGGTGGCTGCACCCCCTAGAATGGCATGCAGCTCCGCGTAGTAGCGGCATGTTTGCGGCTCTGCCCCGGACCTTCCGTTTGCGTCTCTGACTTTGTGGTAGGCTTGCCTTAGCTCCTTAATTTTCACGCGGCACTGCCGCGCGTCCCTGTTATGGCCTCTGTCCTTCATGGCCTTGGAGATCTTTTCTAATGTTTTGCCGTTTCTTTTACTGTTTCGGAGTTCGGCGAGCACTGCTTCATCTCCCCAGATGGCGATCAGATCCTGTACCTCCCGTTCGGTCCAGGCTGGAGCTCTTCTGCGATCCTGGGACTGGGACTGGGACTCCATCATGGTTACCTGTGCTGATGGGCTCTGCATGGTCACCTGTGCTCTCCACGCTGAGCAAACAGGAAATGAAATTCAAACGTTCGCGGGGCTTTTCCTGTCTACCTGGCCAGTGCATCTGAGATGAGAGTGCTGTCCAGAGCGGTCACAATGAAGCACTGTGGGATAGCTCCCGGAGGCCAGTAATGTCGAATTCCGTCCACACTAACCCAATTCCGACCCCCTAAGGTCGATTTTATCGCTAATCCCCTTGTCGAGGTGGTGTTAGGAAACCGGTTTAAAGGGCCCTTTAAGTCGACAGAAAGGGCTTCGTAGTGTAAACGTGTCCAGGCTTAAGTCGATTTAACGTGGCTAAAGTCGACCTAAACTCGTAGTGTAGACCAGGCCTCAGATTACTACATTGTTATTTGTACCCAGAATATAACTAAGGTATTGGATACAGCAACACTATTTTATCTCAATGGAAGTTTCAACTTACAGCTATTTCAGTAGACTGCGCTTTTATGACTTTTAGCAAGGTGCTTCATTTCTTGCATTCAAGACAAGTTAGAGTGCATACTCTAGTATCAAGTATCGGGGGTAGCCGTGTTAGTCTGTATCTACAAAAACAACAAGGAAAATGATCCCTCACTCTCACCGACCTTGGGAGGCAGACCAGTCCTCGCTTACAGACAACCCTCCAACCTGAAGCAAATACTCACCAGCAACTACACACCACACCACAGAAACACCAACCCAGGAACCAATCCCTCTAGCAAACCTCGTTGCCTACTCTGTCCCCATATCTACTCTGGCGACACCATCAGAGGACTCAACCACATCAGCCACATCATCAAGGGCTCATTCACCTGCACATCCACGAACGTTATATATGCCATCATGTGCCAGCAATGCCCCTCTGCCATGTACATTGGCCAAACCGGACAGTCCCTCCACAAAAGAATAAATGGACACAAATCGGACATCAGGAATGGTAACATACATAAGCCAGTAAGTGAACACTTCAATCTCCCTAGTCATTCTATTACAGATTTAAGAGTCACTATCATTGAACAAAAAAAACTTCAGAAACAGACTTCAAAGAGAAACAGCAGAACTAAAATTCATTTGCAAATTTAACACCATTAATCTGGGCTTGAATAGGGACTGGGAGTGGCTGGCTCATTATAGAAGCAGCTTTTCCTCTCCTGGAATTGACACCTCCTCATCTATTATTGGGAGTGGACTACATCCACCCTGATTGAATTGGCCCTGTCAACACTGGTTCTCCACTTGCGAAGTAACTCCCTGCTCTCCATGTGTCAGTATATAATGCCTGCATCTGTAACTTTCACTCTATGCATCTGAAGAAGTGAGGTTTTTACCCACGAAAGCTTATGCCCAAATAAATCTGTTAGTCTTTAAGGTGCCACCAGACCCCTTGTTGTTTTTATATTCTAGTATATGCACCAACCAGCAATTAGTAGCGAGTAAGGGGACATCCAATCCCTAGGAGAACCAAATAAATACCACTTTCAGTGTAGCTCTACTCTGAAAAGGGACCGCCTCCCCGCCCCCCCAAAGAGCATTGTAAGGTTCCACGTTTATTGTGCCTCATGGACGTCCAGATAAAACACAGGCAGGGTATGTCTAGACTAGAGCTGGAAAGTGTGAATTGCTGCTGGAGGCAACATACACACACTAGTTCAGAGTTAAAAAAACACAAAAATAGAAGTATAGCCGCAACAGTGCAAGCGGCAGGAGGCACTAGAAGATGATGCCCTGAGTAAGATCCTGTCCAAGACCACAGGTACTTACTTGGTGTGGTTAGCCTCTCCCGCCAGTCACGCTGCCACAGTTACACTCGCGCTGCCATTTTTGGCGCGTTCGTTCTGATCAAGCTTGTGCAGGTATGTCTCCCTGAGCAGGAATTTACACCTTCCAGCTCTAGTGCAGACATAACTATCTTTCTTGGCAAACAGAGGGTTTCTTAACTCCCAGCCCTGCAAATTCAACCCCAAATCTGAAAAACAGGCTGGGTTCTCTCTGGCTTATGCAACAGAAGTTCTGATTGCAGAACCTACTCAACAACTCTGTTCATGCACAAGTTAGAAAAGAATCTCAGCTCACTCTTCTGGAGCTGCATTGGCTCTGCAGTACTAATAAGAGTAGTAAAGAAGCACATATGGCTCAGTACATTCAGAGAGCAGAATCAGTTGATTGAGAGGTGCCACTTCTTTGCTCACTGTTTAGATTGGAACGGCTTGTTAAGAAGCAAGCTGGAGACTTGCTCATACCCATAGAGCTTTTCCAATGGAAAGCAGTAGGGAGTGAATGGGGAATGACAGTCCATGTTTCCTTGAACTGCTTTTGACCCCCATATCCATGCTGCTCCAAGTACACCAAAAAGAACCAGTTCAGGGTAAAGCAGCTTCAAACGACAGTGTGAGTTTAAGGAATTGGGCATCTGAGAGCATCTAAAAAAAAAAAAAAAAAATCTCTGAAGTTGTCAGGAAGTGCTTTTACCCATCCTCGGGGAAAAACAGCACAGAGACAACATTTTAACAGTTTTTATATATTCCACGTTTATGACAAACTATGCTTTAAGCAATTTGATGGGGGGGAAAAAAAAGACTTCTTTTTCAGGGAAGGGCTACACCGTTCAATACTTATCTGAAAATATCATGAGTCTAGGCCATCAAATCTGTGTCTCCAGTTAACTACAGTACAAAATGCAAAGAGTAAATTTAGTTCTGGAGATACCAAAGACTGACGTAATTCAGGCCTAGCTAGTGAAAGCCAAACGTTTTCCAGGGTATCGTGAAGTAGTTTCCACCTTGGCTGACCTGTGGATACGTACTATATAGTGCCAGATGCCAGCAATTTTAACATCTGTTAAAACAGTCAGCTCCAACCTTTCCCTAGTTATTTTTAATTCAGTTGTGTTGCACATTGCTGGGTTCAAACTGTACAGTAAGTACCCTGACGCTTGTATCAATCTCTAAATAGCTCCAAACATCAAGAGATAGTTGGTTTCAAAGCTGGTATTTTTTTTAACAGAAGTTCTTACCACTGGTTTGCTAAACTTGTAAGGTTAGACTTACCCACACCTCACAACACTAACGTGTGGGATTCAAAATAAAGAATAAGTTTGAGCTAGCAGTTAGGGAAGTCCTAGTTACTCAAGTATATATTTAAAGGTCCTCCAGAAGATCAGAGGTGAGGGCCAACGTACACTTTAATTAGGTCCCCGAGTCATGGCTACAAAGTTATGGTGGCCATGTGCTACTGTCAGTTCATAACGTCTTCCTCACTGGTGTCAACAGAAATTTTTGGTGTCAAGGCAATTTAGAAGGTGGCCCTTAACTTTTTAGTTGTTTAGTACTCTGTGGAAAAAAGATTATGCAAAAAGTCATCAAGAGCACCATATCTTCCCTCACTTTTCCTCCCCTTCTGCTGGATATCATGCAGTGGTTTTAAGACTTTTTGGCATCTCCTTCTGCTTCCTATGCTTCCCCATTTTGGTGCTTTGGCACTCTTGATCTCTGCAAGAAAGGCATCGTTTTAATATGGAAAGGCTGTAAAGGCAGAATAACTAGTGTTCTAGTCACTTTCCTTCCAGGTGTAAGAGCTTCTGCAGTTGAGAAGGAAACAGTTATCTTTGCGAGGAAAACAACAGTAGTATGATCATACTCTTTTTGCCCTCTTCAGCAGACTTTATACACAAACAGAGGGAGGTGGATAGAAATGGACTTGGGCCACGTTTCCACTTGGAAGGCTTTGCCAGTACAGGTATACCGGCAAAGTACTCCTACTGTGGACAAAGCTTATACTTGCAAAGGTGCACTTTTGTCAGCATAGCGTATCCAGCCCCAGTCCTCCTCTCTCCTCCCATGAAGCGAAATAAGCTAAACTGGCAGTATAATGCATCTATACTAGGGGCTTTTGCCAACTCAGCTATATTGGTCAGGGATCACACGTCTTCACATCCCTGCCAGACATAGCTATGCCTAAAAAAGTTTGTTGTGTACAACTGGCTTTAGTCCCATCCACTGCAGAAGTAGATCTGTGTGAAATATTTCACAAGGAAGCCTGAAAACAGGAAAGGTTTTCCAGGTTTTGTGGTAATTGAGGAGCTCTAATCAGGTATGCTGAGGTTCAAGAACCTTTCAGTGAACCCGAGAAGTTTTATGAATATGAGTGAAACCACTCAAGTTCTGGTTTTGCACAAATTCAAACCAAACAAAATGAAGCAAAATTCTAATGTCAGATGAATTTTGCTTTGAGTTTTGGGTCGAAACCCAGGGGATGTGAACCCAGATGAATCAAAACTGGAAAAAGTTTGCACAAACTTCTGCAAACAGAATATTTTATTTTAGGGTGCGGGATTAATACACACATCCTGTGCATGAGACCTATTAAAAGAGAAAAGTGATTAGGATCACACAAACCTCCCTAGTTTGTCTTTGCAGCCAGCTCTGTATGAAAGTGACTGAGCACAATTTTGGCTGCTGCTACTTGTGGGTGAAATTATAGTGAAATCAAGCGATGGAAGAGCTGAACACCACATTGCTCAATCAGCAGGCGAGTTGGAATTTTGAAGCCTACAAACTGTTAGGATCCGCTGAGGTGAAGCTCTCTCTCAAGGGAATTCTTAATTTAAGTAAGAAAAGTCAGTTTAAAGTTGAGCTAGATAGGGAAAGGAAGTGTGGAATCAGGGGACAAACCCCCCACCTTTGAAATGTCATCCTATATTTCTAGAAGCCAGTTTACAGCAGATCCAGAAACTCACTACAACTGCAGCCAATGTTTTTGGGCCAATTAGCTATGCCAAGAATCAGAATTGCAGACACTTTGTAGTAGCATGAACTGCGACCGTCTTCCAACATCCATAGCTACCCTGCAACGAGTCCCATAATAGCTGGGAAGTAGTTAAGAATTTGTTAAACGATCATGTCTAGACATTGTGTTAGCAAAAGTAGTAGTCTAGGAATGTACCATTAAAGTAAGTTTTCCTTCCATGCACTCTGCACAGAAGACACCTATTCTGCTATGTTCTTTATCCAAATGCATACTATGAAAGGGAAAGAGCAATAGTATAAAACGTCAAATGCTTCCAAATTGCAATAAATACAGTCTAAAAAAATTACAAGTAGGTGTTTCAGCCCATCATGCTGTGTTAATTTTAGAACAAGGCTAGCTGAAGAAAATAGACTGAAGAACAAAGTGAAAGATGATAGGAGAAGTCATATCTAAAAGACTGACACATTCTGTACCTTGGGGGAGCATCCTGTAACCCCTGATATTCCTCATCTGTATATAATTGTGATATTACATATAAAGCATGCCTTATAAGGTATCAGGGGAAAGATTAGTATCTGCTGAAAGTGATTTCTCTATCCATATATGTATATCATTAACGCATAGGAAGTTATGAGAATTGTGTTCTTTGGTTGTCACTAAAACATGCTGTAAATTGGGGAATCAGCCACATATTAGCTCCCCAGAGGCAACAGCAAGGAAAGTAACCAAAACCTGGGCGGGGTGTCAAACAACCCATCAACAGCCATTGTTCAGCAAGGGAGCTACAATTCAATGACTCACCTGCATGAGACCACACCAGGGGAATTGCTCAACCTTGTCTGGAGACTCAGCAATGCCCCCAGACATGCCTGGACTTGTACTCCCCAAGCACATGGGACTGAGGATATAAAACAGACACAGTGGCCACATGCTGGGCCTTTCTCCTTCACCCACCTATGCTGCAAGTAACAAGGACACTCTGAAACTCTAACTGAGGGGACTGGCCCAGATTTCAAGGATGAAATCTGTGTACTATGAACTGCAATATCCAGTGGGGTGAGAAAAACTACTTAGTCTAGTTTAGGGGTCGGCAACGTTTGGCACGCGGCTCACCAGGGTAAGCACCCTAGCGGGCCGGGCCAGTTTATTTACCTGCTGACGCAGCAGGTTTGGCCGATCGCGGCCCCCACTGGCCGCAGTTTGCCGTCCCGGGCCAATGGGGGTGGCAGGAAGCCGCGGCCAGCACATCCCTCGCCCGCGCCGCTTCCCGCCGCCCCTACTGGCCCGGGACAGCGAACCGTGGCCAGTGTGGGCCGCGATCGGCCGAACCTGCCGCGTCAGCAGGTAAATAAACTGGCCCGGCCCGCCAGGATGCTTACCCTGGCGAGCTGTGTGCCAAACGTTGCCGACCCCTGGTCTAGTTGTTGCCCAGTCTAATCGGGTTGAGAGTTTAGACTACATGTTTATATTTTATTTTTTATGGTAACTAACTAACTTTTTGCCTATCACTTAATATCACTTAAAATCTATCTTTTGTAGTCAATAAATTTGTTTTACTGTTTATCTTCATCAGTGAGTTTGCCTGAAATGTGTGGTAAATCTGCTCAGGTTTTGCAAAGGCTGGTATATACCCACTTTCCATTGATGAAGGGGTGAACCAATTAATAAATCTGCATTGCTCATCTTGAGCAGTGCGAGATGGTATATTCCTGAGGTTTACAGCTGGAAGCGGGGGGAATTTGGGCTCTGGTGCCTTTCTCCGTGAGATTCATGAGTGGCTCTGGAAGCATTCATGCAATATAGCTAGGTGTGGGGTCTCCACATGCGGTCGTGCTGAGTGATAACAGCACCTGGAGGGGTTTGCTGCTGGTCACTAGCAAGGCATTGTGAGAGCCAGCCCAGGCTGGAGAGAGTTCAGAGGGCACAGCAGTCCCACAGTCCCAGGCTGCATCCTGGGGATCCCGTCACAGGTACTCACAACTAGTTTTGTTCTTTAGAAGACCCATTGCTTGAAGTTGCTTTTGGATCCCTTTGCTTTTTCAGCAAAGGCAGCCCGTCGTCACACTGTCCTTGCATTGTTTCTTGGATGTTTTCCTTCTTCCAAACTTCTATCTTTTATGGCCAGAACCACAAAGTAACCGCAGAGTTTGTTACTTTTCATTTTCTATTTCTATTGAACATCATTTTTTAAAAGTTTATAAATCCTTTAGACACAGGTAAAATATCATGGGCTATATCCTGTACTTGTAGATGGTGAGCTGATGATTTCTTTGGTCTTCTCCATACAAGCTATAATCCTAAGAAGCCCGTCATGCAAACCCAGAAGCCTGCTTAGCACACTAGCTTTTCTTATTATGTATACTACAGTTGCCCCCAGAGGCTCCATCTGAGACTGCTAGGCTCAGTACAATCACATAGTGTGAAACAGATTTTGCTTTGAAGAGTTTATGGACAATGGGTGGAGGGGAACCAAGCCACAGCCAGATGAAGTGACCACTCAAAGGTATGGAGTCAGTTAGTGGCAGAGCGTGAACCAGAACCCGAGTCTCCTGCCTCCCAGTCCAGTTCCTATCCTCTAGATACTTTTAAATGACAACATTTTAACAAGTAAATGAATATTTCTATTTCTTTCACTGCATGATACTCAGATTTGTTCCTCTTTGCTTCAGAAGCAAAGATGTTCTTACTGATAGCACTAGTCATCTCCAGCTATTTAAAGATTAAAGGTCTAATTTTCATAATTCCTTATTGACTTCACTGGCAACTCTGGATCCTTAGCCACTCTGAAAAGTCAAGCCGTAAGCCTACTGATTTTTTAAATGCTAAAATACTAATAGCCAAGCATGTTATTTCCAGAGTTCATTATAGGCTTTAGCATAACTTCATTGTTACTTGAGGTTTCTAATACAGAAGTTATGAATAACCAAAGTAGCACACCAGCACAACCACTAGCAAAATTAGCAAGTATGCTAAGCTGTGATGCCATCATATTGCACAAGCTAAGGGCAATAAGGCTGCAGGGTAAATGACAAATGTAAGGTATGATAGTAAAGTTTTTGATACTGATGTGCAGAATCCTAGATTCATAGATTCTAAGGCCAGAAGGTACCACTATGATCATCTAGTCTGACCTCCTGTAAAAAAAGGCCAGGGAACTTCCCCCAAAAAATTCCTACAGGAGATTTTAGAAAAACATTATTGTAATTTAAAAATCTCCAGTGATGGAAGATCCACACATTTTGGTAACTAGTTCCAATGGTTAATAACCCTCACTTGAAAATTTTTTACCGCTATTTCCAGTCTGAATTTGTCCTGCTTCAACTTCCAGCCGATGTGTTTGGAAGTAGCTGGCCTGCAAGCACTTATCTCATTGAACATTATCGATTTGCTCAGGACAAAATAGAATCTGTAGAAAACTCTGCCCAGACTACAGTCAAATCAGCTTGAGTAGGAGACAACTCCCTCACTCCCAGCAATAAGCAAATGTAGTTGTAAGACTAATGTTTTAGACTGCAGTATGAATTAAACATGTTTGTGGGACTCAACCTGTCTTACTTTCCTTAAGAATTCTTAGAAGTTGTGAGACTGCTTCCATTTTATAAGAAAATTAAATCTAGTTTTGGTCAAAGCCAAGTAGGTCTGTCAATGTAAATATACTTAATTGATTCCTATATGTAGAAAATAAGAGTACTGGAAAGCAAACAACTGCTGAGTAATGTATAAAATTGAACTTTTCTCCCCAAAAGCAGATTCCCTGCTTCAGATGATTAATGGTGTTATGACACAGGTTCAGTGCATGGTGGGACATTTTGGCATGAGTGGGGAAGACCCAAACTGTAGGTAGTAACTTTGGCAACTTGTTGGACAAGTTGTAAAAGTCTAAAAAGAGGAAGATGCCAAAATACCTAATGAAGTCAGGTTTTAGAATTCAGATGCTCATAGAAAGTTTACAAAAACTTTGCTATCCACCTTAATATTTTCATTATTATATTGTAATTTACATGTTAGCGCCACACAAGAATTATTTGTTCTGAGCACAGTCAACTCCCAAGGAAATTCCTTCACTGGCTTGGGGGCAGTATTTAATTTCTGTATTTGGGATTGTTTTAAATAAAATCTTAAGGTAAATGGACGTGATTAAGAATAAAAATTTAACAAGAATATATTTGGACTTCTATACAGTTTATTTTTAAAACAGAACCTAAGAACCGCCATATTGGGTCAGACCAAAGTTCCATCTAGCCCAGTATCCTGTCTTCCGACAGTGGCCAATGCCAGATGCCCCAGAGGGAATGAACAGAACAGGTAAGCATCAAGTGATCCATCCCCTGTCGCCTATTCCCAGCTTCTGGCAAACAGAGGCTAGGGATACCCTCCCTGCCCATCCCAGCTAATAGCCATTGATGGACCTATCCTCCATGAATTTATCTAGTTCTGTTTTGGTAAGTAAAGGAGAAGCCAATATTAAACTACCTGCAAAGGCCTGATTTCCAAGTTCTGCTTTCTGTATTACTGTTAGCAGCATAAGGAATGCAACCTCTGATTCGGTTTAGAAGTTAGCAAAATCACCATCAATAGCTACACCAGAAATATAGAACCCTTGAGTGCTTGAACTCAGGTTATAACCAATAACAAAGCCTTTTAGTTCTCCTTTAGAAGGTTTTGTTTGGTTGGTTGTTTTTTTGTGTGTGTTTTTTAATAGCTTGAGCCAACACACGCATTCTGATAATAGCTTGGCACTTAAAAAAAAATAAAGGCAGCTTTCACTTCACCTTTGAATTCATTAGATGATTGTTCACTTTTTAAAAATTAAAATGTACCAACCATAATAGCTACACTCTTTATTAATGCACAGAAGGCATAACATACAACTTCAGATACAGAGAGTTTTATATGAAGCTTGGATGCTGAAGATAAAGTGCATAAAGTATTTCTGAAGTGTCTATTACATTGGTATCTAAATATTGAACAAGCGTACTGTGAGCCCTTCCTATATTGAAAATTCTGTAATGCAAACATTTAATATTCAGCTTGGGAATAGTACCACTGCCCCATATACAAATACCCACAAACTAAAGGAGGTTTGGATTCAAACTTGTTTGCTTGAACCCATCTCTAGAAGACAAACACACACTCTTGATATTTTTATAGTAATCTCTAATGTTTGTCTGAAGAGACTGGCCTTTTCCCCTCCCCATAAGGCTAACAAAGGGTCAGACTGAGGCTTAGATACATGAAAGCAAAAAGAAATTAGATTGTAAAAGCTAGGAAATCCAGAGTAAAAATTGCTGCTCATCCACTTTTGTGCACAAATAAAAAAACAGAATCTGTGTATCACACACTCTTGTTGAGATCTGTTTAATATTTATGCCCAATGACACATTAACAGCAGCATGACAGCCTTAGCTATCAATTTGCTCACTTTTTCAGCTTAACTTTTTGGCTATAATGGAAAAACTGACAGAAGTTCAATAGTAGCACTACTGGTTACTAAAAAGTTTGCCTGCTCTAAAGCACATATTACAGAAGTAATGGTGCTACTTAGAACTATTCTGTGAAATGTCGGTAAAGTATCATAGCTAGGGCCCTACCAAATTCAGGGTCCATTTTGGTCAATTTCACAGTCATAGAATTTTAAAAATAGTAAATGTCATGATTTCACCTATTTAAATCTGAAATTTCACGATGTTGTAATTGTAGGGGTCCTGAGCCAAAAAAGGAGCTGTGAGGGGGTCACAAGGTTATTGTAGGGGGGCTGCGGTACTGGTACCCTTACTTCTTCCCTGCTGCTGGAGAGCAGCGGCTGCTGGCTGGGAGCCCAGCTCTGAAGGCAGAGCTGCCCCCAGAAGCAGCACAGAAGTAAGGATGGCATGGTATGATATTGCCACCCTTACTTCTGCGCTGCTGCCTGCAGAGCTGGGCCCTCAGTCAGCAGCTACCACTCTAGGGCTCCCTAGCTCTGAAGGCAGCAGCGCAGAAGTAAGGATGGCATGGTATGGTATTGCCACCTTACTTCTGCACTGCTACTGGCGGAGCACTTCCTTCAGAGCTGGGCACCCAGCCAACAGACGCCGCTTTCTGACCACCCAGCTCTGAAGGCAGCGCAGAAGTAAGAGTGGCAATACTATGACCCCCCTGCGACTCCCTTTTGGGTTAGGACCCCCAATTTGAGAAACACTGGTTTCCCTTGTGAAATCTGTATAGTATAGGGTAAAAGCACACAAAAGACCAGATTTCACGGTCCATTATGCCACGGTCATGGCCTTGAATTTGGTAGGGCCCTAATCATAGTCCATGCTTTAATCTAGTCTGACCTCCCTACATTTTGTTCAGTTCTCTGCAGTATTCCTACAAATGACCAAAGAGTTCTTGACTATATCGGAGCAATAGTGCCTCAAGCACCATTCTTCCACTGCCCAAATGCTCCCATTAAAGAACACTTTTCTAATATCTACCCTAATTTTTTCCTTCAAGATATCAGTTCTTCTTCCATCACTTCCACAAATTATTAAATAAATCTCTAAATAATTCCCATTCGTATATCTATCTTGAAGGTATTTATAGACAACATGAGTATGTTGGATTCTCTATTCTACAGAAGCGTAACTCCCTCAGACTCTCTTCAGGTCTTAGCCTCCAGTTCTTGGATCACTTTTATTGCTCTGGTTTGTAATTCTTCTATCATATTTGAACTGTGAAGTTCAGAACCTCACACAGAATGTGAAGCGAGAGGTACATAAGGCTATACAACTACCTCACCTGTTCTACAGGTGATCCCCTTATGTAGGTATAAACAACACATACTGATTATATTTGCCATGGCATCAGAGCTGCAATTTCATATTTGGTTTTCCAACTACCATCATCCCTAGGGCTCTCAGACTCTCTGAATAACAAAGTTGCCACTGCTAAGCAGTTCCCAAGACGCTATGTCATGGCAGCATGAAGTTACAGTAGATGTCAGCTAAAGGATTATAGTTAGCACTCTTGGGTTTACTGACCTTAATTTGTAACTACTTAACATTCCAGCTTATAAATATTTGACTCTTATGAGACTTCTAGACAAGATAAGAAGACTCTTGCCTGCCAAGATAACTCAGTTGTATAGAAGGCTGCCTAGCATTTGTACACACTCTTCAAGAGAACTAGTATATTCAGTTTACTAGGATCTGTTTACAGAGGGTAAATTGCAGTTGGCTCTTTACCAGAAGACAACACATGCTAACGTAAGTTACTATGCAATTACCATTGTTTCAAGTTGAGTTACTATGTCATTACTGCAGAATAACCTACAGTCAAGTATACAATTAATCCATGTCACCAGTGAAGATAATCCACAAAACATTAAAGCCATTTAAGATAGCGTTTGAAAAAATTGCTAGACACCCAACAGCCAGAGAACAAAGCCTGCCAGTCGGGGCAAATAAAGATGAAGGAGACCGAAAGATAAGAGGCAACCCCTTAATGAGAAACCCAGCTGCATGGAAGAAGGCAGGTTTGGGGATTCCTAGCAGGGTTGCTACAGGGCTCCTTTGTATCCACTGGCTAGTAAGCCTCTAATATTTCTAAAGTGTATTCCGTCATCCCATCAGGATCCAGGATAGGAAAGATCTTTCCTCAGCCTTAGTTTTGGGAGTGGGAAGAATCTCCATTACTCTAACAATTCTCAGCCTCCACTTTTGGTGTCCTTCCATCCCAGCCAACAAAAATGTACTTAAATATTTCTAGAATACTCATTACTACAGTACCAAAATGCCTAATGGAACAGCTCAATTGTTTCTGCTGTTTGTACCTTTTACAAACACAGCAGAATGAAAGTGTGTCAGTTTCACCACTACCCACAAGGTTTTCAATAATAGTAGTGACACTAACCAATACCTCCCACATCGACAACAGCGAAAACCACCAAGACTGCTGGAAGGTGGGGCAACAGAGGCACTGACATTGTTTGCAGAGTCCAGAAGACAGCACTGGACCAGTTTATACTGGATTCACTTTTGGAATGTTATATTCACAGCTATAGAGGCTAAGATTCTTTTTTAAATGATAGCTCAGAATATTACTTTCCCATCTATCCTCCCAGTCCATACACATATTCATGGAACACATGGTACAGGATTCTATCTATCTCCTACATAGGGCTGCAAGGAAGAAGCAGGCAGAGTTCTCTTCATTACCCTCATTGACATATATAGAAAAGAGGTCAGAACGTGGTCCTTTGAATTTGAAGCCTGTCAGATAGTCTGGCAGCCTCTATCCTTTGGACAGTGCTCCTCCCAGTAATTTTTTTCCCCAGGCTTACAGAAGAAGCTGCCCTAGATTTTGTTGCCCAAATCACCCTTTCATCCCGTTATTATTGATACTGTTGCCCTCCTTCATGTTAAATGCTTAAGATCATAGCACCAAAGTGCTATTACAAAAATTTATAAAACCCAGTGAGTTATAGAAACTACTGCTATGATCACAGACTGAACACATCAGACAAGTTTATCAGGAACAAGACAACACTTATCTAAGAGCTAAAGCAAATCACTGCATTCTGAAGGCCACCAAACCCCATTTCCGGGATCTAGTGGCAAATTAGCGATCATACAGGTTATCAGTCTCAAGACTAAAGGAATCACAAGCGCATCAAGTTGAGCTGTCAAAGAGTATTACTGCTACAAGTACACCCTTAGTACCTCAGAAATCTTTAAACAAATTTATGAATGCTGGGCTCTAGCTCATCATTAGCTATTATGAAATAATTCGAATAAAAAAAATACTGTATATCCCGAATTTTCCAACAAGTTTCTAACACCAGTTGCACTGGAATTAAATCTAGTTTATCAACACAAATCAAGTACTCTACAGCCTCTGCAGCTCCTTTCCTTCCACCTGTGCTAATACTGATACTTAGTTGCATACTGCATGTTGCCTTTCATCTGAGGAGCTATAAAAGCTCTTCACAGACCATTAATTAAGCCTTACAGCACACTTGTGAGGCAATTTTTTTTTAACAAATAAGAAAACAGAGCCAAGAACAGATCTCATGACTCCCAGCCCTGTGTTTTAGCCAAGAGACCATCCTTCTGCTCCTGATAAGTACCTGGAAAGTGAGTGATCAGAGACCCAGCAAAGTCTTTATTTGAGTTCAGGCACACTCAAGAAGCACAAATGTTCAACATTACTTCGTTCCACTGTTAGTCCAAGTCAAATATTAACAACAGCTACTAGCCATGTATTATGTTTAACTAGATACTAGAAATTTGTATTTAGAAAAAGATATCTTCTGACCATTCTAGTCAACTGCTTCCCCAAATTTAGAGACAGAATAATTAGTTTACGCCGGAAAAATCCTGAGTATTAGGAGCCTTCAGAAAATATAGTACTAGCTTAACCTGAAGTTCTTCCTTAAGAGCCAAATATCAAGTATTGGAATGTAGTACTCTCTAGCAATTGTGAGGTTAAAAAAACAAAAAAACAAAAACAACAACAAAATCGTTGTTACAACCCATACCACAGCCTAAAGGGTGGAATAATTAATTTAGAAAAATGTTCTGAAAAACAGGCAAATTGCCACAGAAATCAAAGGTATCCATGTATTTTATAAAACATAGCATCAATCGTTTTAGCTATGCTGAATAAAGAAATCCAAGTATTCCTTTCAATAATCGTAGTAGGAAAGAAATAGTCTTTCGAATTAATGTTTGCTTCAACATTGTTTACACAAGTTACTCCCAAATGGTTATTAATATTACTTATAATAATGTCTATATAACCTAAACAATAGGAGTGATTAGGGCACATTTGCAGCTTCCAAGGTCAATATAAATACATACATGATGTATATGGAACTCTAAAAACCTGGCTGGGCGAGGTCAGCAATTTCAAATAATGGAAACAAGAATAACTTCACCCACACATACTTTCTGAAACATACTATGAACGTGTATATCTACACACACATCATTTAGCATTAGATTATTGCTAAATATTTTTAAAAGAATACCTTTGTGGAGTGTGTTTATGAGCCAGCTGGTGGCCACCCTTCACCCTAAAGGTGGTTGTATTTCAGTAACGATGTTGATAATTTATAGAAAGACATTTTAGCATTCTTGTACATACCACCACAAACAAAATATGATCATCACTTCAACAGATACTATGAGTTAATCACTAATCCCCTTGGGGCCAGGGAACTATACTTCTCTTAAGCTACTTAAATGGCCTTCAAGTAGGAAGCTCATATAAATAAAAGAGGTGAAAAAAAGCACACTGGACTGGAACGTTAGATCACAGCACCACATTTCCTAGGTATGGAACAAAACTAAATCCTCCCACCCTTTACTTAACATACATTAATACCGTGGGGTTTTCTCCATCACCCCAGTCCTGATAACCTCCAATAGCTCCAGAGGAAGAGTCTGTTTCTGTTTAAGGTCTAACCCTGAAACCGCTGTACCCTATACCTCTAAGAGGGGTACGTGGTGGGGAGAAGGAGATAGACAGAGGAACTATTTGTTATCAGAGCGCTAGCGTTAGTTATTGTTGCAGGGTCTTTCGGATACAGGACCCTAGAAACCGCCCCCATTCAGATGGCAAAGGGATGGACACAGACCCCTTCCCCCCACCGCGGTCCATCGTTAAGAGATGCGGATACACCCCCCCCACACACAACCCTGTAAGAGGAACAGAGAGCCCACAACTTCCCCCCACTCTCCCACTCGGGCGGCAGAGACCCCACAGCCTCCCCACGTTTGGGGACAGAGCAATGGGCAAAGACCCTCCCCCACACAGGGGGCTGGAGAGCCTGGTTCCTGAACTGGGGCACTTAGGGATGATTCCGGTGGATTATGCTTCTTCCCAGCCCTATTATCTCCTTCCCCCGACCCCATACATCCCACCTACCCCTCCCGGCCCCCACAGCCCAGCACAGGCAGAGCCTCCCTAAAGCGGACGGGAAGAGATAGGGTCCAATTCACTCACCCTCGGCAGCTCCCAGCTAGACTCAGCTTCGACCCCCTCCCTCCCCTGCATCACTTCCGGGGCTGAAGCGTCAGCTGGCTGCGTGCGGCGGCAACACGCAGCAGAGCGTCCCGACGCTGCACGTACAGTGAGGGAAAGAGAGGGCAAGAAACCTACTCCACCCCCGGCCGCGGTGAGTGGGGAACTCTTTGCTGGAGCGAACCACTCCGTGAGGAAGGGGGGAATTGTGAGGAGGAGGGCTATAGGGCGTTTGGTCCTGAAGGTAAATAATGAAGGGACGATAGAGGGGAAAGAGACCGATGCTGGGATGAAGAGAAGGCCTAAATTGGTATTTTGTGAACAGGTGTTGCCAACTCCCCCCCAGCCTCTTACATTGGTACAGTCCAGCCTGAAGGCGCCCTGGGGAGTAACCAGTGGGGTGCTGCCCTCTCTGCCTCGGGGCGCTGAGGGGGACCCGGGAACGGCTCCCTGCGGCCTGGGGGAGGGACTGGCGCAGAGCAGGAGAAGGGGGCTTGGGGACGTTGGGCGCTGTCTCTTTGCTAGTGTCACAGAAAGGGCCTGCTCTGGCCCTGCTGGGGCGGGTAAAGCAGTGGTGCTAAGCCAGGGGGCCGGGACCCCCTGAGGGGCTACCAGCAGGTTTCAGGGGGGCGTCAAGCCGGGCCAGCGTTAGCCTCGCTGGGGCTCAGGGCAGAAAGCTGAAGCCCCACCACATGAGGCTGAAGCCCAGGTCCCTGAGTCCTGCCACCCGGGGCTGAAGCCAAAGCCTGAGCAACTTAGCTTTGTGGGGGCCCCTGTGGCATGGGGGCCCAGGCATTTGCCCTGCTTCTTACCCCGAATGCCGGCCCAGGCTTTTATATGCAGAAAACCAGTTGTTGTGGCACAGTTGGGCCATAGAGTTTTTATAGCATGTTGGGGGGAGGGGGGCTCATAACATAAGAACGGCCGTACCGGGTCAGACCAAAGGTCCATCTAGCCCAGTATCCTGTCTACCGCCAGTGGCCAATGCCAGGTGCCCCAGAGGGAGTGGACCTAACAGGCAATGATCAAGTGATCTCTCTCCTGCCATCCATCTCCATCCTCTGACAAACAGAGGCTAGGGACACCATTCCTTACCCATCCTGGCTAATAGCCATTAATGGACTTAACCACCATGAATTTATCCAGTTCTCTTTTAAACGCTCTTATAGTCCTAGCCTTCACAACCTCCTCAGGTAAGGAGTTCCACAAGTTGTGACTGTGCGCTGCGTGAAGAAGAACTTCCTTGTATTTGCTTTAAACCTGCTGCCTATTAATTTCATTTGGTGACCCCCTAGTTCTTGTATTATGGGAATAAGTAAATAACTTTTCCTTATCCACTTTCTCCACATCACTCATGATTTTATATACCTCTATTATATCCCCCCTTAGTCTCCTCTTTTCCAAGCTGAAGAGTCCTAGCCTCTTTAATCTTTCCTCATATGGGACCCATTCCAAACCCCTAATCATTTTAGTTGCCCTTCTCTGAACCTTTTCTAGTGCCAGTATATCTTTTTTGAGATGAGGAGACCACATCTGTACGCAGTATTTGAGATGTGGGCATACCATCAATTTATATAAAGGCAATAATATATTCTCTGTCTTATTCTCTATCCTCTTTTTAATGATTCCTAACATCCTGTTTGCTTTTTTGACCGCCTCTGCACACTGCGTGGACATCTTCAGAGAACTATCCACGATGACTCAAAGATTTTTTACTGACTCGTAGCTAAATTAGCCCCCATCATATTGTATGTGTAGTTGGGGTTATTTTTTCCAATGTGAATTACTTTACATTTAGCCACATTAAATTTCATTTGCCATTTTGTTGCCCAATCACTTAGTTTACTCAGAAAGTAAAAGGTTGAGAGCCCTTGGTGTAAAGGCCCGCACGCTCTCCTGCACCCAGTGGCCTCTCTAGCTCCAGGCAAGCTGGGCAGCTTCCCAGGGTGGCCGCTTTGGCCCAACTTCCCTTCAGTTCTGGCAGAACTTGGGCCAGGCCAGCTCCAAGCAGTGCTGTGCCCATGTGCACCAGGTCCAATGTCACTCATTCAAATGTAGGGTTGCCGAGTCTCCAGGAATTAAAGATTGATTTTAAATTAAAGATGTCATGTGATGAAGTCTCCAGGAATTCATCCAACCAAAGTTGGCAACCCTAATCAAATTACCTCCTGTCATAGCAAAGTAGGCCCTCACCTGCCTACAGGTCTCCGTGCAGACAGGGTAATGGGTACCCCTGGTACCTAGAGAGACTCCCATCATAGAGAAGCATCCAAGAACCGGCTTCCTGCAAACTTAAAGATGGGGATTCCTCATCTTGTCCTGAGCCCAGGGGCTCCTGGTTCGGCCCTGTGGACCTTGCTGCTTGCACTGGTGGAGGGTCCCTGTGCAGGGCCTCCTTTTCCTCTTTTCTCCAGGTTGGGGACTATAAGGCTAGCAGATTCCCGATTCCCTAGAAACAGAGGTTCTTGCAACCTCCCCGCGTGGATAAAATTACACCCACTTGAAGTCCTACTTCCACTGTGGGTCCCAAGAACTATTTCGTGGGCCAGCTCTGAAGAGTTCAGTATAAATGAAAGTGAGGACTTTTTTTTTTTGGAAACATTAAAACTGAATGCATATATTTAAGCTTTTAAAACATTCTCTAGTGCTGTGGTTCTCTTATTGTGGCCCATGAGCCAACAGTAGTCTGCAGAGCACATCCTGGAAACATTTTGAGAACCAAGCACTGGGGGGATCAGAGGGGAGGTAGTGTATGAAAGAAGCTCACTTATTAAATGAGCCACAGAATAAAAAAAGTCAGAATCATTACTCTATGGCAGGGGTCGGCAACCTTTCAGAAGTGGTGTGCCGAGTCTTCATTTATTCACTCTAATTTAAGGTTTTGCGTGCCAGTAATACATTTTAACGTTTTTAGAAGGTCTCTTTCTATGAGTCTATAATATATAACTATTGTTGTATGTAAAGTAAATAAGGTTTTTAAAATGTTTAAGAAGCTCCATTTACAATTAAATTAAAATGCAGAGCCCCCCCGGACCAGTGGCCAGGACCTGGGCAGTGTGAGTGCTACTGAAAATCAGCTTGCGTGCCGCCTTCGGCACGCATGCCATAGGTTGCCTACCCCTGCTCTATGGCATTAATATTTATACCTATTCTTATGTTTGGGAACTGTTCCAGTGTTAGGAAATCTACTTATTTCTCTTCATGCATTCAGTTGCCTTCGGCTTAGAGCCAAGAAGCGAATAAGGTGCATAAATCTATACTTTACTTCATGATCACATTCTCATATTTTATATGCCTCTATTATATAAGTAAGGTCATACAAGGATACTTAAGATTTTATTCCCTGGGCTAAATTTGCCACATAGCATTAAGACGCTCTTCTCTGATTGTGATAACTATTAAGAACCAAACAAACTAGGAGGGGGTGGGGAACGTTAAAAGCCAAGAAAACAAGCCCATGCCATTTTTGAATTGGTAGCAAAGTTAAATCGATATTGCCCTTGACTGCTTATGACCACTGTATGTTTTCAGTGTCAGGAGAGGTTTAAAAATATTTGAAGCAATAAAATTCCTTCCCCTATAATAGCCTGAATAAGGATTTTTCTCTTCAGTGTTTCACTTTTATTAGAAAATACAGGGTAGGATGCAGGATCCACATGTGCTAGTTAGACTGGACAAACCAACAATTCTGAAGTGTCAAACTCAAAATTATTTGACTTTATAGGATTAGTCCTGGACTAGATCTTTTCCATTTATTCACATGTAGTGCTGCATCAGTGCTATATTATAGTGTGGCTACTGCTACATGTTGTGGAGAATCAATTCTTGGTTCTTTCCATTTGGGTGAACTTATATAGAAAGCCAGTGATAAAATCTAGGCCATTGATTTACTATTTGAGTTGCATTCTTCTTGCTTTCAGTGTTCCTTATGCTTTCTGGTCAAGGGATTATTCAATACTTAGTGAAAGTTTAAAGCAACCACCGTTTGATCTCAAAGGGCTCAATACTGCATGTGGCCCCTCTTCACTTCCCCTTTTAGAATTCCCACTAAAGTCAATGGGAGTTCCAAGTGCAGAGAGTCTGAGTGACTCAGAAGTGTTGAGTAACACTTGGTCACATCTGTTTTAAAGCTGAAACTTCTAAAACAGAATTCAAAACCAGGCAAAACTTCCCGTGTTCCAGTTTTCATTACAAACTGGTCACTTAGGCCATTTTCACAAAAAAAGTACACAAATTTATTATTGTAGATGGAAACAATGAGAAACTTTTGGGTCAAATTCATCCTTAGTGTAACCCCATTGACTTTATCAATGGTCCCTGTTGACTTCAGTGGGGTTACTCTAGGGGTGGATTTAGGCCTCTGGTTTTGTTTGGCTTTCACCCAGCACTAGGCAGAACTTGGTGGCTTTGAATTTTGCTATAAATTTGGAGACTGGCTGAAAACAAAAAAAAATTGAAGGAGTGAGACCTTTCAAAAGTGAAAACCCATCTGAGTTGCCAGCTGAATGCATTGTTTTTACCCAGCTGATGCAGCCACTTACAGTGTAGCTATTCTACAATGTTTGTAATGCAAAAGATTAGATGGAGAACCTAAATCAGTTTGATTTTTATGAGAAGAAAGATAGGAAGTGAATGCTGGATTTTGAGATTTTAATATTATTGGGGAATGCCATCTCGTCAGTCATCCCAAGAATCCTTGATCTCTCCTCTTCTCACAGACTCACAGGAGCTAACTGTTACAGCCGTTGTCCCTTTTGGAAATTATGAGCCCAATTCGACCCTTGTGTAAATCCAGGGGCTTTACTTCAATATGCTTACACCAGGGATTAATTTGTTTTAGTGACTTAGTTTCCATGGATAGCTGTGAAATGGAGTGAATGATTGCATGTCACATCTACCAGCTGGAGAGAAATTGTAGGTTGCCACTTAGCTAAGTGTTATCACTGAGCTCTAAAATAAAAAGCTTGATTCACAGTTCTTGCATTTTTAAATGAACAATAGCCCAAGAGTAGTATTAAAAATACAATGGTACAAGAAGCCATCACGTTCAACCTGGATAGAAACAATGTTGTATAGGTTGTTGAAATAAATTATTTATTTCCATTATAGACATCTGATCAATTTTGATCCAATAGACTATCAAATAATTTGTCGTCATATTCAGAACTTCTTGCCAGTAGCAAACAGTCAAATAGCTGATGACGTGAAAGAGAAGCTATGCTGCTCTTAAATGTAAACATTATATTTGACAATATCAAAGCTGCTGTTTAAACTGTTTCCTATAGAGTTATACTTTTCCCCCAAATAAATATAGTGTCAGCACCAAATCAAGTGTTTGTGCAATATTAATGAGCATCCAGGTTAAAAAGGATGTAGAAGAAGAGATCCATTGTTAAAGTTTCTATTTCCTCTTATTAAAATACTATTTAACACCTTTCCTTTCTTAAAATCCTAGGTACATGCTGATAGATTTGATACTTAAAGTCAGTGGATGAGCTTTGACTTGATAAGGATGGACAGAAGTAAACAGATTTACAGCTAAATTATGGCTGTCTTAACACAGGTGCATTGTGGGGAGTAGGAAGATGCAGAGCATCTTCTCCCTCCAAGCATGTTACCCAGGAGGCCTTTGTAATTTGGCTGCTTGCATTTGAGAGGCCTCGCTCATCACTGCACCTCTTCCCTAGCCCCTAGTGTGGCTCAGGCTCTTTGCAATAGGGGCAATACAAAGACAGGGTTTTTACATGTATTTATGTAAAACACTTCATCTAAATTCCATGGCATTCTACACATGGCAAAACATTGAAGGTTTCACTATGTTATTTAATGTTGGACCTTAGGGTCAACTGTACTAAACCCTCAAAGGAATCTGTATTTGTTTTTGAAAGATATATTCTTACGTTTTAAGATCTGCAAGATTATTTGTTTTAATTGTCAACAAAAAAGTTTACATTTTCAGCATCCAGTAATTCATTAACTACTCAAGGTTTCTTTGCAGTTTTGGTTTCAGAGTGGTAGCCGTGTTAGTCTGTATCAGCAAAAACAATGAGGAGTCCTTGTGGCACCTTAGAGACTAACAAATTTATTTGGGCATAAGCTTTTGTGGGCTAAAACCCACTTCATCAGATGCATGGAGTGAAAAATACAGTAAGTAGTGTGTATATATATATATATATACACACACACACACACACACACACACACACACACACACACACCACATGAAAAGATGGGAGTTGCAGTTTTGGATACAATGGACCATCTCATGCCCCTGATCTGCCCGCTGATAACAATGGAAGTTTGCATACTGATCAAAGGCATGATATGGCCCAATATCTCTGTCTTACAAGATTGTTTTCAAAACTGCTAGTCACAGCACCCAACAAACACTTTCTTGAAACTGCAGGCTGACACATTTGGTGCATCTCCAAAGACGCAGAGTAACACAGAATCAGATCAGGTCTGGCCTGCAACTCAATATTTCTCTAGTGATTTTTATATACATACATATATACACACCTTTGACCTTTTCCTGGTTCTTTTTTTGTGAACACCACCTGAGATTTGTATTGCTATTATAAAGTTAAGCCAAAACAATAAGGGGCCAAAAACTTTGAAAACACATGCCTGTAGTTAACCTTTATAGGCCACATTCTGCAAAGAAATAAATGGTGTGTAAGTTAAACAGTGGTTGTAACTATCCCAAAAGGTGTGTTAGTGGTACAGTGGTGTTACCTCCTTCCACTTGGCATACAGTGGGTGTGCAAAACACTTCTGACTTACACACCAAGGAGACAAGTAGCAGTTAAGTAACAACTAACAAACAGGAAGTGTAAGATAAGGTAGGGTCCCCTTACCACACCCACCTAGTCCGAGTAAGCTGTTACATGACCTTTTATTGGACCAACTTCTGTTGGTAAAAGAGACAAGCTCATGTTCAGCTATGTGTAGCTGGAAAGCTTGTCTCTTTTACCAACAGAAGTTGGTCCAATAAAAGATATTACCTCACCCACCTTGCCTCTCTAATATCCTGGAATCAACATGGTTATAACACTACAAACAATTATATTACACTCTCCTGTTAGTGGCAGAGGGTCCTGTGGCACCTTTAATACTAACAGAAGTATTGGGAACATAAGCTTTCGTGGGTAAGAACCTCACTTCTTCAGATGCAGGTAATGGAAATCTCCAGAGGCAGGTATAAATCAGTCTGGAGATAACGAGGTTAGTTCAATCAGGGAGGGTGAGGTGCTCTGCTAGCAGTTGAGGTGTGAACACCAAGGGAGGAGAAACTGCTTCTGTAGTTGGATAGCCATTCACAGTCTTTGTTTAAGCCTGATCTGATGGTGTCAAATTTGCAAATGAACTGGAGCTCAGCAGTTTCTCTTTGGAGTCTGGTCCTGAAGTTTTTTTGCTGTAAGATGGCTACCTTTACATCTGCTATTGTGTGGCCAGGGAGGTTGAAGTGTTCTCCTATATGGACACAAGTCAGATATCAGGAATGGCAATATACAAAAACCTGTAGGAGAACACTTCAACCTCCCTGGCCACACAACAGCAGATGTAAAGGTAGCCATCTTACAGCAGGGTAGAGTCAGTCACAGAAACTAGAGCTACCTGGTTGTCAAATGCAACAGAGGGTCCTGTGGCACCTTTAAGACTAACAGAAGTATTGGGAGCATAAGCTTTCGTGGGTAAGAACCTCACTTCTTCAGATGACTTGCATCTGAAGAAGTGAGGTTCTTACCCACGAAAGCTTATGCTCCCAATACTTCTGTTAGTCTTAAAGGTGCCACAGGACCCTCTGTTGCTTTTTACAGATTCAGACTAACACGGCTACCCCTCGGATACTGGTTGTCAAATGTATCCCGAGATGCTAACAGTTAATGTCTCCCCACTGATAGTGGTTTTTCCATGTATTCATCAGAAGCCTTTGCTTTCACATACTAATTTCGTAGTGTTGCAGCATTTTACATTTTTGGACAGTAAAGTGTCTTTGACAGTTTTGCAACTCAGAGGTTTGGAATTCCTGAAGCTGCAGTCTTATTACTGAAGATCTGATCAGCAGTGGATTTGGCTCAGGGAGGTTAGTGGCTTGGGGTGAAATGTTGGCCCTGTTCAAGTCAATGGCAAAACTCCCATTGACCTCAGCGGGGCTAGGAATTCAGCCCTGATTTCTAACAGTCCTGAACAGCTGCACATTCTGTTCAGTTCAATGGGCAGCATGGCTGCTTAGCCATTTGAAAATCAGGTCATAATTGACTTGTCAGACTCCACAGAGGGAGCTGTGGTAGAGCCAGGATTAAAACACAGAAGTTTCTAGCTTTTAGTCCAGTGCTCACGCCATGCTACCTCTGTTATCTTTAATTATTGCCACACTGTAATATATCATCAGAAATGGTGTTATGAACATGAGAAACATCTTGCCTTCCACAATATCAATACTTTTTCATGTGTAGTCTCAAGATGCTTTGCAAAGGTGGGTAAGCATTATTATACCCATTTTACAGAGAGGACTTGGATGAGAGTTTAAGTGATTTGTCCAAAGTAAGACGCAAGAATAGAACCCAGGTGTCCTGGATCCAAGACCCTGATTTAGCAAAGCACTTAGGCAAGTGCTTAACTTTAAGCACATGTATAAATTCTGTTGATGTCAATGAGAGTTAAGCATGTGCTTAAGCTCTTTGCTGAATAGGGATAGGCTTAAATACATATTTAAATGCTCTGCTGGATTGGGACCTTAGAGAGTAGGCATTTTTCCTTTCTTATATAGAGTGTGAATGTTCCCAAGGGTTGGCAGGTAACCATTGTTTACAGCTATTCCACTTCATTTCACATTACTCAGCAGATCTCAGAGACGAAATATTTGTAAAACTAATTAAAGATTGTGTGAAAAATGTACATATGTTTGGTGGCCTTTTATAAACCCAAATGTTTACGCATAGGTTTCTTTTCTGTTTTTTTCTTAAGATGACACCAGTTGCACGACAAGAAGTTCTTGGCCTTTACCGCAGGATATTCAGAATAGCCAAAAAATGGCAGTCTGCATCAGGACAGATGGAAGACACTATTAAAGAGAAACAGTACATTATAAATGAAGCCAAAACTGTATTCCAAAAAAACAAGGATGTAAGTGCATCTCTGTCTGGCTTTCAGAGTTAGTCCGTGATTCATTCTTTGCACCCTGTTTTGTTTCAATGGTTGGAAAAACGTTCACGAGAGAGTTGAGTTCCCAAAATTGTCTCCAGTTTGGAAATTTATAGAAATGTAGGGCTGGAAGGACTGTCACAGATTCAGGGTTAACTGCACCTTTGACCCCTGCCCTGGTCCTCTTTAAGGACACCCAGTTAAGGTTTCAGGCTCCCAGCAGTCACCTCTCTCAGGCAGAGAGAACATATAAAAACCAAGCTCCTATACACATGCTAAAAGCTTACCAGAGGTCTCCCATCAGTCTTATGGGGTCCTGATAAGTCCTTCCAACCCTTCTGTAAAGGTTGGGAACCCCCCTTGACACAGGGTCCTGTCCACTTACTGAATCAAAAGAAGGCCCAGTGACAATTTATACTCAGCCTTTTTATACAAAAAGGCCTTTCTTTGTCTGTCGGTCTCTGAAAACCCAGTCTGAACCAGTATGTGCAAGCCTCCCCAAGGGTGGTACCTCTGGAGGTATTTACAGCCTGAGTGATGCACCTTAATCCTCCCACCCCCATTTTTATTTCTTGGAGGAGCTGTGGTAGCCTTCCCCCCAACAACTTAATACAATATGGTCCCCTAGATATTGCATGCAGTGTCAATATTCATCACAAGGACCTTCAGAGGTCATCTAGTCGAGCCCCCTGCAGGACTAGATGCACACCTAGACCATCCCTGTCAGGTGTTTGTCTAACCTGTTCTTAAAAGCCTCCAGTGATGGGGATTCCACAACTCTCTTGATAATCTATTCCACTACTTAACTATCTATATAGTTAGAAAATGTTTCCTGATATCTAACCTAAATCCCTCCTGCTGTAGATTAAGCCAGTTACTTCTTGTCCTTCCGTGGACATGCAGGTCAGTTCACTGTCCTCTTTATAACAGCCCCTAACATATTTGAAGAGAGTTATCAGGTCCCCCCACCCCAGTCTTCTATCAAGACTGAACATACCCAGGTTTTTTTAACCTTTCCTTGTAGATGAGGATTTCTAAACCTTTTAACCTTTTTGTAACTCTCCTCTGGACTCTCCAGTTTGTCCACATCTTTCCTAAAGTGTGGTACCTGAAACTCAACACCATACTCCATCTGAGGTCACACCAGTGCCAAGCAGAACAATTACCTCCTATGTCTTACATATGGCACTCCAGTTAATACAACCCAGAATGATATTAGCCTTTTTTGCACTGTTGGCTTATATACAATTTGTGATCTTCTGTAACCCCCAGATCCTCTTTTGCAGTACTGCTGCATAGCCAGTTTTCTCCATTTTGTAGCTGTGCATTTGATTTTGCCTTCCTAAGTGTAGTACTTTGCACTCGTCTTTGTTGAATTTCATCATGCAAGATCTTCAACTCCTTATCTGGATATAATGTAATTTAAACCTCCCCAAAGAAGAAATCTTGAATCCTTCTAGTTTTCTTCATTAGTTACTTTAGGAGGTTAGAAGGATCTAGAGACCTTATAAGAAATTGCCAAGGAGGAGGAAAAAAGTTAGCTGCAAATATACTGCCTGTGGAATTGTTGTCTGAAGCAGTTTTGGATCTTTACTGATGCTTTTGTCTAGCTTTCTGAACTGCTTTGATGGCATGTAGAATTCTGTAGCTCCTTCACCTGCTGATAATACAGTAATTTTTGGCACTTTCTGTAAAAGGTTTTTTTCTATAGAAAGTGTGCACAAAGTTTTTAAGCAATACAGTATTTAGAATTTAAAACCTCTCCTTCCTTGCACAGAGAGCACAAACATGCGGACTTCAATGGTTAGCAATGATGCTTTTTTGCCTTCAACATATTAAAGTCCCATTTTTATATGGGAATTGATACCACTTGCATTCACTTTCTAGATCTTTAGGACTATATTTTACTATTGAACTTTTTACACAACACCTTTATTGGCTTCAGAGGAAGTTGTACTCATGGAATGATGGCAGGCCATGGCCTAAATGTTTTATATTGTTCTCCAGCTCCTGTATAGATATATGTAAATGGCTCAATTTATTTTTGACCACTAGTGTTCTTTCCATAAGTGTATTAATTTACATGTGCCTCTTCTTTCTACAGATGATAATTAATGTGTTAGAGTAAAAATCTCCTCAGATCCTCACAATAAATCTAAGCTCTGATATCTTGCTCTTCCTCAAGGCTCCTAGCTCTCAACAGTATTGAGTTAAACTGCTGGATGGATCTGAGTGGAATTTTACCTTTAATGACTTCTCTGGACATGAAGAGAAGTCAATGCACGCACTGGCTTTCCCAAATTGTTGGGATTGTCCCATGATCTCTGGGAATGGTATGACATGGCAATTAACTGGAGAATCATTCTAACTATATTGCTAGGGACAAGGAAATCCCTGTCCTACTTTTAAAAATAAAATAAAACAAAACAAAAAAGTAAATCATGTAGATGTGCATCATTTACACCTGAATTCACAAGTACTAATTTCTACACTTTCCCTTAGCTAACGGATCCAGAGCTGATTAAACAGTGTATAGAAGAATGCAAGGCAAGAGTAGAAATCGGACTTCACTATCACATTCCCTACCCAAGACCTGTGAGTGTGAATCCAGACACAATGTCTACAACAGTGTGTATTTAGTCCCTTATTCAGCAAGCAGTGGGTGTTTTAGTTAAGGCAATTTTAACTTCCAGATGAGTGTTCATAAAGCTGGTAATGACAACAAATCTAGTGTGTGCAGTGTAGTTGTAGCCATGTCAGCCCCAGGACATTAGAAAGACAAGGTGGGTGAGGTAATATATTTTATTGGAACCACAGAGGGCTCTTCTACATGTCTGGGAAAGGTACTCTGTGTGTCACAACTAAATGCAAGGAAAAGACAAGCCTGGGAGGTTACATTCATAACTCTGGTAGACACTAAAAATTGTGTACTGAATAGAGACACTGGATTTATGGTTTATTACAACAATCAGTAATCCACTAATCTCCTTTTGTTTTATGACTGCTGAGGTGTTAACGGGCCATTCTGCCTTGAATGGTCCCTTAGAATGTGCACTAAACAATCTGTTCCACCTTGTGACCCTCACAGTACCTTTCCTAGACCGGTGGAAGAGCTCTGTGTGGTTCAAAAGCTTGTCTCTCTCACTAACAGAAGTTGGTCCAATAAAAGATATTACCTCACCCATCTTGTCTGTCTAGCAAATCTAGTGGTTCAAATTGTTTCCAGATGAGAGATTAGAAATAGTTGGCCTGTCAACTTTTGAGCAAATGCATAATCATCATCATCATAGGGTTTTTGTAACCTACACTGTGAATCCTAGTTATATTAGATCAAGTTTGGTTTTGGGGAAGTGGGGGGGTGTATCTGTGGGTTCTTTTCCACTCCTCCTCCCACTGTTCTGGAAATGATTCATTAATGAAAGTGACTTCTTTAAACATTGAGGTTGCTTGTTGACTTGCTTAAACATAGGCGTTGTAGCAGGGTCCTGTGTTTTGTTTCCCTGTCCAATGCGGTTTCATTTATTTCAGGTGTGCTGGCCTTCCTTCTTTCGTTGTCATCCATAGAGACTTCCCCTCTATTCCTATTCATTACATTTCACCTACATAGGTCTCTTTCCTTTCAAGCAGATCCTAATATAACCCTTTTTAGCTGAACCTTGGGAGCGTTTTGAAATTTATATTCTCTAGGGGATCAAACACCTTGCAGGATCCAGCAATAGAAAAGCTGATACATATAGATTAGTGGATCTTTAGAGTGTGTTTAAATTTTAAGAATATTGCTGCTTCACTGAGTGATTTTACTAATATTTGCATTTTAATAGCTATCTTTAAATCTTTCATCCTCTGAGACAAGAATGTCTGGCTATTTACACCTACCTCTTCCAATCAATATGGGGGCAGGGGATTAGCTGTATGGTTCCCACTAACAATTTTATACTTACCTATGAGGTACAAAGACTTTCAAAACTAAAAGCTTGTCACCCATTTCTCTGTTTGTAGACTCATGACTAATTGGGCTTTTCATATGGTGCATATTATCACTATAGCCCGTATCAGCAATAAGGCAGTAAGTAGACTTTGAGTATGTACCGCTTGGGGTTGGTTTGTTGCTTGCTACGTGGTTAGTAACAAAACATAGCCACCTTTATTGTTTTTACTCAGGAATTTATGGTATATCTTACTTCCTTCTCTATTGGTTTGTGATCTTATACTTTGGTCCCAACTCTTCTGATAAAACTGTAAATCTGGATCCTGTAAAACCATTTTACTGGAATATCCTATTCAATACTATTTCAGCAAATGATGTATCATTATAGTTTGATGATAAACTATAAAACACAATGCTACAAAAGGCTGTAATTTAAAGGACTGGGTTGGATACACAGCTATTGTATACATAGGGTCCTACCAAATTCTCAGCCATGAAAAACGCATCATAGACAGTGAAATCGAGTCTCCCCTCCCCGTGAAACCTGGTCTTGTGTGTGCTTTTACCCTCTGCTATATAGATTTCATGAGGGAGACCAGCACTTCTCAAATTGGGGGTCCTGACCCAAAAGGGAGTTGCAGGGGGATCGCAAGGTTATTTTAGGGGGGGGTTGTGGTATTGCCACCCTTACTTCTGCACTGCCTTCAGAGCTGGGTGGCCACTGAACGGCAGCTGTTGGCCAAGCACCCAGCTCTGAAGGGAGCACCCTGCCAGCAGCAATACAGAAGTAAGGATGGCAATACCATACCATGCCATCCTTACTTCTGCGCTGCTTCTGTTGGTAGCTCTGCCTTCAGACTTGGGCTCCCGGCCTGCAGCAGGTGCCCAGCTCTGAAGGCAGCGCCGCCGCCAGCAGCAGTGCAGAAGGAAGGGTAGCAGTACCACAACCCCTCTTACAATAACTTTGCAACCCCCGCAACAACTCCTTTTTGGTCAGGATCCCTACAATTCCAACACCGTGAAATTTCAGATTTAAATAGCTGAAATAATGAAATTTATGATTTTTTAAAATCGTATGACCATGAAATTGACCAAAATAGACCGTGAAATGTGTAAGGCCCTATGTATACAATAAACACGTAGGGCTTGAAAGTTAAATGTAATTGTAATCAACTGGGAAATAGGCTCTTCGGATAGAAATATAAGTAAGTAACCTGGTGGGTAGGTATCTATTCTCTCCAATGTGGGAGGAAATGGTTTTCAAGTGTGAGTGAAAACATTGCAAGAGTCCCGCTATCAGAATGTCTCCTGATCTCTGAGTGGGGGTCAGTTTATCAGCCTGCACAAGAACTTTTAGCTTTATTTTTGTGTGTGTAGATTCATCTGCCTCCTCTGGGTCTCGCCCCACAACGTGGTCGTGCATTTCGAAACCAAGAAAAGCTGAGGAAGCTTTCCAAGCCGGCCTACTTGAGATCCTACGACGAAGTTTCATAACACACTGTCAAAGTGTGGTGCATATTATCATGAACTGCAAGGCAGATGTGTCTCGTGTATGCAACTGTGAATGAAACTGTGTGCTTGATAGTCACTTACACTCTTCCTGACCCCACAAGCCTAGCTGATTCAGCATGTACGATCAATAGGGATGTATGGAAACTGTCTTGTATTTAAGATTCAACCACTGACATCAATAAAAATAACAGCTTTTAAGGAGTGAGATCCAACATGAAGATTACTTTGTGAAGTCAGGACGAAGCATGGCCGTTCTTAAATTGTATGTGAATTCGTAACGGGGTATAATGGAGATTGGCAGGCGGATTATAAATGCTCAGTTGCATTTTTAAATCACTACCCTGCACCAGGATCATCCCAGGAGAATCAGGCAGGCACAGTGTCTCTTGAATACAGAGGGAGTTTGGCCACCACACCATCCTGTGTTAGGATGCAGCGTGCACTATTTCCAGCACCTGGCTAGGACTGGTGGATGGTCTGGCCCTGCTCTCCCCACCCCCTCCGGAGAGACTAGCGGCACAGTAGGTGCAAGCCTTATGCCATCCTTGCGCTCAAGCAGCCCAGGGCTTGTCATTGCATTGGGTTGCTACATCCTGGAGGACGTGGGAGGAGGGGAAGAGACCTTTTGCCTTCTCCCCACCTTCCCTTTACAAAATGCACAGTAGCTGAACACAATATGGCCCATCACCTGGTTCATTATATCCTATTTCTGCAGTGACTGCGGGGCTGTACAATGGCTGGCGTTTACTCTGAATTATGGAAAACATTCTAGTGTCTGTGCTTCCTGCTGAAATTAAATTGTTGCTTATAGAGGAGAAAAAACAAAACCACAGTTCTTTTTTCCCCAGAGCCTCACTACAGGGACAGAGTGAAGGTTGTTTGGGTTTAATTTAATGGGGCATTTTCATGCTTTCAAACATTTGAGTCTCTTCCGTTTACTTTAATTCTACATTTCCTGGGCTGCTAATGCATGTTTTCCCAATCGTTACTACATTCTTGCAGTGTAGTTAACTCTTAAGATACAGCTGAGGGTGCAGATCAATAACTATCTTGAGAGCTTTTCGTCTGGGAATTTAAGTTTGGCTTGTTTTTTGCCTCTTGGGAATATTTATGCCCCATGCAGGAGGGAAGGAGTTCTTCATTCCCTGGGATGTTCTCTCCTCCCCCCACCCCGTGTGCCTTCTTGGCTCTTCAAACTTATGTCTTGTTATTCAGAGGACTGAAGAGTTAGAGGTGTGGAGGCAAATAAGTGGAATCAGGGAACAGGGGAAGGCAGGATTAGCAGAAGGTTCAGCCCTCAAGCCCCACTTCATCCTCCCTTTGCCCAACTAAGTTCTCCTCATCAACCCTGCATTACCGTTCCTCCCTTCCCGGCTGCTGAAGGGCTACTATAGTAGCAACAGACAGGGCACTTCTCAGGATAATGAAACTGGCTTGGATAGCCTGATTCCTTTCTACTCTCTCTGGCTCTAGTCCATAAGGACAGTTATTCCTCAGTAATTATTAGCTGGGAAATGCCCCACAGCTGGTGCCAAGTATGTAAAAAGCCATCTGCTGCTGGGAACATGTGGGGTGAAAACCTATGACACACAGGGACAGGGGGCAGAACATTACAGAAATGAATCAGAGAACAGACTGAAATAGCATTGTGGGATGGGTTTGTTTCTGAATTTCATCCAACAAAGTCAGATTCACATCGATAAGTGTAGCAAAATGCACTGTCCTGAAGTGCCCCTTCATGATGCAGTGGGGTGTGGCGGCAGTTCTGCCTCAATTTCCCCTTAGTGTTTCGCAACGCCACCTAGCCACCAGTGCCGAACAGGCTGCTGCAGTGACTTGGCCCTATGCCTAAGTCCACCCCTTTTGGGAGGGGTATTGCTCCTGTCATCCCTCCTGCTTCAAGTGCTCTTCTGCTCTCCCTGTGGGCTCAGCTTTTGCCCTTCCCAGGCTCTTTTTCCATCTCTCCCCTCAGCAGTGACAGAGCCACTGGGCCGACAGGGCCCAGGCCAATTGGTGACCCTGGAAAAATGGGCACCCACATTCCCCGACCCCCGGCAGGAGCACCAGGTGGGGAGGACAGGGGTGCCGGGCAGGGAAACCCCCCGTGCCCCAACCCTGGTCCCTGGCAGGAGTGTTGGGTGGGGAAAGTCCCTGCACCCCAACTCCGGTCCTGGCAGAAGTGCGGGGCGTGCGGGAAGTCCCAGCACCTGGACCCCCAGCTACGGCCTGGGACTGGAGAAGCTCTAGCTCCCTGCTGTGGCCTCAGGGCTGAGGGAGCTCTCCCCTGCATCCTGCTGCCATGGCCCAAGGCCACATCAGGGAGTGAAACAGGGCTGCTCCAGTCTTGGGGCCGCAGTGGGTGGGGGCAGAAAGAAGCAAACGAGTTGCAGGGTGGCAGTGGGGGGGGTGGAATGGAGTAGGGCCGCAGGCAGAAGGGGTGGGGAGGGGCCCCCCCACTTGCTCTGGCCCAAGACCCCACAAAATCTTGTGCTCTCCTCTCCAGTCAGCCCTTCCCTGCTAGACTTCCTTCCTCTTAGGTCAACCCTGTACAGGCATAGTGAGGGCAGACTAAGCGCCACAGGCCTTTGGTGCTTAAAGGGGTAGAACACTCTGTTACAAGGGGGAAAACAAATATGTAAAACTGGTTATGTGGAACAAAGTAATATTGATGACAATCCAACTCATTTGACTGAAAGTCCCATAACGCAAACTGAATTATGATCATGAAGTCATTCAGATGTGTTTTAAGATGCTAAATGGTTATTAATTTGGTATTTCCTTTCCAAATACCTGTGACATCTAGTGAGAGCTAAATCCCCTCTTACAGTCAGCATTGTGGCTGGTGTCAGCCTAACCCACATGGCATCACTCTGGTTGGGAGGTGAAACTAGCAAACTTCAGTCCAGTTGGGAAATTCTAGAATTTCCTTACTGCGATTTTCTCCCTTGGGTAGAAGCAGGCTCTCTATAGCCTCAGGGTTTTAGCTCTTCCCACTTCACTCTGGTCTCAACAGTATCTACCAAGGTCTGATCCAATTCCCATTATAGTCAATGGAATGACTCCCATTGACTTGAACAGTAGCTGGATGACACTCTTGAACAGAAACAGCTAGATTCATCCCTGACAACTCCTTCAAAGGCAGCATAAGTAGATTTACACCAGGGATAAATTGGTCTCAAGTCTCCAGGTTTGTGGTTCTTCCCTGTATCATAATGATGCCACAGTATTTCTAGCACCGTGATCCCTCACCCAGTTCTCTCAGTTGGCATGTTGAGACAGCATGAATATGATCTCATTAAAAGAGCTCCAGCCACCCACATTGCATTAATACTGCCAGTTACTGAGAACTTATGTTTTCAATAAAGTGCTTTTCAAAACTTGGGTGGTTTGCTGTGTGTCATTTCCCAGGTGCATTTCCCACTCTCTCTGTGGGAGTTTATCAGCCCCCTTTTCCCAGGAGCAGATTTTGTTACTAGAACAGTCTTGCAAGGTGTTGCGTGACCTCAGCTCCCATCAGGCCCTTTGTCCTCTCCAGATTGAACACATATTTTTGTAGTTCTAAAGCCCAGAGTTTTCTTTCAAAGTACAATATAGAGTTCTTTGACAAGACATGCATAGACTGGTACAATGTTATTCCTATATAGTGGTGGTTTTCAGCCTGTGGTCTGCAGACCTCTTGGGGTCCACAAACTATGTCTAAGGGGTCTGTGAAAGGTTGTTGTTACCATAGTGGTTTTCAACTTGTGGTCCATGGACCCCTGGGGTCTGTAAAGTATGGCTAAGATTTCCCAAGGGATCTGCATCTCCATTAGAAAAATTTTAGGGGTCCACAAATGAAAAAAGGTTGAAAAATCACTGCTATAGTCTGTCTCCCTTGGACAGCTTCTTCATAAGTTTAATTAAAGCATCCTGAGTTTTCAATCGAGTTTGCACTGCACTGGACACAGCCAATCAGCACACATTGCTTCCTTAATTTTCTGTGACTTCCTTCAAGTAAAGCCTGATGCTTTTCAGTTGATCACTTTCAGTTGATAACTTACCTTCAGGAGATAAATTAGAATAGAAAAGCCCCTGCCAGAGTAATTTAACACTCTTTCAAACAAGGACCTGAATCAGCTGCCTGAATACACTGATGAGTTAACTTGTGGACACTGCAGTGGCAATTGGTTTGCATGACATTTGCCCTTGAATGTCCAGTAACATCCTCTACACTGGTCATTCCTTTAACTCCATCACTCCTAGGGCTATAACTTACGACATATGAAACCAAATTCATTCCTTTTGTAAGTGGGTGCTACACCATATAAGCAGATGGTCTTGCACCCACTTACAGTATATGGCCAGTTACATTTTTATGGATGAAGAACTATTAAGCTTCAGTAACGGCCTAATCTGTTCCAGTGAGAGTCATAGGTCTGGTCTACACTAACAAGGTAAGTCGATCTAAGTTACACTAGTAGTTACGTAAGATATGTAACTTAAGTCGAAATAGCTTATATCGACTTACAGCAGTGTCCACACCCCGCTATATCAATGGGAGATGCTCTCCCATCAGCCTGTCGCGTCTTCACAGACCAACTAAATCAATGCCTGCTGCATCAATCATAGCAGCGCCGATTTAGCCCACAGTGAAGACAAGCCCATAGCAATAAGAGATGGAAATGACTTATTAGGTCATCCGATCTATCCTCCTGCTAATGAAAAAGAGTGTTCCCCAAACTACCTTTGTAGAATCAGGGAAAATAAAGGTGATTTCAACACTCCTCTCTGGGACATATTTTTAAAATTGAACTCAACCTAAACTCTAAGTTTGTACTCTCAAATTTTTGGGCACACAATTTTGTACACACATTTTTGTAAAACTTGGATCTGCATAAGGAGATTGGGCAATTTCAAATCACATACCTCATCTTTGTGACATGTATAAAACTAATGAAGACTTGAACTAAATGCCAGTGGGACAATCTGCTATGCACAAACTGAAAGTTTACTTTATTTCCCTATACCTGTGATTTCACCTGCAAGAATGTTAATGACAGGATTCACTAGCCAAAGACTCCAGCATATTATCCATAGACAGAAGCACCCCATGGAAAGCCAGCCCCATGCAATTTAACATTAGGCACTTCACTTCAGAAAGAACCTCCATTACATTTTCGCTTTTGTGCATGGGAATTTAGTCTTTTAGCAGCCCAATAAACAGTTTGGAGAGCAACAATGATGGCAGTTCATTTCGGAAATGGCCTTTTATACTGATTAGAAACTGGTAGGTTAGTTCTCAGCTGCTGGCCCTGCCTGGGTTTCAGGAACACTAGCTTGGAAATCATCTCTGCCATTTCTGGTGAAGGCATAGCTATTCCTTGAGTTTTCGATAGTGTGCTTCTCATTTAATTTTCATCAGCTTTGAAATGCAGCCAAGAACCATCATTGGGGCTGGGCATCTGTGTTTTGCAGTAATTACAGGCATTTCTTTGTGGTTTGTTTACTGTGAGTCTGACTGAGAAATGGAAGATCTGGACGTGGTTTGAGGAGTAGTCCCAACACCAAACACATAAGTATTAATCATTAATATTATTACTAGGAACTTGATATATCTGCAGATATTTCTTGTCCTGGCTTAACCACAGAAGTAAATCCTGCCTGACTAACAGTGGTGTTATTTACATTTGCCAAGAAGCCATGCCAAACTGTCATTCTCAATGCAGCTCTAGATAGTGCTGACACAGATAAGTCACAGCTCACAAAAGAAGGATGCAAAGCAGAATTTCAGAATACCATAGAAAATGTCTCACAGGCAGATATCCCCCCAAGGGGAATTTCATCACCTCCTCCCTAACAGGAAGAGAAACCCAGTGTAAAGTCATCACACGCTTCTTTAGTAACCTAGTAATCACCAACAAAATTAACTCAGCCATTCCCAATCTCTGGTGAAGGGAATGTTGCAAGGGACACAGTCACACACACATACCCCTTTAGGGAGTTACTACATAGCCAAACATTTTGGTCACCCTTGTATAAAAGTTTACAGAAAACTTTGAAATACATCTCGTTCAAAACCAAGTTTAATCTTTTCTAGGAGAGGCCTCCTCCCCCAGATCAACTAAGATCACTATCTTAGAATATCCTAGAATATTAATAGCAGGAAGGAAGTTGTTCACAAGAAATAGCAGCAAAGAAATGTTAGAGCTCACAAGAGAGCTCTCTATAATTACACTATGGTTAAATTAAATGTATATTAAAAAATTGGATACACAAACACTAAACAAGAAACCTCAAAGAGGAAAGCTAACTGCAATGCTTGTAATGATTTGAAGATTTGTGGTATCAGCCTTAAATCACATTTAATTTTAACCTTTAAGAACAGATTCACTACTACACTAGAGCACTGGAAAGCAGGCAGAGCATACTGACCAGTTAAGCTGGGTTGAGTTACTTTGCATCTCCAAAGAAGGAGAAAGTATCTGAAGCATACTGGCGAATCTGGCTCTTAGTCTGCAATGGACTTACTGATTTGGGTTGTGTTAATGAGACTGGCCCTATCTAAAGGGGGCTGGGGAAGCCCAGTCATTGGGTCCCAATGTCTGTGTTTTAAGGGTTCTTGCTGTACTCCATCCAGCCTCATTTCCCCTGGCAGTGCTGCCTTGCTATGCACTGGAGTCACTGCAGTTGTGCCACAGGAAGCATTTCGAGCCCCACAGAGCAGGCAACTACAGAATCTAAAGCACAGTGACAGCTGAGCCAACTAATCCATAAATGAGAATTCTCAACACATGGGTCCAGTTTCCCTCATGCTACTGACTTATTACAACCCATAGAATTGTTGCTTGCAAATTACTGTAGAGGAAGGGTGGTGACTGGTTGTTACCTCTGATATCACAATGTCCCACTAAGTGTTACCTGAGCGATTGACTTAATAGCGTTTGTGGCATATAATCATAACACTTAGGATATTAATAATAATTATTTTATCTAACAGCAACCTAATTTTTCAAACAACAAGGAGTCTGGTGGCACTTTAAAGACTAACAGATTTATCTGGGCATAAGCTTTTGTGGGTAAAAACTTCACTTCTTCAGATGCATTGAGTGAAATGATACAGATGCAGGCATTATATACTGACACATGGAGAGCAGGGAGTTACTTCGCAAGTGGAGAACCAGTGTTGACAGGGCCAATTCAATCAGGGTGGATGTAGTCCACTCCCAATAATAGATCTCCACTTGCGAAGTAACTCCCTGCTCTCCATGTGTCAGTATATAATGCCTGCATCTGTAACTTTCACTCTATGCATCTGAAGAAGTGAGGTTTTTACCCACGAAAGCTTATGCCCAAATAAATCTGTTAGCCTTTAAAGTGCCACCAGACTCCTTGTTGTTTTTGTAGATACAGACTAACACGGCTACCCCCTGATACTTGACACTAATTTATTCAAATATAGTCCGTGCACAAAATTTCAGTTAATTTTAACTATATGAACAGTTCAAAGAGTCTGTGTTATTCCATTATTAAGCTCATCTAGGACAAAAGACTGATACAGATAGTAAGTTTCTTAAAGGACCCAGGTTTTAGTTAAAGTCATATCAATTCATTGCTTTATTTATAATCCTCAGAAATGTAGTTCTGTACACAAAGAGTGTGTGTGTGTGTGTGTGTGTGTGTGTGTGTGTGTGTGTTAAGTTTCAAAAATACAGTGCATCTTCCCCACCCTGCCTCAAGTGCAAAATTGAACTCCAGTCTTAACTATGAAGTCATGACCAGTGCCTCCATAATACTGAATAAAAAGCACTTGCATCAAATACCCATGTTTAGGGCCCTACCAAATTCACGACCATGAAAAACGTGTTACAGACCGTGAAATCTGGTGTCCCTCCATGAAATCTGGTCTTTTGTGTGCTTTAACCCTCTTCTATACAAATTTCACATGGGAGACCAGCATTTCTCAAATTGGGGGTCCTGATCCAAAAGGGAGTTGCAGGGGGGTCACAAGGTTATTTTAGGGGGGTCACAGTATTGACACCCTCACTTCTATGCTGCCTTCAGAGCTGGGCGGCCGGCGAGCAGAGGCTGTTGGCCGGGTGCCCAGCTCTGAAGGCCGCGCACCCCCCAGCAGCAACACAGAAGTAAGGTGGCAATACCATACCATGCCATCCTTACTTCTGTGCTGCTGCTGGCAGCTGCTCTGCCTTCAGAGCTGGGCTTCCAGTCAGCAGCCACTCCTCTCCAGCTGCCCAGCTCTGAAGGCAGTGCTGTAGCTAGCAGCAGCACAGAAGTAAGGGTAGCAGTACTGCAACCCCCCTGCAATAACCTTGCGACCCCCCCCCCAACTCCTTTTTGGGTCAAGACCCCTACAATTACAACACCATGAAATTTCAGATTTAAATAGCTGAAATCATGAAATTTATGATTTTTTAAATTCTATGACCATGAAATTCACCAAAATGGACCGTGAATTTGGTAGTGCCCTACCCATGTTCCTACTTGTGGATCTATCAACATGTAATAATAATGTACCAAATACCTGTATGCTATACTGTATATAATGCATCAAATACTTGGGTATAATGATACTGCATCAAGTACCTGTGGCTATTTTTATAGAGAACAATATTATACGAAGTGCCCGTTACTCACTTCACTTACCTGTATATATCATATCACACTTAAAATATGTGCATTTTACATCTAAATATTCCTATAACAGTTAATAAAATGATAGTGGGCAATGTTTTATGCTGTTTGCTATACTCTCTAGGCACAATGGGCAAATTCTTGTGATAAGACGTGGTGAGACTTAATTAGCCAAGACAGCATCATTTAATGATTAGGGCATGAAACTAGGAGCTAGGAACATCTGAGTTATAGCTCCAGTTCTGACATTAACTCACTACCTGGCCTCAATTAAGTCATTTAGGTGCCAAAAGTAGGGCAGCCAAAAAATTAAGAGTCAGAAAATTAGCAAATGCCTTTGAGAATATTAGCTCTGCTCTCTGACTTCTGTTTCCCCTAAGTCTAATCTGAGCCTCATGATCTGTAAGCATACAACTCACCAGTCAGCACACCCTCTGGGGGCTGGGCATGGCATATCCGGAGCTCCTCCCTTAGCACTTCCTGCCAAACAGCAGTTCTGGCCCAGTGGTGTTGCGTGTTGTGACTCAGCCCTCCAGCCAGGTCACAGAGCCCCACGCATATGGGGTACACTACTGGGGTACCAGTAGTCCTACAAATAATCTGTCAACTTCACATGGAACCATCAGTCCAAGTCTGGACTCATTAGTTCTTACCCCTGCAGTATAGTGGTGGTGGGGGGAGGGGTTACAGTAGTCCTTACTCCTTGTCAGCAGGGGTTTCTGCTCCTCCTTCCTCAGCAGTCGGGCAGAGGAACTCAGGCCCTCCCTCTCTACTGGGTTCCAGTCCACAGACCCTTGAATAGGGAGACAAGGCCCAACTGCACAAGGGCTGCCCCCTCAGACCACTTCCTTGCTCTACCTTGGGCTTTTGCCTCAGTCTCTTCATGGGTTCTCAGCATGTCAGTTCCAAAACATACCTTCCTTCAGAGAGGCTCCATCTCCCAGCTATCCCGCTCAGCTCTCTGACTCCCCCAGGCTTCTCCCACTGAGCGAGAACCAGCAATCTGCTCTCCTTCCTGAGTAGGGCCTAACTGAGCCAGGCTCAGGCCTTTTCACTCCTTCCTCCAGGCTTAACACCTACTGCAGGCTGATTGCGCCCACAGGCCCTCATTAACCCCTTCTGGCCCAGTGTGGGGTTGGTAATACCCATCACAGATCCCCCGTCTATCTCAGCAGGGTGTTGTGGGGAGTAATTAGTTAATGACTGTGTAGCTCTATGAAGATGTACAGCACTATTTTATTTTTAATTAGTTTGCAAAGTTCTTTGAGTTCCTTTGATGAGAGGCTCTAAAAAAACATAGATAATCAGGTTATGAATTAAACATATGAGAGGGTGAGCTGAGGAGGTAAGGCCTAGCTGGCACGGGGAGAAACTCTGCTGCCTTTCTCTCAGGCACACAGACTGTGTATGGCCGGGTAAGACAAAGAGAAAATGGAACAGCACTCTTAATGATACTTATAAATTATATTGAAACAGAAAATTTAAACATGCTGAAGCAAGCATATGCCTCGGGCATGCTGAAAACCATGCACATGCTGTCTTGGAGACACAGAGGCTTGTTCTGAAATTCTGGGGCCTATCATCATCTGGTGTAAATGATCATAGATCCACAATGCAGCTATGACAATTTACACCACCGGAGGGCCTGTTCTGTTTGTTTGGGGGCAGACTCTAGCCCTGTCTCTTCTCTCCCCAACCTCCACATTCCTAGGGCATACAAGGACATGCATGCAAAGGGAAGACAGGCTACAGGGAGCCCACACAGCAGTAGGCAGATCCAGTAAGGCCTATTTTCACAAGTTATGGTTGCTGGAGGAGAGCATCTAAATCTCTTTCAGATTAAGCAGCGACCTAGGCCCCGATCCTGCTCTCGTTTCAAATCAATGGCAAAACCCCATTCAGCAGGTCTGGGCCCCTAGTTCATAAGTTGGGAATGGGGCTGCCAATTTTGGTTGAATGTATTCCTGGAGGTTTCATCACATCACATACTCTTTTATTAAAGATTTACTTTTAAATACCTGGAGACTCCAGGACAATCCTGGAGGGTTGGCAACCCTAGTAGGGGGAAGCTAGGCAAAATGCATGAAGGTTTGTGTTTATCAGGATTTCACAAGGTCAGAATGATGTGGATTGTACAGTGAGTATTCTCTCTGGGAATTCTGCCCACTTTGATCTACAGCACAGCGAGGCCCAAGTCTTTGTAACAGGGTTTTGTTTTAATCAGTCCTCCCCCTACTAATGCAAAATGGCTGAAAAGCGAAAGAAATAGGAAGCAGAAATGTTTAAAAATCAGCAATAAATGCTGACGTAAAAAAGAAGTGCAGCTACAGGAGCGTGAAGTATGTCTTTTAATTATAAAATGCAGGTATCTTGACGTACATAAAGTTAATCATCTAACTGGCATAGTGCTGCCACACCACGATTTATCCAGTGTTTCTGTGGCTGGTCTGAAGGGAGCTCTATTGGGAGAACATAGTTAGTTGAATGGCCTGTAGTGGACAAGGTACCTCTTCTTGCACTTGTCTTGTAAACAGGGCATGAGTAAATGTTCTCATGCAGAAATGCTGAACTTTCTCCAGGTTTCAGCCAAATTACAGGCATAGAATCATAAAGGATTTTTGGAAGTGATTCCCCAATCTGCATGGTTTCTCTGTCCCAACGGGCACCTTCTAAAAACAGTCCTTTCACATATGCCCCATCTTCTGGCATTTTCTCCATGCTGTGTTCCTGTCTTGTCACCTGGAATGATTAAATAATTGGCTTTGGTCTCCTCTTATATCCAGAATATATTTACTCGTGGAATCATAATATCTGCAGTGCTTAGATAGCTGATTAAGGGCCTGATCCAAAGCCCAGTGAAGTCAATGGGAGATTTTCTTTGGCTTCAATGGATTTAGGATCAAGCCCTACATGCTTCTTTGGTGTCCCCGTCCTGCAGTTCTTAAGGAGACCCAATCTATCTTTTGTTCATACTACTGGCAAATATGCTTAAATAAAATCGTATGTATTATTGAGTTCTCCATCATTTTAGCGGCATATGTATAGTTGTATGCATAGGGAGTGAACTTCACCTTTGTATAGAGGACTGCACACTAGTTAAATACCACTTAAGCCCTCAGAATAGGACTTAAGTGCTGCATAGGTCTTGTGCTGGCTCTCTGCAGAGGGATGAATTTTACTCAGAAACCTTATGATAAGAATGAATTAATTAAACAAAAAGATGCCTTGGTGATCACACAATTAAGATACCAAAGGAAAATTAACAAAATATAAAAGAAGAAATTAATGGCACTTAACCCGAACAGGGCCCAGGCTAAATACTCCTGCAACAAAAGTAGGGAGGCACACAGCAAAAAAAACCAGTACGCTCAATCTTGTGCATCCTCTGCTACTAAAGGGAGTTCCTTCAACCACTGGTGGCTACTTTCCTCATAGGGAAGTGATTGTAATAAATCCCCGTTGCTGCACACAAGATATGTGACTGATACATCTTCTCATTTGTGCTTCCCTTGGTTTGTTTTCAGAGCACTCACCAAGATGGTTTTTAAGACCATTTTTCTAGCATGTGGCAAGTCTCATAAACACAGGCCTTGATCGTGTACCATTGCAGTCAAGGGGAGCTCTGCCAACTGACTTCAGTGAGCATAGTAGGATCAAAACAATGGAGAATCCACAACAATACTTCTAAAGATAATGTATTTTTCCATGCTCTAGTGTTTCACAGTCTGCTCATTATGGTATATAAGTGTTTAATGTTCTTTGGACCCATTATTAAGGGGGGAGGGACAGCTCAGTGGTTTGAGCATTGGCTTGCTAAACCCAGGGTTATGAGTTCAATCCTTGAGGGGGCCACTTAGCAATTTGGGGCAAAATCAGTACTTGGTCCTGCTAGTGAAGGCAGGGGGCTGGACTCAATGACCTTTCAGCATCTGTTCCATGAGATAGGTATATCTCTTTCTGTGCAATCCCAATAGCCCTGAATCCCTCACTTAAACTATTACCAGTTTATCTCTCCAAGATCCTGTTTTTCCCATTCAGCATTCATTTTTCTCACTAGTTCTCTAATATTTTTCAGACTAGTGTCTCCTAGCCAAGGGATCAATTAAGTAGAAAAAGAGCCTCTGGCACTTCTAGCCTCTAAAAGCTCTGTAGGGACCCCGGTCTCTGCAGCCTCAGAATCTATTTCTGATTGTTCAGGAAAAGCGTCCCCTCTTCAACAAGAACCCAGTTCCACTGTAGCATTCCACATCAGTTTCCGACTCCCCAGACAAAAGTCTCCTACTCCAGCCAGTATGGTCACAGAGTTGATGCTGACAGCAGTAAGAATGGGGCCCTCAGGCTGTAAGCTCACCAGGGCTGAGATGCTGGGCCAGGAGCAGCGGCACAGGAGCCAGCAAACAGAACTGCAAACAGGGGAGTTTGAATAGGTGTTTGTAAGAGAAGTTTGGGGAAGGGAGGAGAATGGTGTTCTGGATTTTTGTGGGGGTGGTGGTGGTTCTTTTTTTCTTGAGAGGAGCTTAGGCAGGAATTCTATGACAGCTACTGAGGCAGCAGTGGTAGTGACCCAAGGAATGGAAGAGACAATGAAGATGACTGGATGTGGAAGCTGCAGGATGTACATTATCCTGGAGCGGGTACATGAAAAGTGCTTCGTTTGAATGAAGTGCCACAGCTGATGGAAGAGAAGATCCAGGGTTTGGAGATGCAAGTAGAAACTAAGGTTGAGTTTCAAAGGGGATTCGAACGATGATGGAGGGAAGGTGAGAAGAGGCTCAAGGGAAAACTCAAGACTCGCAGACAAGTTATTTAAGTTAAGTGCCAATGTTGACACAAGAAAAAAATGGCTAACTGGCCATCAGCAAGTTTAGGCTTGAAATTAGACAAAGGTTTCCAAAAATCAGAGGAGTGAAGTCCTGGAACAGTCTTTCAAGGGGAGCAAAAAACCTAACTGGCTTCAAGACTGAGCTTGATAAATTTATGGAGGGGATGGTATGATCAGATTGCTACAATGATATGTGGTTCATCTGCAACTGCTAGTAGCAAAAATCCCCAACAGCTGGAGATGGGGCACTAGATGGGGAGGGCTCTGAGTTACTACAGAGAATTCTTTCCTAGGTGGTCTTGCTGATGTGCTCAGGATTCAACCGATCGCCATACTTGGGATTGGTAAGGAATTTTCCTCCAGGTCAGATTGGCTGAGACCCCTGGGTATTTTTGCCATCCTCTAAAGCATGAGTCACGTGCCACTTGCTGGTTTAAACTAGAATAAATGGTGGATTCTCTGTAACTTGAAGTCTTTAAATCATGATTTGAGGACTTCAGTAACTCAGACAGAGGTTATGGGTCTAATGCTGGAGGGGCTGGGTGAGGTTGTGGCCTGCAATGTGTAGGCGGTCAGACTAGATGATCACGATGGTCCCTTCTGGCCTTAAAGTCTATGAGATTCCAATTTCTGTTACACTGGTGTAAATCTAGAGTGACTCAGGTTCACACTGACACCCTAACATGTCCCCATTGTCTTGTCTGTAAAGTGCTAGTTTGTTTTTGTTCTTTTCGTATAGCACATGAAAATGGTTTGTATAAATGAAATTCCTCCACATATTTTTACCTCAAATTCAAATCCAATATGATCAATTGGGATGGTGTATTTTCTAGCATAGTTCTGTGAAACCCCTGTTAAGAAGGACTGAGTAAAGTAGAATCCCGATATCCAAAATACGTTGGGTGGCCCTTCGTTGATCCACTCCTGAATAATGAAAAAAAAAAACAATATATTTATTAGCAAAACCCAAAACATTTATTTCTTTAGATTGTAAAAACTCTTCAACCCTATCTTGCTGCTGAACACAATGTAAAACATTTCTCCTTACCGAAAAGTCTGAAGTAAAAAGCTGGAAACTTTACATTGTCGCTACAGAGTAAGGACCAGATTGTGAAGTCCTAACTCAAACTTTTGAGCAGTTACTCACATGGATAATCCCAAGAGGACTGCTCATGAGTAACTGCTTGTGAATGTGTATAAGAAGTTCACAAACTGGCTCTATTTGGGAATTATATGTGACCCTAACTGAAGTAAATCCTCTCGTTCAGCTTTCACACATTGGTCCCTGAGATGGATCCAAACCAGTTTTAGTATACCTGGAAGAAGGCCAAACGTGTAAGAAGATCAGACACATAGCTGCCCAGGGGTTTCAGCGATGGATAGGATTTGGCTGCCCACATTGGTGGTACTTTGCCTACGAGCATGCTGTTGAAAACATCCTCAAGTTCAGACGACATCAACACTTGACCTTTGATAGCTTTGCCTAAATTGACAAGACTGCTCCGAACAACTTCTGTAAGCCTGCAGATAAAGGGGAGATTGCCATTTCATTACTCACTAAACCTCTGGTCCAAAGCCAACTGAATTCTATGGACTGACTGCCATTGACTGAAAGCCCTGGAGAGTATTGAGAAATTTCTCACTGTACCTGTAAATACCAAAACCATTCTTTGGCTATTAACTTCTAGTAAAAATTTACAATAGACCAAGGAAATTAATTAACAATAGCTTTAAACTTTAGATACGTGTTGAAATATTGTCATATGCTGGGAATATAGGGGACTGAATGACTCAGAGGATTCGTAATAGGATATGTAGTCTTTCACCTCATCATCACTCGTTCACATCTGGTCCAGGTTAGCAGTGACTAAATGTTGTTACTATCAGATAACTGACCATCAGGATTCAGGAAGTCATTTGCTGCAGCTTTCAAGTATTTTGAATCTGCTCTCAAACAGCTTTTGTAAAAGAAGTTTATTATAAAATGCTTGCAATTGTCTAAAGCTTGTGACCTGGTGCTGATCATGAACACAAACATTTTAGCATCTTTCAGCTTTTGTAAAGTTAAAGAAAACAGGCTGCCCCACCTGTTGAATCTGATAAGTTCTTGCCTAAGAACTGTATTCATGGACTCCTCATAAAGCACTGGGTATTTCTTCATTACCGCTTCCAGGTTAAAGTCATTTGGTAATTTGGACAGGATGTCCCGTGCCAAATCTTCAACAGTTTCCTGAAATCAAGAATGTGCAGAGAATGGGGAATTTTTTCAAATGGCCTTTTTTTGGTTATTGTTACTTTTTACAAAACAGATTTCCTCAAATATTGTTGTTTTATATGCTTTTGCTTCACTGGATATTTATATAGCTATTTATAGATAATATACAAAGGCCCTGTTCCCCACATTATTGGGAAGCTATGAGCTGGCCTGACTGATCTGAGGGACTATCGGCACAGCGCAGAAGAGGGTGTGAAAGGGGCTCCCTGGCTGCTCCATGATCATGGCCTGTGGAGCTGGAGAAAGGGGTGGGGAGCGGATGAAATGACTCATCTTCCCCAAGCTGGCCTTCTGTGGATTCTGGCCCCTGTATCTTCACCACAGGAGTCACCCAGGCTACTGCAGCCCTGAGACTGCAGCAACTCCTATGGAGCAGCCAAAGGGAAGCACAGCTGACAATCTGTATCCTAGCAGTTAAGAACCTTGAGGACAGCCATGTGTGTGTGTTGAGGGGAGGATGTGGGGAGAGGAAAGGCCTGCTACAACCTCTTGATTTCTGGGGGAAGGAGACCTTTGGTCCTAATGGGCCTATGTTGCCTGACTGACCGTCCTTGAGGTGACTTCCCAGAACTGTGGACTCTGTGCCCAGGGCAAGTCTGAGCAGAGATCCTGCTGAAGGAGATCTGACTAATGCTGTGTGGGTGAGGAGCCCAGGTCAGAGCACAAACCTCCAGGATCAGTATTTGCTCAATGAAATTAAATTCCATATTTTGAAACTGCCTTGGAATCTGAATCCAGGAGCATAATCAATTGTATGTTTCAATTATCACTGTCACAGTTGCAATGTGGTGATGATTGAATCCACAAGGAGTCACTCAAACCCACTCCCGGCCCAGAAGTCATAGGCGGAGGTGGCTAACTCCTCTAAACTATAAGGGATGATGCACTAAGAATGCCTCCCTAAGACGCTTCCTTGACAGGGGATTGTTTGGATCCCCATTCCCCATTACCTGTGGGGACTTGCCACCTCCACCCACTTGTCTAGGCAGAGTCAAAAGCACTCCACTGAAAAGCTGGTTGGTCTCCTGATTATCTTTAGTGATGTCTGCATTCTCATGAAGCCCAAACACTCCAGGATGTGTTGTAATTGGTAAGCTTCTTAAGTAGTCAATGTAAGACTGCAAGGAAAACATGTAGTTACCAAAAATGTGTATTTAATAGCTTTAATGGAACATAATGAGAATGTAATACAGTTGGTCATGTTCAAACACATAAATTCCCAACTAAAAAATCATTGCTTTACATAATCCAAGCACACAAATACAAAAGCTTTGAAGATTTCAGAAACTAATTTAGGACCTGATCTTGCAGTCCTCATGTAAGTATTGAGTTTATCTAATTTTCTATACTAGCTAATAAACTCCGCAGCCTTACGCAATTATGCTGTTAAAATCAGGAGCCAGATGCAATATTTTCAAATATCAAAAGAGCTAGACCTGGGCAAACCATGCTGTCATGGTAAAAAGGGCCTGCGGGGCTGTAGAGTCCCCTGCATAATTTCTCTGCAGCCTGACCCTTCCCAGCTTTGCAGCACCATAATGGTCCTGAAGTAGAAAACCTGCACAGATGTGGCATCATTTTTACTCATAGGAAACAGAACATTGTAAGATCATCGCATCTCTCATCAAGTTGCATCAGAACATTAAGTAGAAAAGCAGCATCACTTGCCCCATAACCTCAGCCATGATGAACACAACACCATCAACAGCCTCAGGAACAACTCTGACATCATAATCAAAAAGGCTGACAAAGGAGGTGCTGTCGTCATCATGAATAAATTGGAATATGAACAAGAGGCTGCTAGGTAGCTCTCTAACACCACGTTCTACAGGCCATTATCCTCTGATCCCACTGAGGATTACCAAAAGAAACTAAACCATCTGCTCAAGAAACTCCCTGAAAAAGCACAGGAACAGATCGGTACAGACACATGCCTAAAACCCTGACCAGGGGTATTCTATTTGCTAGCCAAGATCCATAAACCTGGAAATCCTGGACGCCCCATCATCTCAGGCATTGGCACCCTAACAGCAGGATTGTCTGGCTATATGGACTCTCTCCTCAGGCCCTACGCTACCAGCACTCCCAGCTAACTTCGAGACACCACTGACTTCCTGAGGAAACTACAATCCGTCGGTGATCTTCCAGAAAACACCATCCTGGCCACGATGGATGTAGAAGCCCTCTACACCAACATTCCACACAAAGGGCTGGTCTACACTGGGGGGGGGTGTCTATCCAAGATACGCAACTTCAGCTACGCGAATAGCGAATAGCGTAGCTGAAGTCAAAGTATCTTGGATCGAATTACCTGGGGTCCACACGGCGCAGGATTGACGGCCGTGGCTCCCCCGTCGACTGCACTACCGCCGCTCGCTCTGGTGGAGTTCCGGAGTCGACGGTGAGCGCGTTCGGGGATCGATATATCGCGTCTTAACGAGACGCGATATATCGATCCCGGATAAATCAATTGCTACCCGCCGATATGGCGGGTAGTGAAGACGTACCCAAAGATGGACTACAAGCTATCAGGAACAGTATCCCTGATAATGTCACGGCAAACCTGGTGGCTGAACTTTGTGACTTTGTCCTCACCCACAACTATTTCACATTTGGGGACAATATATACCTTCAAGTCAGCGGCACTGCTATGGGTACCCGCATGGCCGCACAGTATGCCAACATTTTTATGGCTGACTTAGAACAACGCTTCCTTAGCTCTCGTCCCCTAAAGCCCCTACTCTACTTGCGCTACATTGATGACATCTTCATCATCTGGACCCGTGGAAAAGAAGCCCTTGAGGAATTCCACCATGATTTCAACAATTTCCATCCCACCATCAACCTCAGCCTAGACCAATCCACACAAGGGGTCCATTTCCTGGACACTACTGTGCTAATAACCGATGGTCACATAAATACCACCCTATACCGGAAACCTACTGACCACTACACTTACCTACATGCCTCTAGCTTCCATCCAGGACACACCACACGATCCATTGTCTACAGCCAAGCTCTAAAATACAACCGCATTTGCTCCAATCCCTCAGACAAAGACAAGCACCTACAAGATTTCTATCAAGCATTCTTAAAACTACAATAGCCACCTGCTGAAGTGAAAAAACAGATTGACAGAGCCAGAAGAGTACCCAGAAGTCACCTACTCCAGGACAGGCCCAACAAAGAAAATAACAGAACGCCACTAGCCGTCACCTTCAGCCCCCAACTAAAACCTCTCCAGCGCATCATCAAAGATCTACAACCTATCCTGAAAGATGATCCCTCACTCTCACAGATCTTGGGGGACAGACCCGTCCTCGCTTACAGACAGCCCCCCAACCTGAAGCAAATACTCACCAGCAACCACACACCAGAGAACAAAAACACTAACCCAGGAACCTATCCTTGGAACAAAGCCCGATGCCAACTCTGTCCACATATCTATTCAAGTGACATCATCATAGGACCTAATCACATCAGCCATGCCATCAGGGGCTCCTTCACCTGCACATCTACCAATGTGATATATGCCATCATGTGCCAGCAATGCCCCTCTGCCATGTACATTGGCCAAACCGGACAGTCTCTATGCAAAAGAATAAATGGACACAAATCTGACATCAGGAATCATAACATTCAAAAACCAGTAGGAGAACACTTCAATCTCTCTGGTCATTCAGTAACAGACTTAAAAGTGGCAATCTTGCAACAGAAAAGCTTCAAAAACAGACTCCAGTGAGAAACTGCTGAACTTGTATTAATATGCAAACTAGATACCATCAATTTAGGCTTGAATAGAGTCTGGGAATTGCTGAGCCACTGCACACATTGAATCTATTTCCCCATGTTAAGTATCCTCACACCTTCTTGTCATTATCACTACAAAAGTTTTTTTTCTCCTGCTGATAATTGCTCATCTTAATTAATTAGCCTCTTAGAGTTGGTAAGGCAACTCCCACCTTTTCATGTTCTCTGTATGTGTATATATATCTCCTTACTATATGTTCCATTCTATGTATCCGATGAAGTGGGCTGTAGCCCACAAAAGCTTATGCTCAAATAAATTTGTTAGTCTCTAAGGTGCCACAAGTACTCCTGTTCTTTTTGCGGATACAGACTAACATGGCTGCTACTCTGAAACCAGTTCAAGACTGGTGAGTCTGTATTCTGTGCATACAGAGATACATTCTGACACTCTTTATGATCTTACATTTTTTTTGTTTCCTGGACACAGTAATACACAGCAGTGTACTCTGAGAATATTATTCTTAAAAGTTCACATATAAACTCAATGACTTATTAGAAGGAATTTCTGTCCTTTATTTCCCTACCTGGTATGGTCCATGTGGTGGTATATAGTAGTCATCCCCAGGTGAAAGTTTATACTTCTCCTGTTCTATATCTTTATTATAGACTATGGAAAGAAGTGACAGAAGAAGACGCCTGTCTTTGTCGTCTGTTACTCTCCCACCATAGTTACATTCCCCTGGGAAATTAAACAGAAAACAAGGCTGAAAGATTGAATGGTTATTTATAAAGACATAATAAAAATGGCTTACATTCAAGAATTCCTCTGGTAAGCTGAAAACCATGACAGGAACTAACTAACCCAGTGTTGCTCAAGCTGTGATCTCTTGGCCATAAATGGTGCGGGGGGCACTTCCAGCTGGTCTGGGAAACTCCTTCCCTCACAATGATGAATCATGTCATGCTTCAAGCAGTAATGCTTCCTGCTAACTGAAATCCCTCTTTGGGGCTCTTTTGGCCTTTCCATTTTCCAGAGGCTTTATCTGACCAGCTAAACTCCAAAAACTAAGCACTTCTCTAAGCCCTATATAACTCCTTCCTGTCTTTGGTATAAACTCAACCCTAACTCTATTTGTGCACGATGACAAAACTGTAGAGACATAAACAAGCAAGAAGACAGAACCACTCTGCAAAAAGACCTGGAGAGATTAGAACAGTGGGAGCTGCAGGCAATGAAGAGAGATTTGGTTCTAAGAGAATAGAAACTTTTATACCAGGGAAGAGGAAATAACAGCCTACGTACAAAGTGGGGAGACAGACAAGCAGTCACACCTGTTACATTAAACAAGTTTATTTTCATATCTTCTCTCCATAATACTATCCCAATATTACTTTTCATGTAACTAAATTCTCTATTCACTACAAAGAAGCATGAACTCATGTTTTGGAGGTTGGGAGGTGTCCATGAGCAGGCCTCTAGCTGAAGAATGAGCAATGTCTAGGTGACTGACTACCACAAAATATTATATTAACTATTCACAAGGCACAGGGCAATCCCCAATACCTTACAAGGAGCGGGGATTATCACACTCCCTGGCAAATCTCCAGCTCTGAATATGTCATGCTTTGATGTATTGGTCAGCCAAGGTGACAGAGATGCCATTGATGCTTTTGTTTGACAAATGTTAATCAAAGCCCAGGAGTTTTTCTGGACCACGAGTAACCTTTCTAGCTATGCAAACTACAACAATGATCTAGTTACTCAAATCTTATGCCTGGGGGTATAAGCTGCTTGGCTGGGGGGAGGGAGGAGGGCAAGAAAGAATAACTAAATGGAATCTATCCCATTTATCAAGGACCATCATTGTAGTTATGATGTTATTATTCATCACCTGAAGTTATTTTTATATAATACCCACCAGTCTATATACATCACAGAGTGCAACTTCTATACCTGTTAGATAGGTCAGAGCTTCAAATGGGATTTCTTCATACTCATTCAGAAACATCTGGATCTGTCGCATACTGATTCTAAGATCAGATTCATTGAATTCATATGGAATATTCCAACCTGTTCAATTAAAAAAAGACATGTGATGCAGTGGTATATTGTCCTGATAACTATGCTTAGGAAATAATGACATTGGTATGAAGTCGTCATTACAGAATAACAGTCTCCTGCCACTAGATAACTACGCAGTGAAGCTTAGGCATCTGCCTGAGTGTTTACTGCCCAAGTTCGAGATAGCTATCCTTAACAACATCCTATCCCAGTGCAACATTATATACTTACTTACTGCATTCCAAATAATTAAAGATGTGCCCGTAGGTCCTGACATTTTGACATTGCTCACAACTGAAAAGCTGTATTCTAATAGATGTACACTGCTTTAGCTGATCTGAAATCAGCTGGTTAGCAAGACCATAGGAATTCTGACTGATTTCAATTTTTTAACCTTTGTGACTGACTGAACTTATACTTTTTACTTTTTATCAATAAACAAATATCCTCCTTCTAGCAATCTAACTGCTGTGCATTTAAATAGGTACAGTGGTTGCTACTAAAAAGATAATGTTTAACAAGAATTACTACATATCACATAATGGTATCAAAGATATGGAAGTTATTTCATATCCTAAGTATAGGGAAATGGTAACATGTAAGATAAACTCTTGGCAGATGTTGTCTATTTAATGATGATCATTTTGAATAATTCTGATCTGAATAAAACATAGTCAATATGTCACTATATATCAAACCAACCTTGCAAAACTGTACCCGCTTAGTCATCCAGGACAGGTATCTTTCTCTGACAGACAAGTCAAATATTTTTCTTTTATCATCAGCTGCATGATCAGGTGGGTGAGTAGATTGTGTGTATAGAATGATTAATTTGTATGATAAGTTAGCAATGCTGTGTTAAGCATACAATGTGCATGCCAAGTTCAGACTTGGTGTAAGCGGGCAGAACTCCATGTAAGTCAATGGAGTATATGACATCTGAGTTTATCCCTAAATATTTTTAAAAACAACTTTTAATTCCACACCATATTTGTTGGTCATGTAAGACTTATTTACAAAAAATGAAACACAAATCAAATTCTTATATATGTTATGCTTTTGGAAATTTTCATTGTATGGCCAATTAACTGCAACTAAATAAATTCAAATGCTACACTAAAGGAACACGTGTACTAGCTTTGCTCGATAAAAAAAGTAAAAAAAATAATCTGAGTAAAATTCAATTTTTATTAATAAAAAAGGTAAATCATTTAAAATTAAAACTTGAATAGGAGTTGTTTTTGACAAACAAATAGTTTTTATGTAGAAATGTAATAAAATAATAATAACAACAATAACACAGCAATTTATGACAACATAAATACATACTATGTTTACTTTGCAAGCTCCCAGTGACTTCCATAGCAGTTTTGTCTGAACAAGAACATCAGGAGTCAAACCTGTGTGTATTTATACAGCCCAAATCCTCAAAATAGCTTTTCAATGTTGCTTCACTATATTCTATGCAATGCTGACACACATAAAAATTCCCAGCCATCATCAGATAACATGACCATCCTCTTGTCACAATGCTGGAGGTAATGCTTCTGGCTGGTGTTCTGGAGGCAAGACTGAAGTAACATATTGCAAAACTGCTAATGCTTTTTAGAAAATCTGCAAAATGATCCAAATCTTACCCAATGGGCCAAAATTTTTCCTTTCTTGAACCAGGGCATGGAAAAAGCAAAGTCCAAAGAGCAATTTTTGCCACATTTCTTGTTTTTGGCAACTAGTAAAGAATGCAGGATCAGACACTGGGTCATTGAGGTACGATCGTAGGAGGTTTGCTCTAACCCCTTTAGGAGGTTCATTGGTCATTTTGATGCCATTCTGGAGAATACTGACAGGAAACTTTTCTGATGGATAACTGGTTAACCATAATCTGAACAGGGTAAAGACAGAAACATATTTGATTACATATCCTCAGTCTTGAACTGCATCAATTTTAAACTTTATTAATATAAGAGTCAATTGCAATCTAAATATATTTTTAGAAACAGGTGTTTAGATAAACTGAATATCTACATAGAAAAGATGGGTTTCAGAGTAGCAGCCGTGCTAGTCTGTATCTGCAAAAAGAACAGGAGTACTTGTGGCACCTTAGAGACTAACAAATTTATTTGAGCATAAGCTCATGCATCCGATGAAGTGGGCTGTAGCCCACGAAAGCTTATGCTCAAATAAATTTGTTAGTCTCTAAGGTGCCACAAGTACTCCTGTTCTTTTTATAGAAAAGATGGTGTCTCGATTACATATTGCTATTTTCTCAATGATCTTTAAATATTCTAATGTGATAATTATTCATATCACCTTTTTATTCCTTTTTACTAGCAGTCCTGATTTATATTGGAAGTAATCCCACAGAAAATGGAAGAATATTAAAGCTTCTACCTGAATTTTTCATGGGTATTCTCAGGCACTATCATTTCTTCACAGATTTTCTCCAAAGCAGGCATCCAGCTGGTTGCAAGATGGCAGTTTTGTAACACTACCCAAGTTCCATCAATGATAGCCTGACATATCATTTTTGCTGCTATTGGACCCTGGCCCTGGCCAAGTGAAATAGTCTGAATGCTTGTACCTCCCATGCCAAGATCATCAGCAAACTTTAGCAAACCTATTATAGAAAATATAACGCACACAAAATCTTTTAGCAAATAGATCCATGTTGCGTATGTCATTTATATAATCAGAAACACGATTAAAGGTACAAATGTTAATCTGCATTCTAGTCAATTAAAAAAGAAAGAAAGGTAAAAGTAGTCAGGTGGTATATGTGACTGAATCTCCCAGACAGTTGCTGTTTTTAGACGTAAATTACTCCCAATTTAAAGAGTGGTGTAAAAGGGCCTTAGTATAAATGAGAATCTGGCTTGGAATCTAAATCTTGTTAAACCCCTGAAGATCGGAGATTTATTCATTTAATCAGCATTATAATTATAATTTATTTTCCCCATTTTCTGCCCCTATTTTGGTGTGTTTTCATGAGGTGTTTTTACAAGATAAAGGACACGTGGAAGGATAAGAATGTTTGAAATTCAAAGCTACTACTACTACTACAATTAATTTATTGTACTATAAAGGGACTATTTAAATGAAGGAGCCCACATGTTATCATGCAAAGATTTCAATTTAAAATCTTTTTTTAACCTCACCTGCCATAGGATCAGCACCTGGTGATAATACAAAAATCAAAGGTGCACAGCAATTGGAATCATTGTAACTTCCCGCAAGGTCAAAAGTGGGTGGTTCTATATAAGTTCTTCCCATATTTTCTGTGATGAAATCCTGCGTTGCTGGAATGATTTTATCAGGTCTTAAACACCTTAGAATTATCATACGATCTAGCCCTACTAATGTCTTCCATACATCTGGGAATGCCTCTTCCTGGGGCTTTGCAGAGTCATAAATCATTTTCCACTTTGAAACATTTTCCCTTACATGATCCATCAGTCCATGAAGGTTTTTTAGACTAGATGCACGTACAATCTCAGCCCATGATTTGTCAGTCAACCACTCTGGGGCTGGGTTGAGGTAAGGGTTATCAAGAGCAACACCTCCTGTCAATAGGAACCGCCAAACCTCATCATCTATTTTATCTTCTCCTTTCATTATTCCTATAGTCAGGAGGAGGGAGAATAGCAGTTTATCCTTCTCAAACAGTGAACGGCAGACATTATTGTAGATGCTTACTGTGAAATGTTCAATTATGTTCTCAATTCTCTCCTTTAGATCATCACTCTTTTTGCTATTAGCAATGGATTGAATGTACAAGTTAATGAACCAAATTAATGAATACTGGTACATAGGTTCAATGTTTGCCAGATCAGAAATGCAGAAGAAGAGAGTTGCTGAATGAACAGCTACTGGCTTGTAACCCATTCGAGTAGCATCTATCTGCATTTCAGTTACAGATGCAATTTCCTGCTTTTCAGAGATTTCTTCAGATAGCTCTTTGGATGAAGACAAAACCTTAATTGCTGTTTCATCTTCTAAGATGTTTCCTTCTGACTTGGAAAGAACCTCAAGGATTTTATCTTCTATCTCCTTCAGCTGTTTCTTGTTGGCCGCACTTTCTATGATCAGTTTATTTTTCTTTTCTTCCAGCTCAGGCTTTTCCTTTGCAGCTACAATTCCAAGAAGTTGGTCCTGAAGACCAAGTGGTGTAATCATGAAGTTGAGTAGACAAACTTTCACAGCCACTTCAGGAAAATAATGAGGATTCCTTAAGCGAGTTGTCATGTAAAACTTGAAGTCTCTTGAGTATTCAATTATATTTTCACCTAATCTCATGTATTCCACACCTTGTTGCTTGAATGTTAGCTTTAGCAATATAGGCTCTATGAAAGCATCTAGTTCTTCACCAATATTTTCAAGCAAGACTGGTGTTCCAAACTGGATAGCATTTTCCAGTATCCTCACATAGTTCGTATCAGACAGTTTGATAACTGAAAGCTTATTAGCTTTCTCCATATTTTTTATCCACTTGTTGGCTTGCCTTTGAGGATCAATCATTAAAGCCCATCTTCTTGAGTTAGAAACAATTATACCATTATCAATTGAAAATGAATCAATTGGCAATCCAGCAATCTGCCAGGCACGGATTTTGACAGGATCCCCTAAAGTATTACTGAGGCTAAAATCATTGGAACATGGTACATGCTTCTCCTTGCATAGGGCCTGCCATTGCTTTTGGCATTCAAGGCGATAGTCTACAGTAAAGGCTCCCAAATAAGCCACTGTTCCTGAAGATAACAAAACATCACCAGTAAGATCTGTGTATCGGATTCCCAACAATCGTGCAGCTTCTGTCCACCTATCTTTCTCTCCTCCAAGTCCACTAATCAGCTTTTCAGCTCTTACCAGCTTTTGTGAACAGATTTCAATGTTGTTTTCTAATTCTTTCTTCCGGTTATTCATGCTTTCAAATTCATCGTTCAAAGCTTGGAGACGGTCCATTACATCCTTAAGTTCTGCACGCTTTGTATTTAGCTTTTTCATTTGAATTTCAAGTAAACCTTCCGCCTCCTTAAGACGCTCACGTTTTGGAGCAACCACTTTAGCTACACGGTCATACACCTCCATGGCTCTCACCCATTTGCATAAGCCTTCACAGGCTGATGACACATTTTTTATGACAGCCGGCTGAAAATCTGGATGCTCAATAAACCTCTCTCTGATCCTCTTCATTACAGCAGGAGGAATATTATCCTTGTCGTATGTCTTTAAGCTTTCAAGGAATTTCAGATCTCCAAGAAGCTTTCTAGAGATTCCCCAATAGTCTTCTATCATTTTACCTGTATTGCACATAAATCAAATCAGGCTTAAATCAGAGGTATTCAAAATTAAAATACTTTAAACACTGATATGAAAAAGCTAATACTAATTATCTTGCTGTAGGTTTGTGCCATACAGATGCAGTTAACAAATTTTAGAAAAATGCTTACATATTAAAATTCAAATAAGGACACAGCATCATTAATCTGTGTTGAACTGAAATTTAGTAGGCATGTACATTAACGATACAACAATTTTAATTTTAATCTGCCAAAAGCAAAGGGAGAGAGAAACAAATGGTTATAAAAGTTTTTCGTGGTTGACTTTTATTAAATAAATCCTATTCTAAGGATTTCCTTCCTAATTTACATAATAAAAGCAATATTTATAACTATTAATTCCTAATTATTAAGGGATAAATTGTGGGTGCACTAGATAGGGGAGAAGATGGTAAAAGGCATCTCTTCCCCTCTTCCATCCAGTATGCTTATGTGTGACACAATACTAATCCTATTAATCCCCCTGTGCAAAAGGCTGGCTAGCATGACTAGTGATGCTCCACAGGTCCAACAGGAGTGGTTATCTAGAAATATGGCATAGCCTGGATTCTGCCTCCCCTACATGCTTGGTAGTGTTTGGCAGGTGGCGCTGGAGGGGAGCATGCAGGTGTAAGGTACAATATCAGAGGGGTAGCCGTGTTAGTCTGAATCTGTAAAAAGCAACAGAGGGTCCTGTGGCACCTTTAAGACTAACAGAAGTACTGGGAGCATAAGCTTTCGTGGGTAAGAACCTCACTTCTTCAGATGCAAGTAATGGAAATTTCCAGAGGCAGGTATAAATCAGTATGGAGATAACAAGGTTAGTTCAATCAGGGAGGGTGAGGTGCTCTGCTAGCAGTTGAGGTGTGAACACCAAGGGAGGAGAAACTGCTTCTGGTACAATAGTGCAGCATGCTCCACCAGAGCTCTCTGAGGCATCCTTCCTGCATCTGCAAATCTTAGCTCGGTGTGAATGTAAAGCAGAATAGGTGACTGTGTCTCAGCTAGGACACAGATGACACAAACAGTCCCTAAGCTTTCACAATGGTATTATTACCGCTGCCACTTGGATCAGGCTTTCTCTCTGGTTTCATTCCTTTCATTACACAGATACTCTCCATAACAAGCTTGACAGGGCCTGGTGGATTCTGCATGGCTTTGACAAGCGAGATGTCTGAGGGGTTCAGGGTATCAAGAGCTGAGAGTGCAGCCTCTAGAGCTGGCATGGCCTCTGCAAGGTCCCCTTCACACTCTTCCTGCAAATACATTGAACAAAATACTTTAACCCTTTGAGTTGCACAGTCTATTGTAAACTGACTGACATGAGCTGAGAGATGCTAATGTGGCATTAGTGAACCATTTGCAGTTATAATTAACTAGGAAAAATGTACATAGCAGTACATTTCAAGCAGAAATAACTATTTTAATAATCTGTCCTGACAGTTTAGTGTATTACTCTATACACAGTCATTTTAACTGCATCTCACCACCTTGTTCCTTTTTACAGTTGAAGGCCCAAGGGGTATCTCCATTTCACTATTTAAACATCTTCAACAGACTTCTGCTGACTTGTTGCAGGTACTGAGAAATGGGGGTGAGGGGTGGGGAAGCGTAACAGATTCATGGGACATCAGAAGTGTGCCGAGCAGCTCATTTCTTTTACCATGTGCATGTTACTATTACAGCAGAATGCAGCATAGAGCAATAACTTCAGAGAGAACCCCAGGTACCAGCAGTTGTATATGTTTTGCATTTCTGCAATAGTTGAGATAGTGCTGGAGAGTCTCACAATCTCTCATGGAGGTCTTTGTGCCACCGACATCTGGTCATGGAGATATTCCCTCTGAGGATGTTTGGTCCTGGCCCATGACTGAGGCTTCTGGGTTACTATCATAATATAAATAATAATAATTTTTTCATGACCATCTCATTCCCCAGTAGTATGGATACAGGGTTCTGGATTAATGACTTGCAAGTCCTGGCCTATATACAAGAATGTCACACACAAAGCACTGCAGGACACTTTCCAACAGGATGATGGGATACTATGTTGGGACACCTCATCTCCTATTGTTCAAGACTTAATCTCATCCTTGTAAAGCACACATCTTGCTTTTCTGCTACATTCATTAGAGTGAATGGAACATTAGGCTTGCTGGGCAACATTGTAACAAGACAACATGTTTTGTGGGCCTGTCTGCAGCACCAAGGGTATGTCTATACCGCAATTAAAAAGCCGCGGCTGGCCCGAGTCAGCTGACTCGGGCTTGTCGTGCTCGGGCTAAGGGGCTGTTTAATTGCAGTGTAGATGTTTGTGCTCGGGCTGGAGCCTGAGCTCTATGATCCTGTGAGGTCGGAAGGCCCCAGAGTTCAGGCTGCAGCCCGAGCCCGAACATCTACACCACAATTAAACAGCCTCATAGCGCAAGCCACGTGAGCCTGAGTCAGTGGGCACAGGCCAGCTGCGGGTGTCTAACTGCATTGTAGACATAGTCAAGAGACTAAGGGTGAAATTCTAGGGTCTGTAGAAGGCCCCAGTGCTTTGGAGCTACTGCAGTCCCAGTGCATGGGAAATGGAGGTCTGAGAAGCTACTCCTACATGCTGTAGAATTCAGAAACACTAGCACAGAGTGGGGAGTGGGACTATGGATTGGCTGACAGAGTGACATGGCATAGTAATGTGTCCACAAACTGAAAATACCATAAGACCATAAGCCCCACATAAAGCGGTGGGCTTGGCATATCATAACCTGCTGCTCCAGCTTAGAGGCTATGGCTCCTGTCTGCATATAGCAGCCACAGAGTAACTGCACTATGCCCCACATAAACTGTGGGGAAGAGATTTCTCCGTCCCCCCAAAACCTTTATAGGGCCTCTATATAAAACCTGTTTACTGGGGCTTTAGGCAGAGGATGAGACTTATTCCAGATAAATAACAATCCTGGAAACATACCCCGCCCATGTATTTAGGTCCATCTCTTTCTTTACTCAGCTGCGTAAGGGGACTAACTTTCTCTTTCAGGAAGATCTGAGATGCACCTTGAATTATGTGTGCAAGATGCATGTTAAAGTCAGGACTGGAAAAAGGAATTCTGGGAGCACTGTAGAATTAGTATCTGGCCATCACTAAATACAGCCAGGGTAACATTTGTTAACATTATTAATATCTCCATCATCATCTCTCATGTTTTTGTTTTTTTTAATTCCATTGTTAGGAACTTGGGCCTCACCTGTAAAGTACTTTGCATCTATCTCCTCAACCTCCATTTACTTTGAGGGAGTTGAGACAGATTCAGTACCTCACAGGGACAGGCCCTTGTAAACTACCTTAATAGCTTTGGAAACAGCTGCAGCATCATTAGCCTCCTTTTCATCTGCAGATACTAGCTCCTTCTTTGCATCTACTTCAATCGTTTCTTTTTCTATCTGGATCATCATTTTCTCTGTTTCTGCAGAGGTTTGAATTAGTTCAGGCTGAAGGGCAGTCAGCTCCTTCTGCATTTCTGCAACCTAGTGAAGATATCAAATGAGAGAAATCCTGGTAATTTTCATGTGTATTTCCTGTCTCAATGTGATAGGTAGAAAATGGTAAAGATGTTATGACACATAGTACAATTTAAAAAAGGACACTCAGCATACAAATCACATTTTAAAAAGTAGCCTTCTTGCCTATTTTACTGAGATCTCCTCCTGTTAAAACTGAAGCAGATTTTAAAAATCTAATGTTTTTTTTCATATTTGTAGTGTCTTTACTTTTTGCAATTCACTCAGCCTGGACACTGAAAATAAACTGATCAGTTTTGCTTTTCTTATAGTCAGCTGGTGTACCCCAATGCTTTTCTCCATTTACATGCATGGATGAGAATGAAATCCAGCATAAACCAGGCAAGGGATACAGAAGTGGGAATAGCAGCAGATCCTTGGGGTGCTCTCCTCTACTAGGGAAATGCCCAGAAGTAGGAAGCTCCTTTGTTTTGCCAGGGTCTGTTCCAGAAGTAGCAGGAAGAAGAGCTGGGAATCTGTAGAGTTGGGGGCTTGGTGGATTTCCTAGTGCAAATCTCCTCAAAAGGTAATGCTCATTCATGCAACAGTAACTCCCTTTCTGCATCTTCTTCCCATTTTGAAAGGAGGAATAGGCACAGGCATGCACAGCCAATGTCACGAAAGCTCTTGAAGAAACTATGCTGCCAGAGATTCTTCAACTGGGGCTCTGAGAAAACTATAATGTTACTTGAACTTAACCAAACATGTTGGAAAAATTTTGTTAAGTAGCATTTACTCCATTCAATCTTAGATTAGGAGATCTACTCTGAAGTTACATGCCACAGTTTCTTAAAATAGCTAAGCAAGAATCTCAGATTTGCTGGTGGCTTTTAAGAGGAAAAATATTAACACAACTGTGAACAGAGAATTAAGCTTGCAACTCTTATTAGCGTTAGCGGACGCGGTGTGCTAAATTAACCATATGCTATGTTAAAAAATATTCTTCAAGTTTTCTGTCTAAACTTACTTGTGAAGATGCAAATTCAAGTTTTTGAAGACCCACAAGATAACGATTTCTCATCATGTCAACTTCTTGCCTCTTGCTATTTAGTAGAGCCTTAAAGGTGAGAATCAGTTCCAGATAAGATGTTGGTGTTACATAGTTGTGTCTTCGCAGTGTGCTGTAATAGCTGACAGAGAGCTCTCTCACACTTTCTTGGAAATATTTGCACATTGACACAACCCTATGGAAAATCTTACATATTAATATGAATGAAAATATCTCTCTATATTAATCCTGACAATTTTGTGTCCTACTAACTGTTTGGTTATTTCTATTAGCATCTAAAACAATGGAGTCAAAGTCTGCTCTTGGTTACTCCAATGTAAATCCAAAATAACTACACAGAAGTCAATGAAATTATATTGGTGTTACTGAGAGAAAAATTTAGCCCATTATTTAAAATATACTGAGCTAAATTCTCGTCTCAGAGAGGATTTTCAGAGGTACTGAATATACATAGTTCACACTAAAGTCAAAGGGAGCTTCAGGTATTGAGACCAATAAAAATTGGGCCGTAAACCCACACAGACCCAAGCTGACTATTGTCCTAGGGTGGCTCCCAACTGGGGTGTCCACCAGCGTCTGGCAGCAGCATCACTGGTGTGCCTGCCCCAGTTTCCCCTTCATTAGTTCCCAGAAATAGTCTAAGCAGTCTTTCTGAATAAATATAGTACTTGCAGCGTTAATTTATTACAAAATAAAGCCCTGTATGTATAAATCATAATAAACCGAGTCCCCAACAGTCTATCAGCATCCCACCTCATCTCAGTGTCTCCCATCATGGTTACCTCTCAGGTATTGCTCTGGCATCTCTCAGCAGACCTCACCCTAGCCCTCAATCCTCTCTGGCCCCGGCTCTCTGGCTCAGGAAGGTCAACAAAGTCTGCTGGGTTCCAGGCATTCCTCCCGCTGCAGATTTCCCACAGGCAACTCTCTGGCATAGGTGCCGACTTTCTAATTTTACCGGGGGTGCTCGACCCCTGCTTGCCCCAGGCCTCACCCCCACTCCACCCCTTCCCCCAAGCTTCACCACTGGCTCTTCCCACCCTCGCCCCACCTCTTCCCATGGCCGCCCTGCCTCTTCCCACCCTGTTCCGCCCCCTTCCCCAAGCGCATCCTGCCCTCGCTCCGCCCCTCCCCCTGGCACCTCCTGCATGCCACCGAACAGCTGATCTGCAGTGGGCAAGAGATGCTGGGAGGGAGCGGGAGGACTGACTGACTCCATCTGCTCTCTAAGGCAGTTCTGACTCACCAGGTCTATCTCCCCTTGGCTCTAGAGCCCAGGTGTCCTCTTTTAAGCCCCATCTATGGGTGAAATGACCAGTCTTACAGGGCCAGTGTCACCCTGTAAAAACATCAATGGAGTTGCACTCTTGTAACTAAGGGTATGTTGACATTTTGAGCTGAAGCTGATAACCACATCTTCAGCTGAAGCATCACATAGCTGTGATGTTATCCTTATATGATGCTTCAGCTGGAGATGTGATTATCAGCTTCAGAACCCTCTTGACAAATAAACACATACGCTTTTCTAATTTCATCTTCGAGTTCGACATCCTCCAAAAACTTGTTTGCAACCATTTCCAAAGCATCAGTGGGCCAGGTCTGGAACCAGTCAATGGTGCAGCAGTTTATCAGTGAAGGGAACATTCGTAGTCGATTCCGGAATGCATCTCCAATTGGACTCATTGCTGGAAAGAATGCATATTGTTCTTAAGTCCACCAACAGTTAAGAGGCAGAAAGATTTAGAATAAGACATTGTGCGTTATATACAGACCTAAGACGATATGTAAATTTTTCTTCACTCTTTCAATAAAGAAGTTGTACATAGCAAGTGGAGTAGCCTCGATTTTCCTGCCTTCCGTCCTTGCTGCAGCCTGCATTTTCTCAACAATGTCAGCCTTCTCATCTGCTGCGAAGATATTAGGCACATCACCTGTATTTAAAAGCATGTTAACATCCTCCACAAATGACTCGTCCTTTATTTGATTGTCACAGAACAAAAAAGACACATTTTTATTACTGACGCCAGTCTGCAGCATGATTCGTTTCACATCCTCCTTCCATTCGTTGTTGCCATAGGACTTCGTGATTTCAATCTGAAAAAGCTCAAAAGCATTCATGAAGGTGGCCAGCTTGGTAGCACTTTGTCGCCCACTCCCACCAATTCCCACCAAAAGCAAATGACCATTGTCCTGTTTCAGTACTCTGCATATCCTTGAGATATGCTCGATGGCAAACTTAAACATGACCAAGGACATTGGAGCCTTGCTGATATTGTTGTACTCATCAAGGTAATATTCCATCACGGTTGTCAGTTGCTTTAAGTCTGTGATTTCATCATAGGCTTTTACATCACTGTCTGGTTTAAAGTAGTCTCCAAAGAAGAGGCTGCGGATATTATTATCGGTGATCTTGCCAGTAGGTGACAGATGACTCAGTACCTATGCAAAAGATTCAACTGATAATTCAGACTCTATTTTTTCTCTAAAGAAATACTCATCCATATCCACACAGTAGTAGGTCCTACTGCTGTGGAAATGCTATCTTCCAGCTGTTCCAGTATATTATTTTAGACCAAAAAAACCAAAACAATGTATGCTGAAATGTTTTTCAGATATGCATACCTCAAAATATGGGCATTCTGATTTCACTGTCCAGTATATGTCCAAGCTTCCAAAAAGCCTAATAATATACCCACAGCATGTATGGACCCTTCCAAATATGCACAAATCAAATAACAGCATGGCTAACTACCTCAGCCCCAGTCCTGCCAGTTACTCATTCCAGGTGATCTCCTGCCCCTGGAGAGAGCCCCACTCAAGTCAGGAGTCCACCTGCAAAGAGTAATTTGCAGGATGAGATCCCTAACTTGCATATTGAGGGTGCACCAATGGAGACGGTTCAAATTATTTTCTAATATTGCTACAGTATATCTGAAGTATTGAATTAGTTTTGTAAATTTGTCAGTCGCATCTACCTGTCCAAACTGTTCTCAGTGTATAAGCCAGTGTACCTTATCAACGCTCTGCTTGAAGTTGTTTGATGTTGTTTCTTTTACCATCTTAAAGAACATCTCCCTGTCATCATTGTCAATTAAGCGGTCATAGAAAACTCGATAAACTTCATGGATCCAAAGTCTGATCAGCTTATCCCCATCCTGTAAAAGCAGATATAAATGAATAGATCAACATTTAACGGGCAGGACTTGTTTCATAACAAAGTAGTCAGATCTCCATTTGAGGCCTGATCCACCTCTCACTAAAGTCAATGGGAGTCTTTCAGTTGTGAGAGTGCAAGCAAATGGGTCAACTGGCTTCCTCAATACGTAATGATTGTGTCATATCTTTCCTGCCAATACAGTCTTGGCCTCTGCTCACAAAGCACTTAACTATTGTTACATCAAGGGTGTTTATCTTTGGGGGACTTTATGATGATTTTTCATATTTTAGAACAATACCAGTGGCAATGAACAAAGGACATGTGACTCATGACACGGGTGTTTAGGAGCAATCCTTCCATAGAGCAATAAACAATTGGGGTGAAATCCATGTCTTTCTGAAAGCAGTTTAGTCCGGAGTACATTCTCATCTCAAGGAATAAGGATTAACATGCATAACTCCCACCCCTGTAGTAACATTAACAAAGGTCCCCACCCTGACACACCCCTCCTGCCCCAATAGTGCCCCCTGCAGGCCCGCTATATCAAAGCTGGCACAGAGATCCTTAGAGAACAGCTGCAACTGTCTTTCTCAGTTCCTGCACCAGAAGAATTCTCCCCTGGCTAGATCAAGGGTTTTTATGGCCACTTGTAATAGGGCAGCGACTGCGCTCCTAGAGAAAAGGCTAGGCTGATTGGGGAAGCAGCCACAGCTGGGGCCACACCCCAATCAGGCCACAGCTAGCCCTATAAAAGGGCTGTGAGCCAGGAGCTAAGGCAATCTCTCTCTAGTTGTAGAGAGAGAAGGGGACCTGAGTAGTATAGTGCTGGGGAATAGGGCAAAGGAGCTGGGGAGCTCCAACCTGGCAATTCCCCAGGCTGCAGGCCCTGTGCAAGGCCTACAGAGGTGTAGCCTGGGGTTAGGCAAAGGCAGCAGGTCCAAACCCCCTCTGTCAGTGATGAGTGGTTTACAGACTGCAGTCTGCCCCAGTGAGCGGGGGCTAGGTGGTGACTGGCAGTAGCCACTGAGGCAAGATGGGGATAGGAGGTTGGGGGTTCCCCTGGGAGGGGAGACCCAGAGCAGGGTTACTATGGAGGGCAGAACCCCAGGGAAAGGGGCCCTGGGAGGGACACGGGGCCAGCGGCAGGCGAGACACTGGCCTGTAGCGGGTGCTCCGGGCTGGAAAAGAGCTAATTCCCAGGACGACCAGCAGGAGGTGCCGCTGGTGGTGAGTCTCGCTTCGCTACACCACTTTATGCCACTCTAGCCCTTTTACCCAGTGTAAAGGGATGAGAATGTTCCCTAACTTGCTTAATAGCTTTGTTTGGCTTTTTTATATTACATAGAAACTTCCATCTTCAGCTAATAGCAAGATATGTTTTTGGGGGCCAAGCTATTCAACCTCTTTGTGTATCAGTTCCCTCATCTGTAAAATGGGGATAATAATCCTTCTCTTCTCTCTTCTTCCTTTGTCTTGTCTAGTTAGGTAACAAGTTCAGGGGTAGGGACTGTCTCCTACTATGGATATTACAGGGCCAAACACATCAGGGCCCTGATCTAACAGTTACTGTAATACAAGCAAATTAATAATATCTGAATGTTTTTCTTAATCAAGAGGGAGGAGGAAAGTGCACAGCAAAATATTCAGGCCCAATCCTGCTCTCAGTTATATGCATGCAAACCTATTAAAATTACAGTGCATGTTAGTGAAGAGAATTTAGCTTTAATACTTTATTTTTTTAACTATCGTTTTATGAACAGTTAAACAGCAGCCTACTTGTAAATGGGTGTGTGGACACAACAGCACTCCTCTAACAACACGGGAGAAATCACGCAGATTAAAGACATAATGGGATTTTGAAGGAGTTGGAAGAAAATTCTCGACAGCCATTTTATAAATAGCCATTGTTGCTTGGATTATCATCTTGCCAAGCCTTAAAAAATAAATAAAAAGAAGAGAGAGGTGAATTTAATTGTGAGGCATGCAAATGAAAGATCTGAGACAATATGTTCTCTGTAAAATAGTCTCGGGAAACATATCACCATTACCTTGTAAATACAGCTTCAAATCCTTTGCTGAAATGCCAGTCAACAATTGAAGAGAAAATCTTGGTTAAAACGTCATCATCAAAAGCATTGATGGAAATAATATTCAAGTGTCGTGTGAAACGCCCTGTAATACACAGTGAATGACACAGTCATGTCCAGTACTGCACAACTTTCTTTCCACCTTACACCTACCATTTGTCTAGCAGTGACCATCTTATTAGCGATAAAATCAAGCTTCAAAATTTGGATCTGGATCTGGTTCCAGGGTTTTCTTTCAGGCACATTTCTACACCTTAATAAAATGACGCTACATGCCTTGAAGTTCAGAGGTGAGGAACCAGAGGAGAATGGTCAGAGTGTCTGCTAATTAAGAACTCAGGGAGGACGTATTTGGGGAGACTCAGGACTTGAAAGGGCTTTTCGTGTCACCCTGTAAAGAGTAACTGGATTGGTCAGAGCCGGGATGAGACCTTGTGCTTTTGGGATCTGAACCATAGCCACACAGTACCAAGACCAGGCAAGGTTACAGGGCAGATGATGCCAGAACCCCTTGCTGGTCTGGGTGGACCCCAAAACAGCACAAAGACATGTTCTTACCTCATGGTAACTAAGGGTATACCTACACTTTGATCTGGGGATGTGATTCCCAGCTCGAGTAGACATACTTGCGCTAGCTCTAATAGAGTTAGTGTGCTAAAAATAGAAGTATAGCAGTAGTAGCAGGAGTGGCGAGAAGGGCTAGCTTCCCTCAGTACAAACCCAACATCTCTACTGGGCACACACTCAAGGCTGTTAGTCCTCTCACTGTTTGCGCTGCCATGGCTACATTCTACTTCTAGTGCATTAGCTCAGTGAGGAGCTAGCACAAGTATGTCTGCCCGAGCTGGGAATCATACCCCCAACTCGAACTGTGGACATACCCTGAGATGAGCTAAAATTCTGGTGAATGCAAGACAATCTGTACTTTTCACAAAAGTTAGCAAATTAAGATAAACCTTAGATTCACCCTAGTTTTCACCTTGACCTGGTAACATGTGCAAAAGCTACAAACTGCCTTGTCTACATTAGGATTTTACTGTGTTAGTCAGCATTTGTTATCTAACATGTGATAAGAACATACCTGTTCCTAAGTGTTTGGTATTATTTTCAGGCTTTGTATTTTCTGTTGATTATTAAACCCACCCAGAGGAAACAGACACGGATTAAACTTGAGTCATCATCAATCATCATCATCATCATCCCCATTCCATCAGGTGTGGGAGAAGTCAGACAAAGCCAATCATCCTTATCCTGGGCTCATTTTTCCAGCTCCTTTATATTCAGATGTAATAATAAATGTGTGTATTGGGCTTTATTTGGAATGGCCCAGCTGGTGAATCTGCCCACTGGCTTACAATTTGTATACAAACAGAGCACTTGCCTACACAAAGATTTAATTTGTGGAAAGCTAAGGTATGAATCTACCCCATGCTAGCCTGCCACAGACTAACTGTCCATGTGGACAGTTCATTAATGCATTTTGATCTAGTCCCATTTCAAAGAGGACTAGATCAAAGCACATTGACAAACTGTTAATGCGCATGATCAGGGTCCACATGAACAGTTATCCTGCAGCATGCTAGTGCAGGGTAGACTCACACCCCAGCTTGCCGCAAACTAATTATTCATGTAGACAAGCTCATAGTCTTCTATTTGAATAACATTAGGTAAGCCAGGCTTCCCTCTATAACCTCAGTCAACTAGACAATGGGTTGTTGTAGTGAGGTATTTCTATATTATATTATATTAAATTATATTATATTTATTTCCTACCTGTAATATCATTCCTTCCTCCACCAGGAGGGCCCATTGCTGAAACAAGTAAGACATCTATGATATCAAGCCTGGATGTATCCTTCTTGTCATACCAGTGACCATGATCAATCCACTGTCTAAGAAGCTCAATAGGTGGCTGGGCTCCGTACACCTCCTTTGCAGGCATGTTTAGATCATCTAAAAAGAATGTTCATGTCTTAAGAAATAAATCAAAGCCCAGATACCTATTATCTCTCTTAACAAGGAAAAGGTTACCTTTCATTATTATTATTTCTCTTTGATGCAACAACTGAATCTAATGTAATTATACCATGCAGGGGTAATTTTTTTTATAGTTAAAGATATTGGTTTAATTTTGTTTGGCTGATGGGCTGTTCGTTTGTTTTGTGTTTACTTAAGATCACAAATTGCAACATTAGGTACCAAACTGCACAGATTTAAAGTAAGTGAGCGAACCATCTTAAAGACAAGCACCACTTCAATGCAGTGGCACTGGACCACTTTTTACAGTGGGGGGTGCTGAAAGCAAGAGGTCCCGAAACTTTTTACCTCGCACCCTCTCTGTCTGTGCTCCCTCTCCCCAGAGCTGGGGCCAGGACCGGAGTATGGCTCCGGGAGGTAGGGGGATGTGGACAGGGGTAAGGGGGCTGAGACTGGGACCACAGCTGTGGGAGGGAGCAGAGTCCCGGGTGGGGGGCCAGCAGCCAGATCCCTGCATGCAGGGCCTGGAGCAAAACCCTGGCATGGGTCCTGCAGCTGGCACCCCTGGGTGTGGGGCCAGGAGCAGAGCCCCAGACACAGGTCCTGCATCTGGGACCCTGGGTGCGGGACCAGGAGCAGATTCCTGGGTGCGGGGCCAGCAGCAGCGAGACCCTGGGTGCTGGGCCAGCGGCCGGGACCTCATGCAAAACATGGGGGTGCTGCAACACCCCCCCACCCCTAGTTTTCATGCCTGTGCTTCAATGTATGTAAATTTTCCAGCAGGGGACAGTCCTAATCCTTTCACAGATGCCTTAAAAAAAAAAAAAAGCAAGTAGCGTGGCAGTGTATAATTACCAGACCAATGAAGCACTTAGTTCTCCTGAAGCTTGAATTTACATGAAGAACACAAGTTGTCTTACCTACAAATATTACAGCTTTTTTCCCCACGGGAGGTCCAAATAGTCCCTTTCTTCTTCTGTCCAGCTTTGACATAATAATATCCTGGGTTTGGTTAGCTGAAGTTCTTGCAGAGAAGTTGATGCAGTTAGGGACGTATTTAAGCTTTGGAAGTTGCAGCAGAAAGCTGTTGGTAATAGCGGATTTTCCTGTGCCAGTGGGGCCCACAAACAGCAAGGGGATGTCATGTTCCACATATGTTTTTAGAAAAAAAGATTGCCTGGCTGTTTCCATTGTTGGAATTATAAGCTCGGACACCTATTATATGGAAAATTAAAATACCATGTGGAAAACAAATATCTAACTCTAATCACTGAGGTTTGAAATCAACTTACTGCAGTGAGTTTATTGCCCAAAAAAGGAGTTTTTAAAAATTACTTCTATATGTAAATAAAGGTTATTACAAGTTTCTTGTAGATACTGTAAATGGTAAGTAAGGAGCTGCTTTTGTTCTGTGTTTGTACAGCACCTAGCACAATGGAGCCCGATCCATGACTAGGGCTCCTAGGCATTGTGACAATTCAAAGCAAAAATGGGAGCATTGGATAATTCCTAATTTGGGGCTCAATTCTGCCCTTCACTGTGCAAAGGGAAGGGGTAAAATGTCACAGGGAGTCTCTGCTCCCCCCACATCAGTGGGGCAGCTATGTGCTGTGTACTTAAAAGTTATTTTTAAATGATGAAATAAAGATTCAGCCTTCTTCTTTCCACATATGTCATGTAGATGCTAGCTGTACTGATATCTAGCATGTCAATGAGGAATAGTGGTAATGAGGCAATGGTTAACAACATTTTGAACTTCTTAAAGATTTCTACAACCATTAATGAATTTAACCCCACATCACACCTGCAAGGCAGGTGTAACAGTGTGGCTCACCCCTTAAGGGCTGGGGCTAGCCAACCCTGATTATACAATGAGCCACTCTATAAAGAGCAGCAGGAGGCTGCAGTGAAAGAGGGAATGCCCAGGGATTACAGACTGCTAGGAGAGTGAGCAGGTTCTAGCAGAGAGTCCTGGGAGTTAGGACTGAGACTCTGACCAGGCAGGGCCTGGGAGTGGCCTGCCAAAGCAGAAAAGATGCCAGGCAGGAAGGTCTGGGAGGAGGAAGAGAAACCTTTGCCTTGTGTGGGCTTTTGGATGGAAAGAGGGGAAAGTGAGGCAGACTGCCTGTGGTATGACCTTAGGCCATGAGGGGGGACGTGGGGGGCAGTCAGCCCTGATACAATTGGGAAGTATCATTAACCTCACTTTGCAGATGGGGAAACCAAGGCACAGAGAGATTAAGTTCAAAGCTTGCCATCAAAATGTGGATGCCTCTGTTCTGGGTTGTTCTCCAGTGTTCAGGCTTCTTGGACCCCCTAAGTTGGCCTCCCCATCCTAAGGAAGCTGTGAGTCAATTCATGTAGAAGTGCTTATTAATTCATGTTATATTACACTAGGTCTCAGCCTGAACACCCAAAAACAGGCACCAAAAACCAGAGGCTGCTTCTTGGTTAAGTGACTTGCCCAAGGTCATACAAGGATTCTGTAACAAAGCCAGGAATTGAGCCCAGATCTTTCACCACAAGATCACCCTTATGCTCCATATTTACCTTTTGTACTGAGATTTAAATATAGGTCTGACATCAGAACCAAGGTTTAAGCGGGGGAGAGCCCATACAGCTTAAGACATTACACAGTAAGCAGAAAGAAGTCATATATAAATTAATCATAGCTACCAAATGTAACTGACTTGTAGCTCTGTCATTTCATAACATTGTTTTCATCACTGAGTTCTTTTCTATAATGAAAAAAAAAGGTTAACCTTTGCACCAGCAGGGATATTTTGCTCCTCCCTAGTGATGTAATCAGTCCATATGTTCCATTGTCCACTGGCTTGCTTGTGAAAATAGAAGTCATACACACTCCCTGTTAAACAAAACACAGAATATAGGAAAACTGACTGAACAGACGGTCAAAATAATGTCATGTCACTTTAGCATCTACAGTATTTCCCCCTAGTCCTTTCTAGTACAAGGGTAGAAATGATCAAAGGAAAGAATTTTCCTGATTTGTCAGTTTTTCACATGGCCTGTGTGGCGATGAATGCCTCCTAAATAACACTGAATATCCTCCTCTCCCATTGAACCTCACTGTCAGGAAGTTGTTAGCTGCAACAGATTTCACCGTTTAGGTCAATCTGGGGCACATGCTCCTCTTGTTTAGAGCAACAAAAAAGAGCTCCCCACAGTGTATCCTTCAGGCCTGGCTGCAGGATCTCCGCAGCAAAGGAAAAGTGCCAGGCACCCCAGTCTGCCCGGCAGTGCTAGACAGGATTTGGCAGGGTTTGTAAAGCAAGACTAAGCAATACAAATACAGTTATGTAGAAACACCTTTTTCTGGAAAGATGTTGTTTTTGGTGAGCTTCAGGCTTTTGGGGCGCGGGTTCTCATCATCCATTCCCATGAGCAAGTTGCGGAAAAACAGATCAAATTTCTTTCTGCTGTCTGCATTGATGGTCCCACCGATTGTCCAAACCAATGCGAAAAGGAAAAGCCCCTGTAGCCATAAGATGATCTGCTGACTAGACATGGTTTCACCTTCTTCTTCACCCGATTTCCTTATTTCATCTAAAAAATGCATTCAAATCTTGGTTAAATGATCAAAATCTGCTTTCGTAAAAAAATCATTCTAAGCCAGATCCTCAGCATTGCCTTCAATGGCGCTATGTCAATTTTCACCAGGTGAGACTCTGGCCCTGTTTTGATGGTGCAATATATTGTTTTCAATTAAAAATGAATGAGTGGGAAATATTTAAAGGAGTTCTAAATATTTCATTAGGATGCTAGCAAACAGCATGCTAAACATCTGGGGCCATGCCCACAGGGCCTTACTCAGGCCTGTAAAGTACTCTCAGATCCTGAGTTGAGAGGTGCTATACAAGGTGCAAAGGACTGTTGTTATTACTAGGTCAGTGAAAAAGACCTATGGCATATGATCCACACCCCCAAAGCACTTGCTTCATTCAAAATGAAGTCTTCTAGCATTAACTTGTCTCTAGTGGCCTGGATTTTTTATTGTTATGACATATCAGGAAAAAATAAGAGGCTGAAGCATTAAAAGATACTGACCGAGCAGACAGGTATAGAGTTTCATCATGCTATAGGTTAGATGGATAGCGGATGTCTGTACTATGATTTTGCAATGAAGGCGAACAAATTCCAAGCAAGGCTGGACTAGCCACATAAACATGTCATCAATCTGCAAGCGGAACAGGAAACAGTTTTAAAACAGTGTAGGAGTGGCATTATTTTCCTTACTTACCTAGACCTGTATCAAAGGTTTATTTGACTTAGCTGTTCAATAAAAGTGGATCCTTAAGGCACCAATAATTCTGCCTGGGTTGGTAGAGGGGGAGATTGGGGAGTGGCCTTGACAAGGCACTATGGGAGTTGCCACAGAGCCTGACAGTGGAAAGAAGCTGCTTTTGTCACAGGCAAATAAATGGTTTGGAATAGGAAGTTTGTTCTCCTCTTATTAATCCAGACAGCAGAAGGACCTTTCCACCTTGGAGAGCTGTTACTCCACCCAGGCACAGGGACTAAATATGGGAAGACCGCATTTCACTGAGGTTTACAGGATAATCTGAGATAGTAAATCCAAGGTCTAGTAAGCATACAGCAGAAGGAACAAAGACCAGGGTTCCATCAGACCATTAAGGGCACTGGGGGTAGTGCATAGTCACCTCATCCCATTATGAAATGCCTTCTAGAGCTCCCCAGTATGCAGGGAGAGTGTGACTGTGACGTTGTGCAGTCTATATGGTTTTATAAAAACATGATAAGTGAATATAATGTAACTGGGATAGTTTTAGAAAAATACGGTAATAAGTGAATATAACGTAACTGGGATATGCTTCATGCAAAAGGTATCTTGTAAGGTATCATTACAAAGCTTATAATCTACTGAGTGTGATCATCCCATTTGTATAAATGTACCACTCTTGTATCTAAAACTAGAAATATAAAATATAAAATATAACTCTGAGGGCCTATTGTAATTATGTAAAGTGTGGGCCATTAATGATGGTTTGGAATCTTGATGACTCCCATTGTCTACAGATGGTTGTGTTTACCTGTGAGTCTTCCTGTATATGTTTGTGCTGGCAAGTGGGTAATGAAGTCTTGCAGTGACATGTGATCATGTCACCTGAACGGGAATCCATCTTTAACCTGGTGCTTTTCCAGTGAGGGGGGGTGGAAACCCAGAGGGACAAAGGGTTCCCGCCTTATGCAAAAGATATATAAAGGGGTGGAACAGAACAAAGGGGGGAGAGGAGCCATCATGAAGAATCCCCTAGCTATCACCTGAGCTGCAACAAGAGCTGTACCAGGGGAAAGAATTGTGCCCAGGCCTGGAAGGTGTCCAGTCTGAGAAAAAGCTTACTGAAGCATCTCTGAGGGTAGGGTGACCAGACGTCCCGATTTTATCGGGACTGTCCCGATATTTCCTTGTTTGTCCTGCGTCCCGACCAACGTTAGGTCGGGACACTGGACAAACAAGCAAATACTCCAGAGCCTGGAAGTGCTTGCGCCGACTCCGCCCCCTCCTTCCCGCATTGGCTCCCTCCCCGAATCCCCGCCTCTTCCCCAGGCTCGCCATTCCTCCTCCCTCCGGCGCTTGTGGAGGGAGACCTGGGAGACGCAGGAGAAGTGCGGGGCCGGGGTGAGTGAGAGTCCGGCCTGGCCCCGAGCAGGCAGGACTCAGTTGGGCGGTAGGGAGAGTAGGGGGGCGGCCCGCGGGGCCAGGCGGCGGCTGTTCTCTCCCCCTGGGCAGCGGGACTCGGGAGCAGCCGCTGCTGCAGCTCCCACTGCCGCAGATCCCACTGCCGCGGGGGGAGGAAGCAGCCGATGGCCAAGCTCGGCGGCTGCGGCTCTGGCGCCCACGAACCCCCCGAGCCCGGGCCTGCTGCGGGGACCCAGCAGCGCGCACGCTG